>NC_092726.1:41359769-41672269 GCF_047496885.1 Scyliorhinus torazame | reverse complement strand
CGGCGCGCAGCGTAGATACACATGGTCACGGCCAGACGGGTCCGTCTGCTCCAGGATAGACTTCTTTTTTGTGTCCCGAGCTTTCACGGTCAGGTCCACCGACGTAACGCCGGTGTTCTTCTCTGACCACTGCCTCCTACTGGCCGACTGCCACCTGCAGGAAGACCAGGGGGTAGGCAGGGGGACGTGGAAGCTAAATGTAAAACTGCTGACCCCTGAGAACATCGAGGAACTCAGGAGCGATTACAAAGTTTGGAGAACCGTGAAACCCCTCTTTGAGGCCCCACATCTCTGGTGGGAAGCAATCAAGGGGAATATCAAGAGGTTTTTCATCCTCAAGGGCGTTCAAAAGGTGAGAGAGAGACGAGGGGTCATGTCCAGGCTCCAGAAAAGTATGCAAAATTTGCTCCAGCTGCAGTCGATGGGGGTGGATGTCAAGGAGGATCTCCAAGAGGTGAAGAGCCAGCAAGCCTCGCTCTACACCTCGGAGGCCTCCAAGGTTATCTTCCGTTCCAGAGTCCGCTCTGTGGAGCAGGACGAAAAGTGCTCACGCTTCTTCTTCCAAAAGGTGCACAGAGAGACCTCTGTGATCAGCAGCCTGAAGGAAGAAGATGGCTCTGAAAAGTCATCGCAGTCTGACATCCTGAGGATCAGCCAATCCTTTTATGCCGGACTGTATGACCTGAAGCCAACAGATAGCACTGTTTCCCAGACCTTCCTGTCGACTATCACGGAGGTCAGAGGCGACAGCGAGCTGGAAAACCTGGACAAACCACTAACTCTGGACGAGCTGACAAAGGCCGCCAAGTCCTTCGAGACGAGTAAAACTCCCGGAAGCGACGGCTTACCGGTTGAGTTGTATTCGGCTCTGTGGGACTGGATGGGCCCAGACCTGCTGGAAGTGTACGAGAGTATGCTTCTGGAAGGCAGCATGTCAGAGTCCATGAGGAAAGGCATCATCACCCTCATCTACAAGCAGAAGGGGGAAAGGGAAGAAATTCGAAATTGGCGACCCATTTCACTGTTGAATGTGGACTACAAAATTCTAGCAAAGGTCATCGCCAATCGGGTCAGGTCTGCTCTGGAGTCGGTGATCCACCCTGACCAGACCTGTGCTGTACCCGGCAGGAAGATCTCTGATAGCCTCGCGCTACTCAGGGATACGATCGCCTACGTGCAGGACAGGGGGGTGGACACTTGCCTCATCAGCCTTGACCAGGAGAAGGCTTTTGACAGAATATCGCACACCTACATGATGGATGTGCTCTCCAAAATGGGGTTTGGGGAGGGAATTCGCAATTGAATCAAACTGCTCTGCACAAACATCTATAGCGCAGTCTCAATCAATGGGTGGGAATCAGAAAAGTTCCAGATCAGATCTGGAGTCAGGCAGGGCTGCCCTCTCTCCTCTGCCCTTTTTGTGTGCTGCATAGAACCTTTTGCCGAGTCCATCAGGAGGGATCCGGGTATAAGAGGAGTGACGATCCCAGGCAGTGGAGGCATGCAAGTCAAGGCCTCCCTGTTACATGGACGATGTTGCCGTCTTCTGCTCGGATCCTGCGTCTGTACGCAGGCTCTTGACCACCTGCGACCAGTTTGAACTGGCCTCTGGAGCCAAGGTAAACCGGGGCAAGAGCGAGGCCATGTTCTTTGGGAACTGGGCCGACCGGTCCTTTGTCCCCTTCACTGTCAGGTCAGATTACCTGAAGGTGCTGGGGATATGGTTCGGAGCTGCTGGGGCGTGCACCAAAAACTGGGAGGAGCGCATAGGAAAGGTAAGACAGAAACTGGGCTGGTGGGAGCAACGCTCCCTCTCCATTGCGGGCAAAACCCTGGTCATCAGGTGTGAGGTACTCTCGGTGCTACTGTACGTGGCGCAGGTCTGGCCCATAACCCGACCCTACGCCACAGCAGTCACCCAGGCCATCTTCAAATTTATCTGGCGATCCAAAATGGACCGTGTCCAAAGGGACACCATGTACAAACCTCTGGAGAAGGGAGGGCGGAACGTACCCAACGCCTCCCTCATCCTGTTGGCCACCTTTGTGTCCAGCTGCATCAAGCTGAGCGTGGACCCCCAGTACGCAAACACCAAGTGTCACTACATACTGAGGTTCTACCTGTCCCCGGTGTTGCGAAGGATGGGCCTGGCCTCATTGCCGCGGAACGCTCCAAGTAGTTGGACCGTACCGTACCACCTGTCCTTGTGGAAAAGTTTTTGAAGGAAAACACCTTTGACCACAAGGCAATGAAGCAGTGGTCAGCACGTAATTTCCTCGAGGCCCTCAGGGAAAAAGAGACCGTGGAGGATGTTGGATGGTTCCCTGAGCAGACTGCCAGAGTAATCTGGCAGAACGCCTCATCACCAGAACTTTCAAACAAGCACCAAGACCTAGCTTGGCTGGTGGTGAGAAGGGCCCTCCCTGTCAGATTCTTCATGCACACCCGAAGGCTCTGTGCCAATGCACGCTGCCCTCGGAGTGGCTGTGGGGGAAATGAGACGGTCACACACCTCCTTGTGGAATGTGCCTTTGCAAAGAAGATCTGGAGAGAGATGCAGTGGTATTTGTCAAGGTTTATCCCAAACAGATCTGTGACACAGGACTCTGTGCTCTACGGACTGTTTCCAGGGACACACACCGAGACAAATATCAACTGCTGCTGGAAGGTCATCAACTCGGTAAAAGACGCTCTTTGGTCTGCCCGAAACTTGCTGATCTTCCAGTGCAAAGAATTGTCCTCGACCGAGTGTTGCAGACTGGCACATTCCAAGGTCCAGGACTACGTGCTGACGCACTCAAGCTTGGGGCAGCTGCCGCCAAGGCGCAATGGGGAAAGACCACTGTGTAAAGTCTTTCCAGCAAATGTACACCGAGGGGCCGGTAACAGTGTAAAGCCCCTCGGTCGGGGCAACCAACACTCCAATGTATAAAACCAACATGCCACTG
Source organism: Scyliorhinus torazame (assembly GCF_047496885.1). Taxonomy (NCBI): domain Eukaryota; kingdom Metazoa; phylum Chordata; class Chondrichthyes; order Carcharhiniformes; family Scyliorhinidae; genus Scyliorhinus; species Scyliorhinus torazame. Next base: position 41,669,321 of record NC_092726.1, on the reverse strand, counting down.
TAAATGTTTAAGAAGGAATTGTAATGTAAAGAGTGATATGTGTACGACAATATCAAAAGTGAATGAAAGAACGTCAAGGCAACATGTAACCCTGCCGGAAATGTACAGTCAAGACAATTTGAAATGTTTCTGTAATGCTCATGATAAATTTTTATGAATAAAGTATATTTTTTTGAAAAAAAAAAAAAAAATCTGTTCTTATCAGTTTAATATCTGATATGTCCTCAATCTGGGGACCAAATATTAAATTGATTTTTAGGACTCGGAGATGGTTCAGGGGCTTGATCCTTCCGCTCCACGCATCAACCTGGTCTTGCAGTGCTTCCAGGAATGGTGCCCTCTCCCAGCTTTCGGGCGCAAAATGTATAAAAGCAGAAAATGCCGCAAAACCTGGCTTCCCCTTTTCTCTCTTGTCCAGTTGTCTCATCCTGACCAATTTAAGGCCTTTCAGGCTCCAAAGCATTGCTAGCTTTTCTGCTGGCGGGAGCTTCGTGCACGAATGTTGCGAGCCGATGGACTCGCGGACTTGCGGCAGCCAGGCTCCGTTTTCAGCTGATATGCCACACAGATTTCCTGCTGCTTTTTACAGGCCACTCACCTTCACACTCGGATGCCGACTTGCCTACTCCTCACTTCAGTTACCACATCCCTTCATCCTGCACAACGGGGAAGTGTGGCGACAGACTGAACGGCATCCTGTTTGGATGTAGGTATACCTTCACGGCGTCTCTTTTAGTTCTCCTGACTCCACGACCAACACGCCAGGGTGGAGCTCAGGGAGACTAGACATTGCCCCCTGTTGGATTCCGCCAGTAGTTGCTGTTTGCACGGATTGCCCTTTGTTCGGCAAAGGTGGAGATTTCTTCCACTCCCTCCGTTGGGTGTCACTGGCCTTCACAGCGTCTCCATTTCATCTGGTGACGACAGGGGACGGCTTGCCAGACGATGTCTTCGTGTTGTGTTTTACTGGTTCTGCATGCACAGACTCCACCGTGCTCGGCCAAGCTGGAGGTTTCTTGACCAACAGTGAGCGTAGACTAAAAGTTCCAAAGCAAAGTCGAGCGCAGCAAGGTGCACCTGAATGTCGGTGGATGAGGAGGACAAGAGCCATTGCCGGAAAATATGGGCTATCGCTTCTCGGCCTTTTGGCTAAGATCAAGTGTAGTCTCATTTGATCGAGGGAAGCTGAAGATTTCGATGACGATCGTGGATTGGAGAACTCGGAGGGATTGAAGTCGTCAAAGAAGAAACGTTTGGAGCTTGGCTGCTATTGGTGGATCTACATGCTGGCCTAAACCTCGGGTTTAGGCCTAACGCCGATACAGTTTCACACCCAACGTACGAGCTATGGATGCAACTGCATCCCGACCACCAGGCTGGGGCGTGCGAAACACTGTCCGAGTCACAGTGAAGAAAACGGATGGAGAGTCACCTTTGGACCGGAAACACTTCGTGAAGAAGGTGCTGCTCGAGTGCTGTGGGTTTAAAGCAACAGAGATCTTCTGCTTGCAAAACTTCCCCAAGAATGGTTTCTTTGATATCACCTTCAAGAGCGTCGCAGCGTGCATCAAATTCTTGAACGTCTTCAAGGAAAAAGGTAACCAGAGTCCCTTGTCGATCCTGACTGCGGAGCCTCTGTTTACGCTACCGGCACAGCGAAATCGGGTTGTTACACTGCACACGTACAACCCCCACGTCCCTGTGTCTGATGTGCTCACGTTCCTCGCCAGGTACGCTGAGCTGAAAAGTGACAGCGTGCAAGTGAAAGACACCTTCGGCATCTGGACAAGTGAGCACCAGGTCAAGGTGACCCTAAGAACGGACAGCAACGGAGCCATCCTGCATCCCCCCTCCAATTTGGCTATTGGAGTAAATCGTGGCTACCTCTACTACGTGGGACAGCCACGAGTATGCCACACCTGTGGCAAAACGGGGCATGTTGCCGCAAACTGCAGTGTTACCTTCTGCAAGAACTGCAGGCAGGAGGGACACATGACTAAGGACTGCAAAGAAGACAAGTGCTGCAACCTGTGTGGGGAGGCCGGCCATCTTTACAGGGCCTGCCCGAAACGCGGGGCGACATACGCTGAAATCATCAGCAGCGGAGTTAAAAAGGCGACCAGAGAGGAGGTGCATACACCCTCCACCGAAAAAGACACCACGGCTCAGAATGAGGAAAAGCAACAAAAGGGCCCCCAACAAAAAGAAGAGGCCCCAGCACCTTCTGACAACCCAACCCCAGCCCCATCTGATGAGGAACACTCAATGGAAGAGGAAGAGGATGGGACAAAGAATAAAGAGCCCTGGGAAACGGTGAACAGGGACAAACGAAAGCGGAAACAAAAAAACAAACTGAAGAACCCCCCGAGGGGTAGTGGCAAAAAGCGACACCTCTCAGCCGGCGCACTTAGCGCCGACACCTCATCCGATGAAGAAAACAGGACAAGAATCGGCCTCAAATAAAGAGGCAAAGCACCAACGTGGAACGGAAGGCACAGACCCCCCAGACCACCGACCGGGAAGGAAACAAGGTCACAGACCAACCCCCGATAGTAACGAGCAGCAACAACCCAGGTGAAGACCGGCCTGCAACCCCAACACCTACTGACTGCCATGACGAACGCCAGGGCTACATCACCCCCCCAATGCATCTGCATCAAAATCACGGGGCCAGTACGGACCAGAACAGCTTTCTCAGCCCTGCAACTGTGCTAAAGTTTGCGAGCACCACCGGCATGCTGGGGAACATCGAACAGCTGGAACAGCCAACTGTATAGACTCTGGACTCTTGAGACTGGTAAATCTATCTCTTTTATAATGGGTTTAAAAATTGCATCCATAAATGTGCGAAGCATCAAAGATACTTCGCGGTGTATAGCCACACTCAACTATTTGGCAAATGTAAAAGCTGACCTACTGTTCCTGCAGGAGTGCGGAATTCCGCACCTCAGCAACTACAGGCGCTGGTCGAGCTGGTGGTCCCACGGGCCATCCATCTGGTCAGGAGGAAACGACTGCCGCTCCTCCGGCCTGGGTATTCTGCTGCGGGGAGGCAACTTCACCATCTCCGACGTTAAGGAGGTGGTGGGCGGGCGCCTCCTCGTAGCAGACGTGAAATACAAAAACACCCCTCTCAGACTTATTAATGTGTACGCCCCGGCCGTAAAAAGTGAGCGGCTGGCAGTTCTTCAGCAACTCCCACTGCTGTTGGCCACCTCCAAGCCGGTCATCCTGGGTGGTGACTTCAACTGCATCATCGATGCGGCTGGACGATCCAGCAAAGCCGACAGCAAGCTAGACGCTACGTCCAGACTCCTGATGGAAACGGTAAAAGACGCCAAGCTGCTCGACGTCTGCAGCAACCCTGCAGACGGCGCGCAGCGTAGATACACATGGTCACGGCCAGACGGGTCCGTCCGCTCCAGGATAGACTTCTTTTTTGTGTCCCGAGCTTTCACGGTCAGGTCCACCGACGTAACGCCGGTGTTCTTCTCTGACCACTGCCTCCTACTGGCCGACTGCCACCTGCAGGAAGACCAGGGGGTAGGCAGGGGGACGTGGAAGCTAAATGTAAAACTGCTGACCCCTGAGAACATCGAGGAACTCAGGAGGGATTACAAAGGTTGGAGAACCGTGAAACCCCTCTTTGAGGCCCCACATCTCTGGTGGGAAGCAATCAAGGGGAATATCAAGAGGTTTTTCATCCTCAAGGGCGTTCAAAAGGTGAGAGAGAGACGAGGGGTCATGTCCAGGCTCCAGAAAAGTATGCAAAATTTGCTCCAGCTGCAGTCGATGGATGTGGATGTCAAGGAGGATCTCCAAGAGGTGAAGAGCCAGCAAGCCTCGCTCTACACCTCGGAGGCCTCCAAGGTTATCTTCCGTTCCAGAGTCCGCTCCGTGGAGCAGGACGAAAAGTGCTCACGCTTCTTCTTCCAAAAGGTGCACAGAGACACCTCTGTGATCAGCAGCCTGAAGGAAGAGGATGGCTCTGAAAAGTCATCGCTGTCTGACATCCTGAGGATCAGCCAATCCTTTTATGCCGGACTGTATGACCTGAAGCCAACAGATAGCACTGTTTCCCAGACCTTCCTGTCGACTATCACGGAGGTCATAGGCGACAGCGAGCTGGAAAACCTGGACAAACCACTAACTCTGGACGAGCTGACAAAGGCCGCCAAGTCCTTCGAGACGAGTAAAACTCCCGGAAGCGACGGCTTACCGGTTGAGTTGTATTCGGCTCTGTGGGACTGGATGGGCCCAGACCTGCTGGAAGTGTACGAGAGTATGCTTCTGGAAGGCAGCATGTCAGAGTCCATGAGGAAAGGCATCATCACCCTCATCTACAAACAGAAGGGGGAAAGGGAAGAAATTCGAAATTGGCGACCCATTTCACTGTTGAATGTGGACTACAAAATTCTAGCAAAGGTCATCGCAAATCGGGTCAGGTCTGCTCTGGAGTCGGTGATCCACCCTGACCAGACCTGTGCTGTACCCGGCAGGAAGATCTCTGATAGCCTCGCGCTACTCAGGGATACGATCGCCTACGTGCAGGACAGGGGGGTGGACACTTGCCTCATAAGCCTTGACCAGGAGAAGGCTTTTGACAGAATATCGCACACCTACATGATGGATGTGCTCTCCAAAATGGGGTTTGGGGAGGGAATTCGCAATTGGATCAAACTGCTCTACACAAACATCTATAGCGCAGTCTCAATCAATGGGTGGGAATCAGAAAAGTTCCAGATCAGATCTGGAGTCAGGCAGGGCTGCCCTCTCTCCTCTGCCCTTTTTGTGTGCTGCATAGAACCTTTTGCCGAGTCCATCAGGAGGGATCCGGGTATAAGAGGAGTGACGATCCCAGGCAGTGGAGGCATGCAAGTCAAGGCCTCCCTGTACATGGACGACGTTGCCGTCTTCTGCTCGGATCCTGCGTCTGTACGCAGGCTCTTAACCACCTGCGACCAGTTTGAACTGGCCTCTGGAGCCAAGGTAAACCGGGGCAAGAGCGAGGCCATGTTCTCTGGGAACTGGGCCGACCGGTCCTTTGTCCCCTTCACTGTCAGGTCAGATTACCTGAAGGTGCTGGGGATATGGTTCGGAGCTGCTGGGGCGTGCACCAAAAACTGGGAGGAGCGCATAGGAAAGGTAAGACAGAAACTGGGCTGGTGGGAGCAACGCTCCCTCTCCATTGCGGGCAAAACCCTGGTCATCAGGTGTGAGGTACTCTCGGTGCTACTGTACGTGGCGCAGGTCTGGCCCATAACCCGACCCTACGCCACAGCAGTCACCCGGGCCATCTTCAAAATTATCTGGCGATCCAAGATGGACCGTGTCCGAAGGGACACCATGTACAAACCTCTGGAGAAGGGAGGGCGGAACGTACCCAACGCCTCCCTCATCCTGTTGGCCACCTTTGTGTCCAGCTGCATCAAGCTGTGCGTGGATCCCCAGTATGCAAACACCAAGTGTCACTACATACTGAGGTTCTACCTGTCCCCGGTGTTGCGAAGGATGGGCCTGGCCTCATTGCCGCGGAACGCTCCAAGTAGTTGGACCGTACCGTACCACCTGTCCTTTGTGGAAAAGTTTTTGAAGGAAAACACCTTTGACCACAAGGCAATGAAGCAGTGGTCAGCACGTAATGTCCTCGAGGCCCTCAGGGAAAAGGAGACCGTGGAGGGCGTTGGATGGTTCCCTGAGCAGACTGCCAGAGTCATCTGGCAGAACGCCTCATCACCAGAACTTTCAAACAAGCACCAAGACCTAGCTTGGCTGGTGGTGAGAAAGGCCCTCCCTGTCAGATTCTTCATGCACACCCGAAGGCTCTGCACCAATGCACGCTGCCCTCGGAGTGGCTGTGGGAGAAATGAGACGGTCACACACCTCCCTGTGGAATGTGCCTTTGCAAAGAAGGTCTGGAGAGAGATGCAGTGGTATTTGTCAAGGTTTATCCCAAACAGATCTGTGACACAGGACTCTGTGCTCTACGGACTGTTTCCAGGGACACTCACCGAGACAAATATCAACTGCTGCTGGAAGGTCATCAACTCGGTAAAAGACGCTCTTTGGTCTGCCCGAAACTTGCTGATCTTCCAGTGCAAAGAATTGTCCTCGACCGAGTGTTGCAGACTGGCACATTCCAAGGTCCAGGACTACGTGCTGAGGGACGCACTCAAGCTTGGGGCAGCTGCCGCCAAGGCGCAATGGGGAAAGACCACTGTGTAAAGTCTTTCCAGCAAATGTACACCGAGGGGCGCGTAACAGTGTAAAGCCCCTCGGTCGGGGCAACCAACACTCCAATGTATAAAACAAACATGACAATGTAAATATTTAAGAAGGAATTGTAATGTAAAGAGTGATATGTGTATGACAATATCAAAATTGAATGAAAGAAAGTCAAGGCAACATGTAACCCTGCCGGAAATGTACAGTCAAGACAATTTGAAATGTTTCTGTAATGCTCATGATAAATTTTTATGAATAAAGTATATTTTTTGAAAAAAAAAAAAAAAAAAATCTGTTCTTATCAGTTTAATATCTGATATGTCCTCAATATGGAGACCGAATATTAAATTGATTTTTAGGACTCGGAGATGGTTCAGGGGCTTGCTCCTTCCGCTCCACGCATCAACCTGGGCTTGCAGTGCTTCCAGGAATGGTGCCCTCTCCCCGCTTTGGGGCGCTAAAAGCATAAAATGCCGCAAAACGTGGCTTCCGTTTTTCTCTCTTGTCCAGTTGTCTCATCCTGACCAATTTAAGGCCTTTCAGGCTCCAAAGCATTGCTAGCTTTTCTGCTGGCGGGAGCTTCGTGCACGAATGTTGCGAGCCGATGGACTCGCGGACTTGCGGCAGCCAGGCTCCGTTTTCAGCTGATATGCCACACAGATTTCCTGCTGCTTTTTACAGGCCACTCACCTTCACACTCGGATGCCGACTTGCCTTCTCCTCACTTCAGTTACCACATCCCTTCATCCTGCACAACGGGGAAGTGTGGCGACAGACTGAACGGCATCCTGTTTGGATGTAGGTACACCTTCACGGCGTCTCTTTTCGTTCTCCTGACTCCATGACCAACACGCCAGGGTGGAGCTCAGGGAGACTAGACATTGCCCTCTGTTGGATTCCGCCAGTACTTGCTGCTTGCACGGATTGCCCTTTGTTCGGCAAAGGTGGAGATTACTTCGACTCCCTCCGTTGGGTGTCACTGGGACTTCACAGCGTCTCCATTTCATCTGGTGACGACAGGGGACGGCTTGCCAGACGATGTCTTCGTGTTGTGTTTTACTGGTTCTGCATGCACAGACTCCACCGTGCTCGGCCAAGCTGGATGTCTCTTGACCAACAGTGAGCGTAGACTAAAAGTTCCAAAGCACAGTCGAGCGCAGCAAGGTGCACCTGAATGTCGGTGGACGAGGAGGACAAGAGCCATTGCCGGAAAATATGGGCTATCGCTTCTCGGCCTTTTGGTTCAGATCAAGTGTAGTATTTGTTCTTATCAGTTTAATATCTGATATGTCCTCAATCTGGGGACCGAATATTAAATTGATTTTTACCACTCGGCGATGGTTCAGGGGCTTGCTCCTTCCGCTCCACGCATCAACCTGGTCTTGCAGTGCTTCCAGGAATGGTGCCCTCTCCCAGCTTTCGGGCGCAAAATGTATAAAAGCAGACAATGCCGCAAAACCTGGCTTCCCCTTTTCTCTCTTGTCCAGTTGTCTCATCCTGACCAATTTAAGGCCTTTCAGGCTCCAAAGCATTGCTAGCTTTTCTGCTGGCGGGAGCTTCGTGCACGAATGTTGTGAGCCGATGGACTCGCGGACTTGCGGCAGCCAGGCTCCGTTTTCAGCTGATATGCCACACAGATTTCCTGCTGCTCTTTACAGGCCACTCACCTTCACACTCGGATGCCGACTTGCCTTCTCCTCACTTCAGTTACCACATCCCTTCATCCTGCACAACGGGGAAGTGTGGCGACAGACTGAACGGCATTCTCTTTGGATGTAGGTATACCTTCACGGCGTCTCTTTTCGTTCTCCTGACTCCACGACCAACACGCTAGGGTGGAGCTCAGGGAGACTAGACATTGCCCCCTGTTGGATACCGCCAGTACTTGCTGCTTGCACGGATTGTCCTTTGTTCGGCAAAGGTGGAGATTTCTTCGACTCTCTCCGTTGGGTGTCACTGGCCTTCACAGCGTCTCCATTTCATCTGGTGACGACAGGTGACGGCTTGCCAGACGATGTCTTCCTGTTGTGTTTTACTGGTTCTGCATGCTCAGACTCCACCGTGCTCGGCCAAGCTGGATGTCTCTTGACCAACAGTGAGCGTAGACTAAAAGTTCCAAAGCACAGTCGAGCGCAGCAAGGTGCACCTGAATGTCGGTGGACGAGGAGGACAAGAGCCATTGCCGGAAAATATGGGCTATCGCTTCTCGGCCTTTTGGCTCAGATCAAGTGTAGTATCTGTTCTTATCAGTTTCATATCTGATATGTCCTCAATCTGGGGATCGAATATTAAATTGATTTTTAGGACTCGGAGATGGTTCAGGAGCTTGCTCCTTCCGCTCCACGCAACAACCCGGTCTTGCAGTGCTTCCAGGAATGGTGCCCTCTCCCCGCTTTGGGGCGCAAAATGTATAAAAGCAGAAAATGCCGCAAAACCTGGCTTCCCCTTTTCTCTCTTGTCCAGTTGTCTCATCCTGACCAATTTAAGGCCTTTCAGGCTCCAAAGCATTGCTAGTTTTTCTGCTGGCGGGAGCTTCGTGCACGAATGTTGCGAGCCGATGGACTCGCGGACTTGCGGCAGTCAGGCTCCGTTTTCAGCTGATATGCCACACAGATTTCCTGCTGCTTTTTACAGGCCACTCACCTTCACACTCGGATGCCGACTTGCCTTCTCCTCACTTCAGTTACCACATCCCTTCATCCTGCACAACGGGGAAGTGTGGCGACAGACTGAACGGCATTCTCTTTGGATGTAGGTATACCTTCACGGCGTCTCTTTTCGTTCTCCTGACTCCACGACCAACACGCTAGGGTGGAGCTCAGGGAGACTAGACATTGCCCCCTGTTGGATACCGCCAGTACTTGCTGCTTGCACGGATTGTCCTTTGTTCGGCAAAGGTGGAGATTTCTTCGACTCTCTCCGTTGGGTGTCACTGGCCTTCACAGCGTCTCCATTTCATCTGGTGACGACAGGTGACGGCTTGCCAGACGATGTCTTCCTGTTGTGTTTCACTTGTTCTGCATGCTCAGACTCCACCGTGCTCGGCCAAGCTGGATGTCTCTTGACCAACAGTGAGCGTAGACTAAAAGTTCCAAAGCACAGTCGAGCGCAGCAAGGTGCACCTGAATGTCGGTGGACGAGGAGGACAAGAGCCATTGCCGGAAAATATGGGCTATCGCTTCTCGGCCTTTTGGCTCAGATCAAGTGTAGTATCTGTTCTTATCAGTTTAATATCTGATATGTCATCAATCTGGGGACCGATTATTAAATTGATTTTTAGGACTCGGAGATGGTTCAGGGGCTTGCTCCTTCCGCTCCACGCATCAACCTGGTCTTGCAGTGCTTCCAGGAATGGTGCCCTCTCCCCGCTTTGGGGCGCAAAATGTATAAAAGCAGAAAATGCCGCAAAACCTGACTTCCCCTTTTCTCTCTTGTCCAGTTGTCTCATCCTGACCAATTTAAGGCCTTTCAGGCTCCAAAGCATTGCCAGTTTTTCTGCTGGCGGGAGCTTCGTGCACGAATGTTGCGAGCCGATGGACTCGCGGACTTGCGGCAGCCAGGCTCCGTTTTCAGCTGATATGCCACACAGATTTCCTGCTGCTTTTTACAGGCCACTCACCTTCACACTCGGATGCCGACTTGCCTTCTCCTCACTTCAGTTACCACATCCCTTCATCCTGCACAACGGGGAAGTGTGGCGACAGACTGAACGGCATTCTCTTTGGATGTAGGTATACCTTCACGGCGTCTCTTTTCGTTCTCCTGACTCCACGACCAACACGCTAGGGTGGAGCTCAGGGAGACTAGACATTGCCCTCTGATGGATTCCGCCAGTACTTGCTGTTTGCACGGATTGCCCTTTGTTCGGCAAAGGTGGAGATGACTTCGACTCCCTCCGTTGGGTATCACTGGGCCTTCAGAGCGTCTCCATTTCATCTGGTGACGACAGGGGACGGCTTGCCAGACGATGTCTTCCTGTTGTGTTTTACTGGTTCTGCATGCTCAGACTCCACCGTGCTCGGCCACCGTGCTCGGCCAAGCTGGATGTCTCTTGACCAACAGTGAGCGGAGACTAAAAGTTCCAAAGCACAGTCGAGCGCAGCAAGGTGCACCTGAATGTCGGTGGACGAGGAGGACAAGAGCCATTGCCGGAAAATATGGGCTATCGTTTCTCGGTCTTTTGGCTCGGATCAAGTGTAGTATCTGTTCTTATCAGTTTCATATCTGTTATGTCCTCAATCTGGGGACCGAATATTAAATTGATTTTTAGGACTCGGAGATGGTTCTGGGGCTTGCTCCTTCCGCTCCACGCATCCACCTGGTCTTGCAGTGCTTCCAGGAATGGTGCCCTCTCCCCGCTTTGGGGCGCAAAATGTATAAAAGCAGAAAATGCCGCAAAACCTGGCTTCCCCTTTTCTATCTTGTCCAGTTGTCTCATCCTGACCAATTTAAGGCCTTTCATGCTGCAAAGCATTGCTAGCTTTTCTGCTGGCGGGAGCTTCGTGCACGAATGTTGCGAGCCGATGGACTCGCGGACTTGCGGCAGCCAGGCTCCGTTTTCAGCTGATATGCCACACAGATTTCCTGCTGGTTTTTACAGGCCACTCACCTTCACACTCGGATGCCGACTTGCCTTCTCCTCACTTCAGTTACCACATCCTTTCATCCTGCACAACGGGGAAGTGTGGCGACAGACTGAACGGCATCCTGTTTGGATGTAGGTACACCTTCACGGCGTCTCTTTTCGTTCTCCTGACTCCACGACCAACACGCCAGGGTGGAGCTCAGGGAGACTAGACATTGCCCTCTGTTGGATTCCGCCAGTCGTTTCTGTTTGCACGGATTGCCCTTTGTTCGGCAAAGGTGGAGATGACTTCGACTCCCTCTGGTGGGTGTCACTGGGCCTTCACAGCGTCTCCATTTCATCTGGTGACGACAGGGGACGGCTTGCCAGATGATGTCTTCGTGTTGTGTTTTACTGGTTCTGCATGCACAGACTCCACCGTGCTCGGCCAAGCTGGAGGTTTCTTGACCAACAGTGAGCGTAGACTAAAAGTTCCAAAGCACAGTCGAGCGCAGCAAGGTGCACCTGAATGTCGGTGGAAGAGGAGGACAAGAGCCATTGCCAGAAAATATGGGCTATCGCTTCTCGGCGTTTTGGCTCAGATCAAGTGTAGTATCTGTTCTTATCAGTTTAATATCTGATATGTCCTCAATTTGGGGACCGAATATTAAATTGATTTTTAGGACTCGGAGATGGTTCAGGGGCTTGCTCCTTCCGCTCCACGCATCAACCTGGTCTTGCAGTGCTTCCAGGAATGGTGCCCTCTCCCCGCTTTGGGGCGCAATATGTATAAAAGCAGAAAATGCCGCAAAACCTGGCTTCCCCTTTTCTCTCTTGTCCAGTTGACTCATCCTGACCAATTTAAGGCCTTTCAGGCTCCAAAGCATTGCTAGCTTTTCTGCTGGCGGGAGCTTCGTGCACGAATGTTGCGAGCCGATGGACTCGCGGACTTGCGGCAGGCAGGCTCCGTTTTCAGCTGATATGCCACACAGATTTCCTGCTGCTCTTTACAGGCCACTCACCTTCACACTCGGATGCCGACTTGCCTTCTCCTCACTTCAGTTACCACATCCCTTCATCCTGCACAACGGGGAAGTGTGGCGACAGACTGAACGGCATTCTCTTTGGATGTAGATATACCTTCACGGCGTCTCTTTTCGTTCTCCTGACTCCACGACCAACACGCTAGGGTGGAGCTCAGGGAGACTAGACATTGCCCCCTGTTGGATACCGCCAGTACTTGCTGCTTGCACGGATTGTCCTTTGTTCGGCAAAGGTGGAGATTTCTTCGACTCTCTCCGTTGGGTGTCACTGGCCTTCACAGCGTCTCCATTTCATCTGGTGACGACAGGTGACGGCTTGCCAGACGATGTCTTCCTGTTGTGTTTTACTGGTTCTGCATGCTCAGACTCCACCGTGCTCGGCCAAGCTGGATGTCTCTTGACCAACAGTGAGCGTAGACTAAAAGTTCCAAAGCACAGTCGAGCGCAGCAAGGTGCACCTGAATGTCGGTGGACGAGGAGGACAAGAGCCATTGCCGGAAAATATGGGCTATCGCTTCTCGGCCTTTTGGCTCAGATCAAGTGTAGTATCTGTTCTTATCAGTTTAATATCTGATATGTCCTCAATCTGGGGACCGAATATTAAATTGATTTTTAGGACTCGGAGATGGATCAGGGGCTTGCTCCTTCCGCTCCACGCATCAACCTGGTCTTGCAGTGCTTCCAGGAATGGTGCCCTCTCCCCGCTTTGGGGCGTAAAATGTATAAAAGCAGAAAATGCCGCAAAACCTGGCTTCCCCTTTTCTCTCTTGTCCAGTTGTCTTATCCTGACCAATTTAAGGCCTTTCAGGCTCCAAAGCATTGCTAGTTTTTCTGCTGGCGGGAGCTTCGTGCACGAATGTTGCGAGCCGATGGACTCGCGGAGTTGTGGCAGCCAGGCTCCGTTTTCAGCTGATATGCCACACAGATTTCCTGCTGCTTTTTACAGGCCACTCACCTTCACACTCGGATGCCGACTTGCCTTCTCCTCACTTCAGTTACCACATCCCTTCATCCTGCACAACGGGGAAGTGTGGCGACAGACTGAACGGCATTCTCTTTGGATGTAGGTATACCTTCACGGCGTCTCTTTTCGTTCTCCTGACTCCACGACCAACACGCTAGGGTGGAGCTCAGGGAGACTAGACATTGCCCCCTGTTGGATACCGCCAGTACTTGCTGCTTGCACGGATTGTCCTTTGTTCGGCAAAGGTGGAGATTTCTTCGACTCTCTCCGTTGGGTGTCACTGGCCTTCACAGCGTCTCCATTTCATCTGGTGACGACAGGTGACGGCTTGCCAGACGATGTCTTCCTGTTGTGTTTCACTGGTTCTGCATGCTCAGACTCCACCGTGCTCGGCCAAGCTGGATGTCTCTTGACCAACAGTGAGCGTAGACTAAAAGTTCCAAAGCACAGTCGAGCGCAGAATGGTGCACCTAAATGTCGGTGGACGAGGAGGACAAGAGCCATTGCCGGAAAATATGGGCTATCGCTTCTCGGCCTTTTGGCTCAGATCAAGTGTAGTATCTGTTCTTATCAGTTTAATATCTGATATGTCCTCAATCTGCGGACCGAATATTAAATTGATTTTTAGGTCTCGGAGATGGTTCAGGGGCTTGCTCCTTCCGCTCCACGCATCAACCTGGTCTTGCAGTGCTTCCAGGAATGGTGCCCTCTCCCCGCTTTGGGGCGCAAAATGTATAAAAGCAGAAAATGCCGCAAAACCTGACTTCCCCTTTTCTCTCTTGTCCAGTTGTCTCATCCTGACCAATTTAAGGCCTTTCAGGCTCCAAAGCATTGCTAGTTTTTCTGCTGGCGGGAGCTTCGTGCACGAATGTTGCGAGCCGATGGACTCGCGGACTTGTGGCAGCCAGGCTCCGTTTTCAGCTGATATGCCACACAGATTTCCTGCTGCTTTTTACAGGCCACTCACCTTCACACTCGGATGCCGACTTGCCTTCTCCTCACTTCAGTTACCACATCCCTTCATCCTGCACAACGGGGAAGTGTGGCGACAGACTGAACGGCATCCTCTTTGGATGTAGGTATACCTTCACGGCGTCTCTTTTCGTTCTCCTGACTCCACGACCAACACGCTAGGGTGGAGCTCAGGGAGACTAGACATTGCCCCCTGTTGGATACCGCCAGTACTTGCTGCTTGCACGGATTGTCCTTTGTTCGGCAAAGGTGGAGATTTCTTCGACTCCCTCCGTTGGGTGTCACTGGCCTTCACAGCGTCTCCATTTCATCTGGTGACGACAGGTGACGGCTTGCCAGACGATGTCTTCCTGTTGTGTTTTACTGGTTCTGCATGCTCAGACTCCACCGTGCTCGGCCAAGCTGGATGTCTCTTGACCAACAGTGAGCGTAGCCTGAAAGTTCCAAAGCACAGTCGAGCGCAGCAATAGCGCACAACAGTCCATCAATTGTATTTAAACAGTGCCCTCGAGTCAATTAAATGCATTTCAACAGTGCCCGATTGTGAATCAAATGCATTTAAACAGTGCCCGAAGTTAAATCAAATGCATTCAAACAATGCCCTACAGTAAACCAAACGTTTTTGAACAGTGCTTTCTAGTAAATCAAATGTATTTAAATAGTGCCCTACAGTAAATGAAATGCATTTAAACAGTGACACAGTAAATCAAATGTATTTAAACAGGCGCTGCAATAAATTAAATGCGTTTAAACAGTGCCCTACCGGAAACTAAATGCATTTAAAAAGTGCCATGAAGTAAATCAAATGCATTCAAACAGTGCCCGACAGTGAGCCAAATATATTAAATCGTGATTTATAGTAAATTAATTGCATTTAAACAGTGCCTGACAGTAAATCAAAAGTATTTAAATTTGCGCCTTGGAATAAATTAAATGCGTTTACACAGTGTCCGACACGAAATCAAACGCATTGAAACAATGCCCTCCAGTAAGTCAAGTGCATTTAAACAGTGCCCGGCAGCAAACTAAAGGCATTTAAACAGTGCCCTGCAGTAAATCAAATGCATTTAAACTGCCCGACAGTAAATCAAATGTATTTAAACAGTGCCCCAGAATACATCCAAAGTATTTAAACAGTGTACTGCAGTGAATATAATATAATTAAATAGCGCACAACAGTCCATCAAATGTATTTAAACAGTGCCCCAGAATACATCCAAAGTATTTAAACAGTGTACTGCAGTAAATCAAATACAATTAAATAGCGCACAACAGTCCATCAAATGCATTTAAACATTGCCCTCGAGTCAATTAAATGCATTTAAACAGTGCCCTACAGTAAATCAAATGCATTTGAACAGTGGCCTAAAATAAATCAATTATATCTAAACGGTGCCAAATGTATTTAAACAGTTCTTTATAGTAAATTAAATGCATTTAAACAGTGCCGACAATAAATCAAATGTATTTAAACAGTGCCCCGACAGTGAATCAAATGCGTTTAAACACTGCGCAAGAGTAAAACAAATACTTTTAAACAGTGCACCACAGTAAATTAAATGCATTTAAACAGTGCCCTACAGTAAATCAAATGCATTTAAACAGTGCACCACAGTAAATCAAATGCATTTAAACAGTGCCCTACAGTAAATCAAATGCATTTAAACAGTGCCCTACAGTAAATCAAATGCATTTAAACAGTGCCCAACAGTAAATCAAATGCATTTTGTTCCCTACAGTAAACTAATTGCATTTAAATAGTGCCCGATACTCAAATGCATTTAAACATTGCCCTCCTGTGAATCAAAAGCATTTAAACAGTGTTCTACGTTAAATCAAATGCATTTAAACAGTGCCCTACAGTAAACCAAATGCATTTAAACAGTGACATAGTAAATCAAATGTTTTTAAACAGGCGCTACAATAAATCAAATGCATTTAAACAGTATCCCACAATGAACTAAATGCATTATTAAAATGCCCTGCAGTGAATCAAATGCATTCAAACAGTGCCCTACAGTATACGAAATGCTTTTAAACAGTTTCTGACAGTTATCTGAATGCATTTAAAGAGTGCCCAACACTCAAATGCATATAAGTAGTGCCCTACAGTAAATTAAATGAATGTAAACAGTGCCCTGTTGTAAACCAAATGCGTTTAAATAGTGCGGTGAAGTAAATGAAATGCATTTAAACTGTGCCCTACAATAAATCAAACGCATTTTAACAGTGCCCATAGTAAATCAATGCATTTAAACAGTGCCCTACAGGAAATCAAATGTATTTAAACAGTGCCACGACAGTCAATCAAATGTGTTTAAACACTGCGCAAGAGTAAAACAAATACTTTTAAACAGTGCACCACAGTAAATTAAATGCATTTAAACAGTGCCCTACAGTAAATCAAATGCATTTAAACAGTGCCCTACAGTAAATCAAATGCATTTAAACAGTGCCCAACAGTAAATCAAATGCATTTTGTTCCCTACAGTAAACTAATTGCATTTATACAGTGCCCGATACTCAAATGCATTTTAACATTGCCCTCCTGTAAATCAAAAGCATTTAAACAGTGTTCTACGTTAAATCAAATGCATTTAAACAGTGCCCTACAGTAAATCAAATGCATTTAAACAGTAACATAGTAAATCAAATGTTTTTAAACAGGCACTACAATAAATCAAATGCATTTAAACAGTATCCCACAATGAACTAAATGCATTTTAAAAATGCCCTGCAGTGAATCAAATGCATTCAAACAGTGCCCTCCAGTATATGAAATGCTTTTAAACAGTTTCTGACAGTTAAATAAATGCATTTAAAGAGTGCCCAACACTCAAATGCATATAAGTAGTGCCCTACAGTAAATTAAATGAATTTAAACAGTGCCCTGTTGTAAACCAAATGCGTTTAAATAGTGCGGTGAAGTAAATGAAATGCATTTAAACTGTGCCCTACAATAAATCAAATGCATTTTAACAGTGCCCATAGTAAATCAATGCATTTAAACAGTGCCCTACAGGAAATCAAATGCATTTATACAGTGCCCTACAGTAAACCAAATGCATTTAAACAGTGCCCTAAAGTCAATCAAATGTATTTAAACAGTGCCCTACAGTCAAACGGACCTTATTTAAACAGAGCCTTACAGTAACACACCAATTAAAAGTGCCCTACTGTAATCGGACTTAAAATGTGCCCGATAATAAATCATGTTTTTAAACATTAAACATGTTTATGTAAAGCGAATTGCTTTGGAGACCTAAAAAACAACTTTCCCGAGGCCAGTATATGCCCTTCCAAAAACTGAACGGGATCCAGCCAAAATAATACTGTTCCATATTTCTATCCAGCATATTAATTCTGCTCCATTTTAATATGCAGCCATATTAAAACGGCTCCATATTAATACTGTTCCATATTAATACTCTTCCACATTAATACTGTTCCATATTAATACTGTTCCATATTCGTGCTGCTTCATTTTAAGACCGTTACAAATGAGTACTGTTCCCTATTAATGTCCAGCATATAAACATTGTTCCATATTAATATTCGCTCATATTATAACTTTTCCATATTAGTAGTGTTCCATATTAATACTGTTCTATATGATTACTGTTACATATTAATATCCAGCCATGTTAACGCTGTTCCATATTAGTACTGTTCCATATTAATATCTGGCCATTTTAATATCCGGCTATATTAACACTGTTCCATACTAATACAGTTCCATATTAACATCCAGCCACATTCCATATTAATAATAATTATCTTTGTCACAAGTAGTCTTACATTAACACAACAACGAAGTTACTGTGAAAAGCCCTTCGTCGCCACATTCTGGCGCCTGTTCGGGGACACAGAGGGAGAATTCAGAATGTCCAATTCACCTAACAAGCACGTCTTTCGGGCCTTGTGGGAGGAAACCGGAGCACCGGCAGGAAATGCACGCAGACACTGGGAGAACATGCAGGCTCCGCAAAGAGAGTGACCCAATCTAGGAATCAAATCTGGGACCCTGGAGCTGTGAAGATATGGTTCCATATTAATACTGTTCCATATTAGTACTGTTCCATATTAATATTCAGCCATATCAATACTATTCCATATTAATACGGTTCCAAGTTAATATGCAGCCATATTAATACTGCTCCATATGAATAATGTTCCATATTAATATCCAGCCACATTAATGCTGTTCCATACCAATATGGTTCCATATTAATATGCAGCCAGATTAATACGTTTTTGCTCAATGCCTGCTACCCCGCCCCCCACATGGAGGTTGGACATGGCCCGACTTGCCCAGAATGCTTTGTGCAAGAAAATATCACAGGCCACAGATGACTATATTATTAATAACTAGAATGGGGAAGTCCCGCCCTTCACGCTCTGGGAGGCCACGAAGGCTGAGATCAGGGGTGATATCATGGCCAAGAACGCACGTAGAGACAAGGTAGAGAGGGCGGCTAGGCGACAGTTGTGGACTCCATACTGGAGGTAGACAGGCGATACTCTGAGGGCCCGAACAAAGAACTCCTGGCGGAGAGGAAAAAGCTACAAATGGACTTTGATCTGCTCTCCACGAGGGAAGCATAGCAGCAACTCCGCCAGGTACGGGAGACCCTTTACGAACACGGAGATAAAGCCAGCCACTGCTGGTTCGCCAGCTGAGAAAGCAGGCAGCCACGGGGGTAATAGCTCAGATTAGAAGCAGCAGACCGAATCCAGTGGCAGAGCCAAAAAATGTCTACGAGGCATTTGAGACCTTCTACCGGGGGCTATTCACCTACAAGCCCTCAGCTTAGGGATGAAACAGTTCATCGATGTATGGGACACGCCAGTTGTGAGACAGGCTGAAAATGGGACTGGAAGCACCTGTAAAACTGGGAGAAGGATAGCGCAGTGGTGAGCCCTCGTTCCTCATGGTCCCGCCCGCCCCACACATCCCTGTGACGATGGATGTGGCTGTCCTGCAACCCAGTTTTGTGTAGAAGCTGGGATTCGTCTTTCTGGAGCGCAGGAGGTTAGGGGGAATTTAAACAAGTCTTCAACGTCATAAAGATTTTTTTTTAATGATAGAAATGGATAGATCCTCTGCCCCCAATTGCTCGACTGCATAAATCCCACCTTAGTTAGTGTCCCAATCCACCGGACTTTCCACAATACCATATCCAGCAATGCTCAGGAAGAATAACTGTTTTCCTGTCCAGCCGACTGTTCTATATTGAAGAAGCTGGTGAACTTTAGAAGGACAATTCTGCCTTCCTATCCACACTGCTGTTCACACATCAGTGCACTACGTCGAGATATACTTTGGACTGACTTTTCTGTGTCATTTTTGGCTCTATTGTTCATAAAAACAGATCAAGCTGAGCTGTACGAGATCTGCGTGTCGCCAGTGCACTCTGCTGAACACATCCAGATATAGTCTGGAGTAATATTTCGCTCTTCCGTTCTAACCTGGTGCTCCAACGGACACATGCACCTGCCCTGCAGCCGAACATGTATGTGTTTCATTTCCCAACCACTGTCCACACCCACTGACCCAAGCTGTACTTCAGAAGCCAATCTGCCTGTGCCATTCGCCTTGGATTGTTTCGAAATCCCACGTCAGGCTCGAATGCAGGTTACGATTCTTTATAGAATCATAGAATCCCGACAGAGCGGAAGGCGGGTCATTCGGCCCAACGAGTCTGCACCAGCCCTTAGAAAGAGCAACCTATTTAAGCCCACACCGCCACCCTATCCACATTCCCGCAACCCAAACTAACCTAAAGGGCAATTTAGCACGGCGAATCCACCTGACTTGCACATATTTGGACTGTGGGAGGAAAACAGAGAACCCAGAGGAAACCGTGTCAGAGAAAGTGCAAACTCCACATGGACAGACATCCGAGGCTGGAATTGAACCTGGGTTGCTGGCGCGCTGAGGCAAGCTTGCAAACTACTGTGACACCGGATTGCAGCCTCCTGGACTCTGCACTGCACAGATTCACCGTGTAGGACAATCTCTGGGGTCTCTGACAGCCTCTTTTTTGTTTTACAATGAAATACACAGTTCTTAAAATTTAGAGTAGTCAATTATTTTTCCAATTTATGGTGGCTAATCCACCTACCTCTCACATCTTTGAGTTGTGGGGTGAGACTCACGCAGAACCGGGGAGAATGTGCAAACTCCACGCGGCCAGTGACCCGGGGCCGGGGTCGCAATGTGGACTGGGAACTTCAGGTAATTAGGAGAGCAAAAACGGTACAAGAAAGGATACAGGCAGGTAAAATGAACGAACGTCCTAAGTAATTTTACCAGCTCATTAAGGGTAAAAGGATAACTCGGGATATAGCCGGAAAACATGGGCTATCGCTTCTCGGCCTTTTGGTTCAGATCAAGTGTAGTATCTGTTCTTATCAGTTTAATATCTGGTATGTCCCCTTCGGGGGACCGAATATTAAATTGATTTTTGGGACACGGAGATGGTTCAGGGGCTTTCTTGCTCCGCTCCAGGCATCAACCCGGTCTTGCAATGTTTCCAGGAATGGTGCCTTCACCCCGCTTTGGGCACAAATAGTGCAAAAGCAGAAAATGGCGCAAAACCTGGCTTCCCCTCTTCTGTCTTGTCCAGTTGTCTCATCCTGACCAATTAAAAAATTTTCAGGCTCCAGAGCATTGCTAGCTTTTCTGCTGGCGGGCGCTTCGCGCACTAATGTCGTGAGCCTATGGACTCGCGGACTTGCGGCAGCCAGGCTCCGTTTTCAGCTGATATGCCAAACAGATATCCTGCTGCTTTTTACAGGCCACTCACCCTCACCCTCGGATGCCGACTTGCCTTCTCCTCACTTCAGTTACCACATCCCTTCATCCTGCACAACGGGGAAGTGTGGCGACAGACTGAACGGCATCCTGATTTGGATGTAGGTATACCTTCACGGCGTCTCTTTTCGTTCTCGTGACTCCACGACCAACACGCCAGGGTGGAGCTCAGGGAGACTAGACATTGCCCCCTGTTGGATTCCGCCAGTACTCGCTGCTTGCACGGATTGCCCTTTGTTCGGCAAAGGTGGAGATTTCTTCGACTCCCTCCGTTGGGTGTCACTGGGCCTTCACAGCGTCTCCATTTAATCTGGTGACGACAGGGGGCGGCTTGCCAGACGATGTCTTCCTGTTGTGTTTTACTGGTTCTGCATGCACAGACTCCACCGTGCTCGGCCAAGCTGGAGGTCTCTTGACCAACAGTGACCGTAGACTAAAAGTTCCAAAGCACAGTCGAGCGCAGCAAGGTGCTCCTGAAAATCGGTGGACGAGGAGGACAAGAGCCATAGCCGGAAAATATTGGCTATCGCTTCTCGGCCTTTTGCCTGAGATCAAGTGTAGTCTCATTTGATCGTGGGAAGCTGAGGATCTCGATTACGATCGTGGATTGGAGAACTCGGAGGAATTGAAGTCGTCAAAGAGGAAACGTTTGGAGCTTGGCTGCTATTGGTGGATCGACATACTGGCCTAAACCTCTGGTTTAGGCCTAACGCCGAAACAGTTCAGACCCAACGTACGAGCTATGGATGCAGCTGCATCCCGACCACCAGGCTGGGGAGTGCGAAACACTGTCCGAGTCACAGTGAAGAAAACGGAAGGCGAGTCACCTTTGGATCGGATTCTCTTCGTGAAGCGGGTGCTGCTCGAGTGTTGTGGGTTTAAAGCAACAGAAATCTTCTGCTTGCAAAACTTCCCCAAGAATGGCTTCTTTGATGTCACCTTCAAGAGCGGCGCAGCGTGCATCAAATTCTTGAACGTCTTCAAGGAAAAAGGTAACCAGAGTCCCCTGTCGATCCTGACTGCGGAGCCTCTGTTTACACTACCGGCACAGCGAAATCGGGTTGTTACACTGCACACCTACAACCCCCACGTCCCTGTGTCTGATGTGCTCACGTTCCTCGCCAGGTACGCTGAGCTGAAAGTGACAGCGTGCAAGTGAAAGACACCTTCGGCATCTGGACAAGTGAGCACCGGGTCAAGGTGACCCTAAGAACGGACAGCAACGGAGCCATCCTGCATCCCCCCTCCAATTTCGCTATTGGAGTAAATCGTGGCTACCTCTACTACGTGGGACAGCCACGAGTATGCCACACCTGTGGCAAAATGGGGCATGTTGCCGCAAACTGCAGTGTGACCTTCTGCAAGAACTGCAGGCAGGAGGGACACATGACTAAGGACTGCAAGGAAGACAAGTGCTGCAACCTGTGTGGGGAGGCCGGCCATCTTTACAGGGCCTGCCCGAAACGCGGGGCGACATATGCACAGATCATCAGCAGCGGAGTTAAAAAGGCGACCAGAGAGGAGGTGCATACACCCTCCACCGAAAAAGACACCACGGCTCAGAATGAGGAAAAGCAACAGAAGGGCCCCCAACAAAAAGAGGGGGCCCCAGCACCTCCTGACAACCCAACCCCAGCCCCATCTGATGAGGAACACCCAATGGAGGAGGAAGAGGATGGGACAAAGAATAAAGAGCCCTGGGAAACAGTGAACAGGGACAAACGAAAGCGGAAACAAAAAAACAAACTGAAGAACCCCCTGAGGGGTAGTGGCAAAAAGCGACACCTCTCAGCCGGCGCACTTAGCGCCGACACCTCATCCGATGAGGGAAAACAGGACAAGAATCGGCCTCAAATAAAGAGGCAAAGCACCAACGTGGAACGGGAGGCACAGACCCCCCAGACCACCGACCGGGAAGGAAACAAGGTCACAGACCAACCCCCGATAGCAACGAGCAGCAACAACCCAGGTGAAGACCGGCCTGCAACCCCAACACCTACTGACTGCCACGACGAACCCCAGGGCTACACCCCCCCCCCAATGCATCTGCATCAAAATCACGGGGCCAGTACGGACCAGAACAGCTTTCTCAGCCCTGCAACTGTGCTAAAGTTTGCGAGCACCACCGGCATGCTGGGGAACATCGAACAGCTGGAACAGCCAACTGTATAGACTCTGGACTCTTGAGACTGGTAAATCTACCTTTTAATAATGGGGTTAAAAATTGCATCCATAAATGTGCGAAGCATCAAAGATACTTCGCGGAGTGTAGCCACACTCAACTATTTGGCAAATGTAAAAGCTGACCTACTGTTCCTGCAGGAGTGCGGAATCCCGCACCTCAGCAACTACAGGCGCTGGTCGAGCTGGTGGTCCCACGGGCCATCCATCTGGTCAGGAGGAAACGACTGCCGCTCCTCCGGCCTGGGTATTCTGCTGCGGGGAGGAAACTTCACCATCTCCGACGTTAAGGAGGTGGTGGGCGGGCGCCTCCTCGTAGCAGACGTGAAATACAAAAACACCCCTCTCAGACTTATAAATGTGTACGCCCCGGCCGTAAAAAGTGAGCGGCTGGCAGTCCTTCAGCAACTCCCACTGCTGTTGGCCACCTCCAAGCCGGTCATCCTGGGTGGTGACTTCAACTGCATCATCGATGCGGCTGGACGATCCAGCAAAGCCGACAGCAAACTAGACGCTACGTCCAGACTCCTGATGGAAACGGTAAAAGACGCCAAGCTGCTCGACGTCTGCAGCAACCCTGCAGACGGCGCGCAGCGTAGATACACATGGTCACGGCCAGACGGGTCCGTCCGCTCCAGGATAGACTTCTTTTTTGTGTCCCGAGCTTTCACGGTCAGGTCCACCGACGTAACGCCGGTGTTCTTCTCTGACCACTGCCTCCTACTGGCCGACTGCCACCTGCAGGAAGACCAGGGGGTAGGCAGGGGGACATGGAAGCTAAATGTAAAACTGCTGACCCCTGAGAACATCGAGGAACTCAGGAGGGATTACAAAGGTTGGAGAATCGTGAAACCCCTCTTTGAGGCCCCACATCTCTGGTGGGAAGCAATCAAGGGGAATATCAAGAGGTTTTTCATCCTCAAGGGCGTTCAAAAGGTAAGAGAGAGACGAGGGGTCATGTCCAGGCTCCAGAAAAGTATGCAAAATTTGCTCCAGCTGCAGTCGATGGGGGTGGATGTCAAGGAGGATCTCCAAGAGGTGAAGAGCCAGCAAGCCTCGCTCTACACCTCGGAGGCCTCCAAGGTTATCTTCCGTTCCAGAGTCCGCTCCGTGGAGCAGGACGAAAAGTGCTCACGCTTCTTCTTCCAAAAGGTGCACAGAGAGACCTCTGTGATCAGCAGCCTGAAGGAAGAAGATGGCTCTGAAAAGTCATCGCAGTCTGACATCCTGAGGATCAGCCAATCCTTTTATGCCGGACTGTATGACCTGAAGCCAACAGATAGCACTGTTTCCCAGACCTTCCTGTCGACTATCACGGAGGTCATAGGCGACAGCGAGCTGGAAAACCTGGACAAACCACTAACTCTGGACGAGCTGACAAAGGCCGCCAAGTCCTTCGAGACGAGTAAAACTCCCGGAAGCGACGGCTTACCGGTTGAGTTGTATTCGGCTCTGTGGGACTGGATGGGCCCAGACCTGCTGGAAGTGTACGAGAGTATGCTTCTGGAAGGCAGCATGTCAGAGTCCATGAGGAAAGGCATCATCACCCTCATCTACAAACAGAAGGGGGAAAGGGAAGAAATTCGAAATTGGCGACCCATTTCACTGTTGAATGTGGACTACAAAATTCTAGCAAAGGTCATCGCCAATCGGGTCAGGTCTGCTCTGGAGTCGGTGATCCACCCTGACCAGACCTGTGCTGTACCCGGCAGGAAGATCTCTGATAGCCTCGCGCTACTCAGGGATACGATCGCCTACGTGCAGGACAGGGGGGTGGACACTTGCCTCATCAGCCTTGACCAGGAGAAGGCTTTTGACAGAATATCGCACACCTACATGATGGATGTGCTCTCCAAAATGGGGTTTGGGGAGGGAATTCGCAATTGGATCAAACTGCTCTACACAAACATCTATAGCGCAGTCTCAATCAATGGGTGGGAATCAGAAAAGTTCCAGATCAGATCTGGAGTCAGGCAGGGCTGCCCTCTCTCCTCTGCCCTTTTTGTGTGCTGCATAGAACCTTTTGCCGAGTCCATCAGGAGGGATCCGGGTATAAGAGGAGTGGCGATCCCAGGCAGTGGAGGCATGCAAGTCAAGGCCTCCCTGTACATGGACGACGTTGCCGTCTTCTGCTCGGATCCTGCGTCTGTACGCAGGCTCTTGACCACCTGCGACCAGTTTGAACTGGCCTCTGGAGCCAAGGTAAACCGGGGCAAGAGCGAGGCCATGTTCTTTGGGAACTGGGCCGACCGGTCCTTTGTCCCCTTCACTGTCAGGTCAGATTACCTGAAGGTGCTGGGGATATGGTTCGGAGCTGCTGGGGCGTGCACCAAAAACTGGGAGGAGCGCATAGGAAAGGTAAGACAGAAACTGGGCTGGTGGGAGCAACGCTCCCTCTCCATTGCGGGCAAAACCCTGGTCATCAGGTGTGAGGTACTCTCGGTGTTACTGTACGTGGCGCAGGTCTGGCCCATAACCCGACCCTACGCCACAGCAGTCACCCGGGCCATCTTCAAATTTATCTGGCGATCCAAGATGGACCGTGTACGAAGGGACACCATGTACAAACCTCTGGAGAAGGGAGGGCGGAACGTACCCAACGCCTCCCTCATCCTGTTGGCCACCTTTGTGTCCAGCTGCATCAAGCTGTGCGTGGACCCCCAGTATGCAAACACCAAGTGTCACTACATACTGAGGTTCTACCTGTCCCCGGTGTTGCGAAGGATGGGCCTGGCCTCATTGCCGCGGAACGCTCCAAGTAGTTGGACCGTACCGTACCACCTGTCCTTTGTGGAAAAGTTTTTGAAGGAAAACACCTTTGACCACAAGGCAATGAAGCAGTGGTCAGCACGTAATGTCCTCGAGGCCCTCAGGGAAAAAGAGACCGTGGAGGACGTTGGATGGTTCCCTGAGCAGACTGCCAGAGTCATCTGGCAGAACGCCTCATCACCAGAACTTTCAAACAAGCACCAAGACCTAGCTTGGCTGGTGGTGAGAAGGGCCCTCCCTGTCAGATTCTTCATGCACACCCGAAGGCTCTGCACCAATGCACGCTGCCCTCGGAGTGGCTGTGGGGGAAATGAGACGGTCACACACCTCCTTGTGGAATGTGCCTTTGCAAAGAAGGTCTGGAGAGAGATGCAGTGGTATTTGTCAAGGTTTATCCCAAACAGATCTGTGACACAGGACTCTGTGCTCTACGGACTGTTTCCAGGGACACACACCGAGACAAATATCAACTGCTGCTGGAAGGTCATCAACTCGGTAAAAGACGCTCTTTGGTCTGCCCGAAACTTGCTGATCTTCCAGTGCAAAGAATTGTCCTCGACCGAGTGTTGCAGACTGGCACATTCCAAGGTCCAGGACTACGTGCTGAGGGACGCACTCAAGCTTGGGGCAGCTGCCGCCAAGGCGCAATGGGGAAAGACCACTGTGTAAAGTCTTTCCAGCAAATGTACACCGAGGGGCGGGTAACAGTGTAAAGCCCCTCGGTCTGGGCAACCAACACGCCCATGTATAAAACAAACATGCCACTGTAAATATTTAGGAAAGAATTGTAATGTAAAGAGTGATATGTGTACGACAATATCAAAATTGAATGGAAGAAAGTCAAGGCAACATGTAACCCTGCCGGAAATGTACAGTCAAGACAATTTGAAATGTTTCTGTAATGCTCATGATAAATTTTTATGAATAAAGTATATTTTTTTGAAAAAAAAAAAAAAATCTGTTCTTATCAGTTTAATATCTGATATGTCCTCAATCTGGGGACCGAATATTAAATTGATTTTTAGGACTCGGAGATGGTTCAGGGGCTTGCTCCTTCCGCTCCACGCATCAACCCGGTCTTGCAGTGCTTCCAGGAATGGTGCCCTCTCCCCGCTTTGGGGCGCAAAATGTATAAAAGCAGAAAATGCCGCAAAACCTGGCTTCCCCTTTTCTCTCTTGTCCAGTTGTCTCATCCTGACCAATTTAAGGCCTTTCAGGCTCCAAAGCATTGCTAGCTTTTCTGCTGGCGGGAGCTTCGTGCACGAATGTTGCGAGCCGATGGACTCGCGGACTTGCGGCAGCCAGGCTCCGTTTTCAGCTGATATGCCACTCAGATTTCCTGCTGCTTTTTACAGGCCACTCACCTTCACACTCGGATGCCGACTTGCCTACTCCTCACTTCAGTTACCACATCCCTTCATCCTGCACAACGGGGAAGTGTGGCGACAGACTGAACGGCATCCTGTTTGGATGTAGGTATACATTCACGGCGTCTCTTTTAGTTCTCCTGACTCCACGACCAACACGCCAGGGTGGAGCTCAGGGAGACAAGACATTGCCCTCTGTTGGATTCCGCCAGTAGTTGCTGTTTGCACGGATTGCCCTTTGTTCGGCAAAGGTGGAGATGACTTTGACTCCCTCCGTTGGGTGTCACTGGCCTTCACCGCGTCTCCATTTCATCTGGTGACGACAGGTGACGGCTTGCCAGTCGATGTCTTCCTGTTGTGTTTTACTGGTTCTGCATGCTCAGACTCCACCGTGCTCGGCCAAGCTGGATGTCTCTTGACCAACAGTGAGCGTAGACTAAAAGTTGCAAAGCACAGTCGAGCGCAGCAAGGTGCACCTGAATGTCGGTGGACGAGGAGGACAAGAGCCATTGCCGGAAAATATGGGCTATCGCTTCTCGGCCTTTTGGCTCAGATCAAGTGTAGTATCTGTTCTTATCAGTTTAATATCTGATATGTCGTCAATCTGGGGACCGAATATTAAATTGATTTTTAGGACTCGGAGATGGTTCAGGGGCTTGCTCCTTCCGCTCCACGCATCAACCCGGTCTTGCAGTGCTTCCAGGAATGGTGCCCTCTCCCCGCTTTGGGGCGCAAAATGTATAAAAGCAGAAAATGCCGCAAAACCTGGCTTCCCCTTTTCTCTCTTGTCCAGTTGTCTCATCCTGACCAATTTACGGCTTTTCAGGCTCCAAAGCATTGCTAGTTTTTCTGCTGGCGGGAGCTTCGTGCACGAATGTTGCGAGCCGATGGACTCGCGGACTTGCGGCAGCCAGGCTCCGTTTTCAGCTGATATGCCACACAGATTTCCTGCTGCTTTTTACAGGCCACTCACCTTCACACTCGGATGCCGACTTGCCTTCTCCTCACTTCAGTTACCACATCCCTTCATCCTACACAACGGGGAAGTGTGGCGACAGACTGAACGGCATTCTCTTTGGATGTAGGTATACCTTCACGGCGTCTCTTTTCGTTCTCCTGACTCCACGACCAACACGCTAGGGTGGAGCTCAGGGAGACTAGACATTGCCCCCTGTTGGATACCGCCAGTACTTGCTGCTTGCACGGATTGTCCTTTGTTCGGCAAAGGTGGAGATTTCTTCGACTCTCTCCGTTGGGTGTCACTGGCCTTCACAGCGTCTCCATTTCATCTGGTGACGACAGGTGACGGCTTGCCAGACGATGTCTTCCTGTTGTGTTTCACTTGTTCTGCATGCTCAGACTCCACCGTGCTCGGCCAAGCTGGATGTCTCTTGACCAACAGTGAGCGTAGACTAAAAGTTCCAAAGCACAGTCGAGCGCAGCAAGGTGCACATGAATGTCGGTGGACGAGGAGGACAAGAGCCATTGCCGGAAAATATGGGCTATCGCTTCTCGGCCTTTTGGCTCAGATCAAGTGTAGTATCTGTTCTTATCAGTTTAATATCTGATATGTCCTCAATCTGGGGACCGAATATTAAATTGATTTTTAGGACTCGGAGATGGTTCAGGGGCTTGCTCCTTCCGCTCCACGCATCAACCTGGTCTTGCAGTGCTTCCAGGAATGGTGCTCTCTCCCCGCTTTGGGGCGCAAAATGTATAAAAGCAGAAAATGCCGCAAAACCTGGCTTCCCCTTTTCTCTCTTGTCCAGTTGTCTCATCCTGACCAATTTAAGGCCTTTCAGGCTCCAAAGCATTGCTAGCTTTTCTGTTGGCGGGAGCTTCGTGCACGAATGTTGTGAGCCGATGGACTCGCGGATTTGCGGCAGCCAGGCTCCGTTTTCAGCTGATATGCCACACAGATTTCCTGCTGCTCTTTACAGGCCACTCACCTTCACACTCGGATGCCGACTTGCCTTCTCCTCACTTCAGTTACCACATCCCTTCATCCTGCACAACGGGGAAGTGTGGCGACAGACTGAACGGCATCCTGTTTGGATGTAGGTATACCTTCACGGCGTCTCTTTTAGTTCTCCTGACTCCACGACCAACACGCCAGGGTGGAGCTCAGGGAGACTAGACATTGCCCTCTGTTGGATTCCGCCAGTAGTTGCTGTTTGCACGGATTGCCCTTTGTTCGGCAAAGGTGGAGATGACTTCGACTCCCTCTGTTGGGTGTCACTGGGCCTTCACAGCGTCTCCATTTCATCTGGTGACGACAGGGGACGGCTTGCCAGATGATGTCTTCGTGTTGTGTTTTACTGGTTCTGCATGCACAGACTCCACCGTGCTCGGCCAAGCTGGAGGTTTCTTGACCAACAGTGAGCGTAGACTAAAAGTTCCAAAGCACAGTCGAGCGCAGCAAGGTGCACCTGAATGTCGGTGGAAGAGGAGGACAAGAGCCATTGCCGGAAAATATGGGCTATCGTTTCTCGGCCTTTTGGCTCAGATCAAGTGTAGTATCTGTTCATATCAGTTTAATATCTGATATGTCCTCAATCTGGGGACCGAATACTAAATTGATTTTTAGGACTCGGAGATGGTTCAGGGACTTGCTCCTTCCGCTCCACGCGTCAACCTGGTCTTGCAGTGCTTCCAGGAATGATGCCCTCTCCCCGCTTTGGGGCGCAAAATGTATAAAAGCAGAAAATGCCGCAAAACCTGGCTTCCCCTTTTCTCTCTTGTCCAGTTGTCTCATCCTGACCAATTTAAGGCCTTTCAGGCTCCAAAGCATTGCTAGCTTTTCTGTTGGCGGGAGCTTCGTGCACGAATGTTGTGAGCCGATGGACTCGCGGATTTGCGGCAGCCAGGCTCCGTTTTCAGCTGATATGCCACACAAATTTCCTGCTGCTCTTTACAGGCCACTCACCTTCACACTCGGATGCCGACTTGCCTTCTCCTCACATCAGTTACCACATCCCTTCATCCTGCACAACGGGGAAGTGTGGCGACAGACTGAACGGCATTCTCGTTGGATGTAGGTATGCCTTCACGGCGTCTCTTTTCGTTCTCCTGACTCCACGACCAACACGCTAGGGTGGAGCTCAGGGAGACAAGACATTGCCCCCTGTTGGATACCGCCAGTACTTGCTGCTTGCACGGATTGTCCTTTGTTCGGCAAAGGTGGAGATTTCTTCGACTCTCTCCGTTGGGTGTCACTGGCCTTCACAGCGTCTCCATTTCATCTGGTGACGACAGGTGACGGCTTGCCAGACGATGTCTTCCTGTTGTGTTTTACTGGTTCTGCATGCTCAGACTCCACCGTGCTCGGCCAAGCTGGATGTCTCTTGACCAACAGTGAGCGTAGACTAAAAGTTCCAAAGCACAGTCGAGCGCAGCAAGGTGCACCTGAATGTCGGTGGACGAGGAGGACAAGAGCCATTGCCGGAAAATATGGGTTATCGCTTCTCGGCCTTTTGGCTAAGATCAAGTGTAGTTTCATTTGATCGAGGGAAGCTGAGAATTTCGATGACGATCTTGGATTGGAGAACTTGGAGGGATTGAAGTCGCCAAAGAAGAAACGTTTGGAGCTTGGCTGCTATTGGTGGATCTACATGCTGGCCTAAACCTCGGGTTTAGGCCTAACGCCGATACAGTTTCACACCCAACGTACGAGCTATGGATGCAGCTGCATCCCGACCACCAGGCTGGGGCGTGCGAAACACTGTCCGAGTCACAGTGAAGAAAGCGGATGGAGAGTCACCTTTGGACCGGAAACACTTCGTGAAGAAGGTGCTGCTCGAGTGCTGTGGGTTTAAAGCAACAGAGATCTTCTGCTTGCAAAACTTCCCCAAGAATGGTTTCTTTGATGTCACCTTCAAGAGCGTCGCAGCGTGCATCAAATTCTTGAACGTCTTCAAGGAAAAAGGTAACCAGAGTCCCTTGTCGATCCTGACTGCGGAACCTCTGTTTACGCTACCGGCACAGCGAAATCGGGTTGTTACACTGCACACGTACAACCCCCACGTCCCTGTATCTGATGTGCTCACGTTCCTCGCCAGGTACGCTGAGCTGAAAAGTGACAGCGTGCAAGTGAAAGACACCTTCGGCATCTGGACAAGTGAGCACCAGGTCAAGGTGACCCTAAGAACGGACAGCAACGGAGCCATCCTGCATCCCCCCTCCAATTTCGCTATTGGAGTAAATCGTGGCTACCTCTACTACGTGGGACAGCCACGAGTATGCCACACCTGTGGCAAAACTGGCCATGTTGCCGCAAACTGCTGTGTGACCTTCTGCAAGAACTGCAGGCAGGAGGGACACATGACTAAGGACTGCAAGGAAGACAAGTGCTGCAACCTGTGTGGGGAGGCCGGCCATCTTTACAGGGCCTGCCCGAAACGCGGGGCGACATATGCACAGATCATCAGCAGCGGAGTTAAAAAGGCGACCAGAGAGGAGGTGCATACACCCTCCACCGAAAAAGACACCACGGCTCAGAATGAGGAAAAGCAACAAAAGGGCCCCCCAAAAAAAGAAGAGGCCCCAGCACCTCCTGACAACCCAACCCCAGCCCCATCTGATGAGGAACACTCAATGGAAGAGGAAGAGGATGGGACAAAGAATAAAGAGCCCTGGGAAACAGTGAACAGGGACAAACGAAAGAGGAAACAAAAAAACAAACTGAAGAACCCCCCGAGGGGTAGTGGCAAAAAGCGACACCTCTCAGCCGGCGCACTTAGCGCCGACACCTCATCCGATGAGGGAAAACAGGACAAGAATCGGCCTCAAATAAAGAGGCAAAGCACCAACGTGGAACGGAAGGCACAGACCCCCCAGACCACCGACCGGGAAGGAAACAAGGTCACAGACCAACCCCCGATAGTAACGAGCAGCAACAACCCAGGTGAAGACCGGCCTGCAACCCCAACACCTACTGACTGCCATGACGAACGCCAGGGCTACATCACCCCCACAATGCATCTGCATCAAAATCACGGGGCCAGTACGGACCAGAACAGCTTTCTCAGCCCTGCAACTGTGCTAAAGTTTGCGAGCACCACCGGCATGCTGGGGAACATCGAACAGCTGGAACAGCCAACTGTATAGACTCTGGACTCTTGAGACTGGTAAATCTATCTTTTTTATAATGGGTTTAAAAATTGCATCCATAAATGTGCGAAGCATCAAAGATACTTCGCGGTGTGTAGCCACACTCAACTATTTGGCAAATGTAAAAGCTGACCTACTGTTCCTGCAGGAGTGCGGAATTCCGCACCTCAGCAACTACAGGCGCTGGTCGAGCTGGTGGTCCCACGGGCCATCCATCTGGTCAGGAGGAAACGACTGCCGCTCCTCCGGCCTGGGTATTCTGCTGCGGGGAGGCAACTTCACCATCTCCGACGTTAAGGAGGTGGTGGGCGGGCGCCTCCTCGTAGCAGACGTGAAATACAAAAGCACCCCTCTCAGACTTATTAATGTGTACGCCCCGGCCGTAAAAAGTGAGCGGCTGGCAGTTCTTCAGCAACTCCCACTGCTGTTGGCCACCTCCAAGCCGGTCATCCTGGGTGGTGACTTCAACTGCATCATCGATGCGGCTGGACGATCCAGCAAAGCCGACAGCAAACTAGACGCTCCGTCCAGACTCCTGATGGAAACGGTAAAAGACGCCAAGCTGCTCGACGTCTGCAGCAACCCTGCAGACGGCGCGCAGCGTAGAAACACATGGTCACGGCCACACGGGTCCGTCCGTTCCAGGATAGACTTCTTTTTTGTGTCCCGAGCTTTCACGGTCAGGTCCACCGACGTAACGCCGGTGTTCTTCTCTGACCACTGCCTCCTACTGGCCGACTGCCACCTGCAGGAAGACCAGGGGGTAGGCAGGGGGACGTGGAAGCTAAATGTAAAACTGCTGACCCCTGAGAACATCGAGGAACTCAGGAGGGATTACAAAGGTTGGAGAACCGTGAAACCCCTCTTTGAGGCCCCACATCTCTGGTGGGAAGCAATCAAGGGGAATATCAAGAGGTTTTTCATCCTCAAGGGCGTTCAAAAGGTGAGAGAGAGACGAGTGGTCATGTCCAGGCTCCAGAAAAGTATGCAAAATTTGCTCCAGCTGCAGTCGATGGGGGTGGATGTCAAGGAGGATCTCCAAGAGGTGAAGAGCCAGCAAGCCTCGCTCTACACCTCGGAGGCCTCCAAGGTTATCTTCCGTTCCAGAGTCAGCTCCGTGGAGCAGGACGAAAAGTGCTCACGCTTCTTCTTCCAAAAGGTGCACAGAGAGACCTCTGTGATCAGCAGCCTGAAGGAAGAAGATGGCTCTGAAAAGTCATCGCAGTCTGACATCCTGAGGATCAGCCAATCCTTTTATGCCGGACTGTATGACCTGAAGCCAACAGATAGCACTGTTTCCCAGACCTTCCTGTCGACTATCACGGAGGTCATAGGCGACAGCGAGCTGGAAAACCTGGACAAACCACTAACTCTGGACGAGCTGACAAAGGCCGCCAAGTCCTTCGAGACGAGTAAAACTCCCGGAAGCGACGGCTTACCGGTTGAGTTGTATTCGGCTCTGTGGGACTGGATGGGCCCAGACCTGCTGGAAGTGTACGAGAGTATGCTTCTGGAAGGCAGCATGTCAGAGTCCATGAGGAAAGGCATCATCACCCTCATCTACAAACAGAAGGGGGAAAGGGAAGAAATTCGAAATTGGCGACCCATTTCACTGTTGAATGTGGACTACAAAATTCTAGCAAAGGTCATCGCCAATCGGGTCAGGTCTGCTCTGGAGTCGGTGATCCACCCTGACCAGACCTGTGCTGTACCCGGTAGGAAGATCTCTGATAGCCTCGCGCTACTCAGGGATACGATCGCCTACGTGCAGGACAGGGGGGTGGACACTTGCCTCATCAGCCTTGACCAGGAGAAGGCTTTTGACAGAATATCGCACACCTACATGATGGATGTGCTCTCCAAAATGGGGTTTGGGGAGGGAATTCGCAATTGGATCAAACTGCTCTACACAAACATCTATAGCGCAGTCTCAATCAATGGGTGGGAATCAGAAAAGTTCCAGATCAGATCTGGAGTCAGGCAGGGCTGCCCTCTCTCCTCTGCCCTTTTTGTGTGCTGCATAGAACCTTTTGCCGAGTCCATCAGGAGGGATCCGGGTATAAGAGGAGTGACGATCCCAGGCAGTGGAGGCATGCAAGTCAAGGCCTCCCTGTACATGGACGACGTTGCCGTCTTCTGCTCGGATCCTGCGTCTGTACGCAGGCTCTTAACCACCTGCGACCAGTTTGAACTGGCCTCTGGAGCCAAGGTAAACCGGGGCAAGAGCGAGGCCATGTTCTTTGGGAACTGGGCCGACCGGTCCTTTGTCCCCTTCACTGTCAGGTCAGATTACCTGAAGGGGCTGGGGATATGGTTCGGAGCTGCTGGGGCGTGCACCAAAAACTGGGAGGAGCGCATAGGAAAGGTAAGACAGAAACTGGGCTGGTGGGAGCAACGCTCCCTCTCCATTGCGGGCAAAACCCTGGTCATCAGGTGTGAGGTACTCTCTGTGCTACTGTACGTGGCGCAGGTCTGGCCCATAACCCGACCCTACGCCACAGCAGTCACCCGGGCCATCTTCAAATTTATCTGGCGATCCAAGATGGACCGTGTCCGAAGGGACACCATGTACAAACCTCTGGAGAAGGGAGGGCGGAACGTACCCAACGCCTCCCTCATCCTGTTGGCCACCTTTGTGTCCAGCTGCATCAAGCTGTGCGTGGACCCCCAGTATGCAAACACCAAGTGTCACTACATACTGAGGTTCTACCTGTCCCCGGTGTTGCGAAGGATGGGCCTGGCCTCATTGCCGCGGAACGCTCCAAGTAGTTGGACCGTACCGTACCACCTGTCCTTTGTGGAAAAGTTTTTGAAGGAAAACACCTTTGACCACAAGGAAATGAAGCAGTGGTCAGCACGTAATGTCCTCGAGGCCCTCAGGGAAAAGGAGACCGTGGAGGACGTTGGATGGTTCCCTGAGCAGACTGCCAGAGTCATCTGGCAGAACGCCTCATCACCAGAACTTTCAAACAAGCACCAAGACCTAGCTTGGCTGGTGGTGAGAAGGGCCCTCCCTGTCAGATTCTTCATGCACACCCGAAGGCTCTGCACCAATGCACGCTGCCCTCGGAGTGGCTGTGGGGGAAATGAGACGGTCACACACCTCCTTGTGGAATGTGCCTTTGCAAAGAAGGTCTGGAGAGAGATGCAGTGGTATTTGTCAAGGTTTATCCCAAACAGATCTGTGACACAGGACTCTGTGCTCTACGGACTGTTTCCAGGGACACACATCGAGACAAATGTCAACTGCTGCTGGAAGGTCATCAACTCGGTAAAAGACGCTCTTTGGTCTATCCGAAACTTGCTGATCTTCCAGTGCAAAGAATTGTCCTCGACCGAGTGTTGCAGACTGGCACATTCCAAGGTCCAGGACTACGTGCTGAGGGACGCACTCAAGCTTGGGACAGCTGCCGCCAAGGCGCAATGGGGAAAGACCACTGTGTAAAGTCTTTCCAGCAAATGTACACCGAGGGGCGCGTAACAGTGTAAAGCCCCTCGGTCTGGGCAACCAACACTCCAATGTACAAAAAAAACTGGCACTGTAAATATTTAAGAAGGAATTGTAATGTAAAGAGTGATATGTGTATGACAATATCAAAATTGAATGAAAGAAAGTCAAGGCAACATGTAACCCTGCCGGAAATGTACAGTGAAGACAATTTGAAATGTTTCTGTAATGCTCATGATAAATTTTTATGAATAAAGTATATTTTTTTGAAAAAAAAAAAAAAAAAAAATCTGTTCTTATCAGTTTAATATCTGATATGTCCTCAATCTGGGGACCGAATATTAAATTGATTTTTAGGACTCGGAGATGGTTCAGGGGCTTGCTCCTTCCGCTCCACGCATCAACCAGGTCTTGCAGTGCTTCCAGGAATGGTGCCCTCTCCCAGCTTTCGGGCGCAAAATGTATAAAAGCAGAAAATGCCGCAAAACCTGGCTTCCCCTTTTCTCTATTGTCCAGTAGTCTCATCCTGACCAATTTAAGGCCTTTCAGTCTCCAAAGCATTGCTAGCTTTTCTGCTGGCGGGAGCTTCGTGCACGAATGTTGCGAGCCGATGGACTCGCGGACTTGCGGCAGCCAGGCTCCGTTTTCAGCTGATATGCCACACAGATTTCCTGCTGCTTTTTACAGGCCACTCACCTTCACACTCGGATGCCGACTTGCCTACTCCTCACTTCAGTTACCACATCCCTTCATCCTGCACAACGGGGAAGTGTGGCGACAGACTGAACGGCATCCTGTTTGGATGTAGGTATACCTTCACGGCGTCTCTTTTAGTTCTCCTGACTCCACGACCAACACGCCAGGGTGGAGCTCAGGGAGACTAGACATTGCCCTCTGTTGGATTCCGCCAGTACTTGCTGTTTGCACGGATTGCCCTTTGTTCGGCAAAGGTGGAGATGACTTCGACTCCCTCTGTTGGGTGTCACTGGGCCTTCACAGCGTCTCCATTTCATCTGGTGACGACAGGGGACGGCTTGCCAGAGGATGTCTTCGTGTTGTGTTTTACTGGTTCTGCATGCACAGACTCCACCGTGCTCGGCCAAGCTGGAGGTTTCTTGACCAACAGTGAGCGTAGACTAAAAGTTCCAAAGCACAGTCGAGCGCAGCAAGGTGCACCTGAATGTCGGTGGAAGAGGAGGACAAGAGCCATTGCCGGAAAATATGGGCTATCGCTTCTCGGCCTTATGGCTCAGATCAAGTGTAGTATCTGTTCTTATCAGTTTAATATCTGATATGTCCTCAATCTGGGGACCGAATATTAAATTGATTTTTAGGACTCGGAGATGGTTCAGGGGCTTGCTCCTTCCGCTCCACGCATCAACCTGGTCTTGCAGTGCTTCCAGGAATGGTGCCCTCTCCCCACTTTGGGGCGCAAAATGTATAAAAGCAGAAAATGCCGCAAAACCTGGCTTACATTTTTCTCTCTTGTCCAGTTGTCTCATCCTGACCAATTTAAGGCCTTTCAGGCTCCAAAGCATTGCTAGCTTTTCTGCTGGCGGGAGCTTCGTGCACGAATGTTGTGAGCCGATGGACTCGCGGACTTGCGGCAGCCAGGCTCCGTTTTCAGCTGATATGCCACACAGATTTCCTGCTGCTCTTTACAGGCCACTCACCTTCACACTCGGATGCCGACTTGCCTTCTGCTCACTTCAGTTACCACATCCCTTCATCCTGCACAACGGGGAAGTGTGGCGACAGACTGAACGGCATTCTCTTTGGATGTAGGTATACCTTCACGGCGTCTCTTTTCGTTCTCCTGACTCCACGACCAACACGCTAGGGTGGAGCTCAGGGAGACTAGACATTGCCCCCTGTTGGATACCGCCAGTACTTGCTGCTTGCACGGATTGTCCTTTGTTCGGCAAAGGTGGAGATTTCTTCGACTCTCTCCGTTGGGTGTCACTGGCCTTCACAGCGTCTCCATTTCATCTGGTGACGACAGGTGACGGCTTGCCAGACGATGTCTTCCTGTTGTGTTTTACTGGTTCTGCATGCTCAGACTCCACCGTGCTCGGCCAAGCTGGATGTGTCTTGACCAACAGTGAGCGTAGACTAAAAGTTCCAAAGCACAGTCGAGCGCAGCAAGGTGCACCTGAATGTCGGTGGACGAGGAGGACAAGAGCCATTGCCGGAAAATATGGGCTATCGCTTCTCGGCCTTTTGGCTCAGATTAAGTGTAGTATCTGTTCTTATCAGTTTAATATCTGATATGTCCTCAATCTGGGGACCGAATATTAAATTGATTTTTAGGACTCGGAGATGGTTCAGAGGCTTGCTCCTTCCGCTCCACGCATCAACCC
This sequence comes from Scyliorhinus torazame, assembly GCF_047496885.1. Taxonomy (NCBI): domain Eukaryota; kingdom Metazoa; phylum Chordata; class Chondrichthyes; order Carcharhiniformes; family Scyliorhinidae; genus Scyliorhinus; species Scyliorhinus torazame. Next base: position 41,631,502 of record NC_092726.1, on the reverse strand, counting down.
GGTCTTGCAGTGCTTCCAGGAATGGTGCCCTCTCCCCGCTTTGGGGCGCAAAATGTATAAAAGCAGAAAATGCCGCAAAACCTGGCTTCCCCTTTTCTCTCTTGTCCAGTTGTCTCATCCTGACCAATTTAAGGCCTTTCAGGCTCCAAAGCATTGCTAGTTTTTCTGCTGGCGGGAGCTTCGTGCACGAATGTTGCGAGCCGATGGACTCGCGGACTTGCGGCAGCCAGGCTCCGTTTTCAGCTGATATGCCACTCAGATTTCCTGCTGCTTTTTACAGGCCACTCACCTTCACACTCGGATGCCGACTTGCCTACTCCTCACTTCAGTTACCACATCCCTTCATCCTGCACAACGGGGAAGTGTGGCGACAGACTGAACGGCATCCTGTTTGGATGTAGGTATACCTTCACGGCGTCTCTTTTCGTTCTCCTGACTCCACGACCAACACGCCAGGGTGGAGCTCAGGGAGACTAGACATTGCCCTCTGTTGGATTCCGCCAGTAGTTGCTGTTTGCACGGATTGCCCTTTGTTCGGCAAAGGTGGAGATGACTTCGACTCCCTCTGTTGGGTGTCACTGGGCCTTCACAGCGTCTCCATTTCATCTGGTGACGACAGGGGACGGCTTGCCAGATGATGTCTTCGTGTTGTGTTTTACTGGTTCTGCATGCACAGACTCCACCGTGCTCGGCCAAGCTGGAGGTTTCTTGACCAACAGTGAGCGTAGACTAAAAGTTCCAAAGCACAGTCGAGCGCAGCAAGGTGCACCTGAATGTCGGTGGAAGAGGAGGACAAGAGCCATTGCAGGAAAATATGGGCTATCGCTTCTCGGCCTTTTGGCTCAGATGAAGTGTAGTCTCATTTGATCGAGGGAAGCTGAGGATTTCGATGACGATCGTGGATTGGAGAACTCGGAGGGATTGAAGTCGTCAAAGAAGAAACGTTTGGAGCTTGGCTGCTATTGGTGGATCTACATGCTGGCCTAAACCTCGGGTTTAGGCCTAACGCCGATACAGTTTCACGCCCAACGTACGAGCTATGGATGCAGCTGCATCCCGACCACCAGGCTGGGGCGTGCGAAACACTGTCCGAGTCACAGTGAAGAAAACGGATGGAGAGTCACCTTTGGACCGGAAACACTTCGTGAAGAAGGTGCTGCTCGAGTGCTGTGGGTTTAAAGCAACAGAGATCTTCTGCTTGCAAAACTTCCCCAAGAATGGTGTCTTTGATGTCACCTTCAAGAGCGTCGCAGCGTGCATCAATTTCTTGAACGTCTTCAAGGAAAAAGGTAACCAGAGTCCCTTGTCGATCCTGACTGCGGAACCTCTGTTTACGCTACCGGCACAGCGAAATCGGGTTGTTACACTGCACACGTACAACCCCCACGTCCCTGTATCTGATGTGCTCACGTTCCTCGCCAGGTACGCTGAGCTGAAAAGTGACAGCGTGCAAGTGAAAGACACCTTCGGCATCTGGACAAGTGAGCACCAGGTCAAGGTGACCCTAAGAATGGACAGCAACGGAGCCATCCTGCATCCCCCCTCCAATTTCGCTATTGGAGTAAATCGTGGCTACCTCTACTACGTGGGACAGCCACGAGTATGCCACACCTGTGGCAAAACGGGGCATGTTGCCGCAAACTGCAGTGTGACCTTCTGCAAGAACTGCAGGCAGGAGGGACACATGACTAAGGACTGCAAGGAAGACAAGTGCTGCAACCTGTGTGGGGAGGCCGGCCATCTTTACAGGGCCTGCCCGAAACGCGGGGCGACATACGCTCAAATCATCAGCAGCGGAGTTAAAAAGGCGACCAGAGAGGAGGTGCATACACCCTCCACCGAAAAAGACACCACGGCTCAGAATGAGGAAAAGCAACAGAAGGGCCCCCAACAAAAAGAGGAGGCCCCAGCACCTCCTGACAACCCAACCCCAGCCCCATCTGATGAGGAACACTCAATGGAGGAGGAAGAGGATGGGACAAAGAATAAAGAGCCCTGGGAAACAGTGAACAGGGACAAACGAAAGCGGAAACAAAAAAACAAACTGAAGAACCCCCTGAGGGGTAGTGGCAAAAAGCGACACCTCTCAGCCGGCGCACTTAGTGCCGACACCTCATCCGATGAGGGAAAACAGGACAAGAATCGGCCTCAAATAAAGAGGCAAAGCACCAACGTGGAACGGGAGGCACAGACCCCCCAGACCACCGACCGGGAAGGAAACAAGGTCACAGACCAACCCCCGATAGCAACGAGCAGCAACAACCCAGGTGAAGACCGGCCTGCAACCCCAACACCTACTGACTGCCACGACGAACCCCAGGGCTACACCCCCCCCCCAATGCATCTGCATCAAAATCACGGGGCCAGTACGGACCAGAACAGCTTTCTCAGCCCTGCAACTGTGCTAAAGTTTGCGAGCACCACCGGCATGCTGGGGAACATCGAACAGCTGGAACAGCCAACTGTATAGACTCTGGACTCTTGAGACTGGTAAATCTACCTTTTAATAATGGGGTTAAAAATTGCATCCATAAATGTGCGAAGCATCAAAGATACTTCGCGGAGTGTAGCCACACTCAACTATTTGGCAAATGTAAAAGCTGACCTACTGTTCCTGCAGGAGTGCGGAATTCCGCACCTCAGCAACTACAGGCGCTGGTCGAGCTGGTGGTCCCACGGGCCATCCATCTGGTCAGGAGGAAACGACTGCCGCTCCTCCGGCCTGGGTATTCTGCTGCGGGGAGCTAACTTCACCATCTCCGACGTTAAGGAGGTGGTGGGCGGGCGCCTCCTCGTAGCAGACGTGAAATACAAAAACACCCCTCTCAGACTTATAAAAGTGTACGCCCCGGCCGTAAAAAGTGAGCGGCTGGCAGTCCTTCAGCAACTCCCACTGCTGTTGGCCACCTCCAAGCCGGTCATCCTGGGTGGTGACTTCAACTGCATCATCGATGCGGCTGGACGATCCAGCAAAGCCGACAGCAAACTAGACGCTACGTCCAGACTCCTGATGGAAACGGTAAAAGACGCCAAGCTGCTCGACGTCTGCAGCAACCCTGCAGACGGCGCGCAGCGTAGATACACATGGTCACGGCCAGACGGGTCCGTCCGCTCCAGGATAGATTTCTTTTTTGTGTCCCGAGCTTTCACGGTCAGGTCCACCGACGTAACGCCGGTGTTCTTCTCTGACCACTGCCTCCTACTGGCCGACTGCCACCTGCAGGAAGACCAGGGGGGAAGGCAGGGGGACATGGAAGCTAAATGTAAAACTGCTGATCCCTGAGAACATCGAGGAACTCAGGAGGGATTACAAAGGTTGGAGAACCGTGAAACCCCTCTTTGAGGCCCCACATCTCTGGTGGGAAGCAATCAAGGGGAATATCAAGAGGTTTTTCATCCTCAAGGGCGTTCAAAAGGTAAGAGAGAGACGAGGGGTCATGTCCAGGCTCCAGAAAAGTATGCAAAATTTGCTCCAGCTGCAGTCGATGGGGGTGGATGTCAAGGAGGATCTCCAAGAGGTGAAGAGCCAGCAAGCCTCGCTCTACACCTCGGAGGCCTCCAAGGTTATCTTCCGTTCCAGAGTCCGCTCCGTGGAGCAGGACGAAAAGTGCTCACGCTTCTTCTTCCAAAAGGTGCACAGAGAGACCTCTGTGATCAGCAGCCTGAAGGAAGAAGATGGCTCTGAAAAGTCATCGCAGTCTGACATCCTGAGGATCAGCCAATCCTTTTATGCCGGACTGTATGACCTTAAGCCAACAGATAGCACTGTTTCCCAGACCTTCCTGTCGACTATCACGGAGGTCATAGGCGACAGCGAGCTGGAAAACCTGGACAAACCACTAACTCTGGACGAGCTGACAAAGGCCGCCAAGTCCTTCGAGACGAGTAAAACTCCCGGAAGCGACGGCTTACCGGTTGAGTTGTATTCGGCTCTGTGGGACTGGATGGGCCCAGACCTGCTGGAAGTGTACGAGAGTATGCTTCTGGAAGGCAGCATGTCAGAGTCCATGAGGAAAGGCATCATCACCCTCATCTACAAACAGAAGGGGGAAAGGGAAGAAATTCGAAATTGGCGACCCATTTCACTGTTGAATGTGGACTACAAAATTCTAGCAAAGGTCATCGCCAATCGGGTCAGGTCTGCTCTGGAGTCGGTGATCCACCCTGACCAGACCTGTGCTGTACCCGGCAGGAAGATCTCTGATAGCCTCGCGCTACTCAGGGATACGATCGCCTACGTGCAGGACAGGGGGGTGGACACTTGCCTCATCAGCCTTGACCAGGAGAAGGCTTTTGACAGAATATCGCACACCTACATGATGGATGTGCTCTCCAAAATGGGGTTTGGGGAGGGAATTCGCAATTGGATCAAACTGCTCTACACAAACATCTATAGCGCAGTCTCAATCAATGGGTGGGAATCAGAAAAGTTCCAGATCAGATCTGGAGTCAGGCAGGGCTGCCCTCTCTCCTCTGCCCTTTTTGTGTGCTGCTTAGAACCTTTTGCCGAGTCCATCAGGAGGGATCCGGGTATAAGAGGAGTGGCGATCCCAGGCAGTGGAGGCATGCAAGTCAAGGCCTCCCTGTACATGGACGACGTTGCCGTCTTCTGCTCGGATCCTGCGTCTGTACGCAGGCTCTTGACCACCTGCGACCAGTTTGAACTGGCCTCTGGAGCCAAGGTAAACCGGGGCAAGAGCGAGGCCATGTTCTTTGGGAACTGGGCCGACCGGTCCTTTGTCCCCTTCACTGTCAGGTCAGATTACCTGAAGGTGCTGGGGATATGGTTCGGAGCTGCTGGGGCGTGCACCAAAAACTGGGAGGAGCGCATAGGAAAGGTAAGACAGAAACTGGGCTGGTGGGAGCAACGCTCCCTCTCCATTGCGGGCAAAACCCTGGTCATCAGGTGTGAGGTACTCTCGGTGTTACTGTACGTGGCGCAGGTCTGGCCCATAACCCGACCCTACGCCACAGCTGTCACCCGGGCCATCTTCAAATTTATCTGGCGATCCAAGATGGACCGTGTACGAAGGGACACCATGTACAAACCTCTGGAGAAGGGAGGGCGGAACGTACCCAACGCCTCCCTCATCCTGTTGGCCACCTTTGTGTCCAGCTGCATCAAGCTGTGCGTGGACCCCCAGTATGCAAACACCAAGTGTCACTACATACTGAGGTTCTACCTGTCCCCGGTGTTGCGAAGGATGGGCCTGGCCTCATTGCCGCGGAACGCTCCAAGTAGTTGGACCGTACCGTACCACCTGTCCTTTGTGGAAAAGTTTTTGAAGGAAAACACCTTTGACCACAAGGCAATGAAGCAGTGGTCAGCACGTAATGTCCTCGAGGCCCTCAGGGAAAAAGAGACCGTGGAGGACGTTGGATGGTTCCCTGAGCAGACTGCCAGAGTCATCTGGCAGAACGCCTCATCACCAGAACTTTCAAACAAGCACCAAGACCTAGCTTGGCTGGTGGTGAGAAGGGCCCTCCCTGTCAGATTCTTCATGCACACCCGAAGGCTCTGCACCAATGCACGCTGCCCTCGGAGTGGCTGTGGGGGAAATGAGACGGTCACACACCTCCTTGTGGAATGTGCCTTTGCAAAGAAGGTCTGGAGAGAGATGCAGTGGTATTTGTCAAGGTTTATCCCAAACAGATCTGTGACACAGGACTCTGTGCTCTACGGACTGTTTCCAGGGACACACACCGAGACAAATATCAACTGCTGCTGGAAGGTCATCAACTCGGTAAAAGACGCTCTTTGGTCTGCCCGAAACTTGCTGATCTTCCAGTGCAAAGAATTGTCCTCGACCGAGTGTTGCAGACTGGCACATTCCAAGGTCCAGGACTACGTGCTGAGGGACGCACTCAAGCTTGGGGCAGCTGCCGCCAAGGCGCAATGGGGAAAGACCACTGTGTAAAGTCTTTCCAGCAAATGTACACCGAGGGGCGGGTAACAGTGTAAAGCCCCTCGGTCTGGGCAACCAACACGCCCATGTATAAAACAAACATGCCACTGTAAATATTTAGGAAAGAATTGTAATGTAAAGAGTGATATGTGTACGACAATATCAAAATTGAATGGAAGAAAGTCAAGGCAACATGTAACCCTGCCGGAAATGTACAGTCAAGACAATTTGAAATGTTTCTGTAATGCTCATGATAAATTTTTATGAATAAAGTATATTTTTTTGAAAAAAAAAAAAAAATCTGTTCTTATCAGTTTAATATCTGATATGTCCTCAATCTGGGGACCGAATATTAAATTGATTTTTAGGACTCGGAGATGGTTCAGGGGCTTGCTCCTTCCGCTCCACGCATCAACCCGGTCTTGCAGTGCTTCCAGGAATGGTGCCCTCTCCCCGCTTTGGGGCGCAAAATGTATAAAAGCAGAAAATGCCGCAAAACCTGGCTTCCCCTTTTCTCTCTTGTCCAGTTGTCTCATCCTGACCAATTTAAGGCCTTTCAGGCTCCAAAGCATTGCTAGCTTTTCTGCTGGCGGGAGCTTCGTGCACGAATGTTGCGAGCCGATGGACTCGCGGACTTGCGGCAGCCAGGCTCCGTTTTCAGCTGATATGCCACTCAGATTTCCTGCTGCTTTTTACAGGCCACTCACCTTCACACTCGGATGCCGACTTGCCTACTCCTCACTTCAGTTACCACATCCCTTCATCCTGCACAACGGGGAAGTGTGGCGACAGACTGAACGGCATCCTGTTTGGATGTAGGTATACCTTCACGGCGTCTCTTTTAGTTCTCCTGACTCCACGACCAACACGCCAGGGTGGAGCTCAGGGAGACTAGTCATTGCCCTCTGTTGGATTCCGCCAGTAGTTGCTGTTTGCACGGATTGCCCTTTGTTCGGCAAAGGTGGAGATGACTTCGACTCCCTCTGTTGGGTGTCACTGGGCCTTCACAGCGTCTCCATTTCATCTGGTGACGACAGGGGACGGCTTGCCAGTCGATGTCTTCCTGTTGTGTTTTACTGGTTCTGCATGCTCAGACTCCACCGTGCTCGGCCAAGCTGGATGTCTCTTGACCAACAGTGAGCGTAGACTAAAAGTTGCAAAGCACAGTCGAGCGCAGCAAGGTGCACCTGAATGTCGGTGGACGAGGAGGACAAGAGCCATTGCCGGAAAATATGGGCTATCGCTTCTCGGCCTTTTGGCTCAGATCAAGTGTAGTATCTGTTCTTATCAGTTTAATATCTGATATGTCCTCAATCTGAGGACCGAATATTAAATTGATTTTTAGGACTCGGAGATGGTTCAGGGGCTTGCTCCTTCCGCTCCCCGCATCAACCCGATTTTGCAGTCCTTCCAGGAATGGTGCCCTCTCCCCGCTTTGGGGCGCAAAATGTATAAAAGCAGAAAATGCCGCAAAACCTGGCTTCCCCTTTTCTCTCTTGTCCAGTTGTTTCAACCTGACCAATTTACGGCCTTTCAGGCTCCAAAGCATTGCTAGTTTTTCTGCTGGCGGGAGCTTCGTGCACGAATGTTGCGAGCCGATGGACTCGCGGACTTGCGGCAGCCAGGCTCCGTTTTCAGCTGATATGCCACACAGATTTCCTGCTGCTTTTTACAGGCCACTCACCTTCACACTCGGATGCCGACTTGCCTTCTCCTCACTTCAGTTACCACATCCCTTCATCCTACACAACGGGGAAGTGTGGCGACAGACTGAACGGCATTCTCTTTGGATGTAGGTATACCTTCACGGCGTCTCTTTTCGTTCTCCTGACTCCACGACCAACACGCTAGGGTGGAGCTCAGGGAGACTAGACATTGCCCCCTGTTGGATACCGCCAGTACTTGCTGCTTGCACGGATTGTCCTTTGTTCGGCAAAGGTGGAGATTTCTTCGACTCTCTCCGTTGGGTGTCACTGGCCTTCACAGCGTCTCCATTTCATCTGGTGACGACAGGTGACGGCTTGCCAGACGATGTCTTCCTGTTGTGTTTCACTTGTTCTGCATGCTCAGACTCCACCGTGCTCGGCCAAGCTGGATGTCTCTTGACCAACAGTGAGCGGAGACTAAAAGTTCCAAAGCACAGTCGAGCGCAGCAAGATGCACATGAATGTCGGTGGACGAGGAGGACAAGAGCCATTGCCGGAAAATATGGGCTATCGCTTCTCGGCCTTTTGGCTCAGATCAAGTGTAGTATCTGTTCTTATCAGTTTAATATCTGATATGTCCTCAATCTGGGGACCGAATATTAAATTGATTTTTAGGACTCGGAGATGGTTCAGGGGCTTGCTCCTTCCGCTCCACGCATCAACCTGGTCTTGCAGTGCTTCCAGGAATGGTGCCCTCTCCCCGCTTTGGGGCGCAAAATGTATAAAAGCAGAAAATGCCGCAAAACCTGGCTTCCCCTTTTCTCTCTTGTCCAGTTGTCTCATGCTGACCAATTTAAGGCCTTTCAGGCTCCAAAGCATTGCTAGCTTTTCTGCTGGCGGGAGCTTCGTGCACGAATGTTGCGAGCCGATGGACTCGCGGACTTGCGGCAGCCAGGCTCCGTTTTCAGCTGATATGCCACTCAGATTTCCTGCTGCTTTTTACAGGCCACTCACCTTCACACTCGGATGCCGACTTGCCTACTCCTCACTTCAGTTACCACATCCCTTCATCCTGCACAACAGGGAAGTGTGGCGACAGACTGAACGGCATCCTGTTTGGATGTAGGTATACCTTCACGGCGTCTCTTTTAGTTCTCCTGACTCCACGACCAACACGCCAGGGTGGAGCTCAGGGAGACTAGACATTGCCCTCTGTTGGATTCCGCCAGTAGTTGCTGTTTGCACGGATTGCCCTTTGTTCGGCAAAGGTGGAGATGACTTCGACTCCCTCTGTTGGGTGTCACTGGGCCTTCACAGCGTCTCCATTTCATCTGGTGACGACAGGGGACGGCTTGCCAGATGATGTCTTCGTGTTGTGTTTTACTGGTTCTGCATGCACAGACTCCACCGTGCTCGGCCAAGCTGGAGGTTTCTTGACCAACAGTGAGCGTAGACTAAAAGTTCCAAAGCACAGTCGAGCGCAGCAAGGTGCACCTGAATGTCGGTGGAAGAGGAGGACAAGAGCCATTGCCGGAAAATATGGGCTATCGCTTCTCGGCCTTTTGGCTCAGATCAAGTGTAGTATCTGTTCATATCAGTTTAATATCTGATATGTTCTCAATCTGGGGACCGAATATTAAATTGATTTTTAGGACTCGGAGATGGTTCAAGGGCTTGCTCCTTCCGCTCCACGCGTCAACCTGGTCTTGCAGTGCTTCCAGGAATGATGCTCTCTCCCCGCTTTGGGGCGCAAAATGTATAAAAGCAGAAAATGCCGCAAAACCTGGCTTCCCCTTTTCTCTCTTGTCCAGTTGTCTCATTCTGACCAATTTAAGGCCTTTCAGGCTCCAAAGCATTGCTAGCTTTTCTGTTGCCGGGAGCTTCGTGCACGAATGTTGTGAGCCGATGGACTCGCGGATTTGCGGCAGCCAGGCTCCGTTTTCAGCTGATATGCCACACAGATTTCCTGCTGCTCTTTACAGGCCACTCACCTTCACACTCGGATGCCGACTTGCCTTCTCCTCACTTCAGTTCCCACATCCCTTCATCCTACACAACGGGGAAGTGTGGCGACAGACTGAACGGCATTCTCTTTGGATGTAGGTATACCTTCACGGCGTCTCTTTTCGTTCTCCTGACTCCACGACCAACACGCTAGGGTGGAGCTCAGGGAGACTAGACATTGCCCCCTGTTGGATACCGCCAGTACTTGCTGCTTGCACGGATTGTCCTTTGTTCGGCAAAGGTGGAGATTTCTTCGACTCTCTCCGTTGGGTGTCACTGGCCTTCACAGCGTCTCCATTTCATCTGGTGACGACAGGTGACGGCTTGCCAGACGATGTCTTCCTGTTGTGTTTCACTTGTTCTGCATGCTCAGACTCCACCGTGCTCGGCCAAGCTGGATGTCTCTTGACCAACAGTGAGCGTAGACTAAAAGTTCCAAAGCACAGTCGAGCGCAGCAAGATGCACATGAATGTCGGTGGACGAGGAGGACAAGAGCCATTGCCGGAAAATATGGGCTATCGCTTCTCGGCCTTTTGGCTCAGATCAAGTGTAGTATCTGTTCTTATCAGTTTAATATCTGATATGTCCTCAATCTGGGGACCGAATATTAAATTGATTTTTAGGACTCGGAGATGGTTCAGGGGCTTGCTCCTTCCGCTCCACGCATCAACCTGGTCTTGCAGTGCTTCCAGGAATGGTGCCCTCTCCCCGCTTTGGGGCGCAAAATGTATAAAAGCAGAAAATGCCGCAAAACCTGGCTTCCCCTTTTCTCTCTTGTCCAGTTGTCTCATCCTGACCAATTTAAGGCCTTTCAGGCTCCAAAGCATTGCTAGCTTTTCTGCTGGCGGGAGCTTCGTGCACGAATGTTGCGAGCCGATGGACTCGCGGACTTGCGGCAGCCAGGCTCCGTTTTCAGCTGATATGCCACTCAGATTTCCTGCTGCTTTTTACAGGCCACTCACCTTCACACTCGGATGCCGACTTGCCTACTCCTCACTTCAGTTACCACATCCCTTCATCCTGCACAACAGGGAAGTGTGGCGACAGACTGAACGGCATCCTGTTTGGATGTAGGTATACCTTCACGGCGTCTCTTTTAGTTCTCCTGACTCCACGACCAACACGCCAGGGTGGAGCTCAGGGAGACTAGACATTGCCCTCTGTTGGATTCCGCCAGTAGTTGCTGTTTGCACGGATTGCCCTTTGTTCGGCAAAGGTGGAGATGACTTCGACTCCCTCTGTTGGGTGTCACTGGGCCTTCACAGCGTCTCCATTTCATCTGGTGACGACAGGGGACGGCTTGCCAGATGATGTCTTCGTGTTGTGTTTTACTGGTTCTGCATGCACAGACTCCACCGTGCTCGGCCAAGCTGGAGGTTTCTTGACCAACAGTGAGCGTAGACTAAAAGTTCCAAAGCACAGTCGAGCGCAGCAAGGTGCACCTGAATGTCGGTGGAAGAGGAGGACAAGAGCCATTGCCGGAAAATATGGGCTATCGCTTCTCGGCCTTTTGGCTCAGATCAAGTGTAGTATCTGTTCATATCTGTTCATATCAGTTTAATATCTGATATGTCCTCAATCTGGGGACCGAATATTAAATTGATTTTTAGGACTCGGAGATGGTTCAGGGGCTTGCTCCTTCCGCTCCACGCGTCAACCTGGTCTTGCAGTGCTTCCAGGAATGATGCTCTCTCCCCGCTTTGGGGCGCAAAATGTATAAAAGCAGAAAATGCCGCAAAACCTGGCTTCCCCTTTTCTCTCTTGTCCAGTTGTCTCATTCTGACCAATTTAAGGCCTTTCAGGCTCCAAAGCATTGCTAGCTTTTCTGTTGGCGGGAGCTTAGTGCACGAATGTTGTGAGCCGATGGACTCGCGGATTTGCGGCAGCCAGGCTCCGTTTTCAGCTGATATGCCACACAGATTTCCTGCTGCTCTTTACAGGCCACTCACCTTCACACTCGGATGCCGACTTGCCTTCTCCTCACTTCAGTTACCACATCCCTTCATCCTGCACAACGGGGAAGTGTGGCGACAGACTGAACGGCATTCTCTTTGGATGTAGGTATACCTTCACGGCGTCTCTTTTCGTTCTCCTGACTCCACGACCAACACGCTAGGGTGGAGCTCAGGGAGACTAGACATTGCCCCCTGTTGGATACCGCCAGTACTTGCTGCTTGCACGGATTGTCCTTTGTTCGGCAAAGGTGGAGATTTCTTCGACTCTCTCCGTTGGGTGTCACTGGCCTTCACAGCGTCTCCATTTCATCTGGTGACGACAGGTGACGGCTTGCCAGACGATGTCTTCCTGTTGTGTTTTACTGGTTCTGCATGCTCAGACTCCACCGTGCTCGGCCAAGCTGGATGTCTCTTGACCAACAGTGAGCGTAGACTAAAAGTTCCAAAGCACAGTCGAGCGCAGCAAGGTGCACCTGAATGTCGGTGGACGAGGAGGACAAGAGCCATTGCCGGAAAATATGGGCTATCGCTTCTCGGCCTTTTGGCTCAGAGCAAGTGTAGTATCTATTCTTATCAGTTTAATATCTGATATGTCCTCAATCTGGGGACCGAATATTAAATTGATTTTCAGGACTCGGAGATGGTTCAGGGGCTTGCTCCTTCCGCTCCACGCATCAACCCGGTCTTGCAGTGCTTCCAGGAATGGTGCCGTCTCCCCGCTTTGGGGCGCAAAATGTATAAAAGCAGAAAATGCCGCAAAACCTGGCTTATTCTTTTCTCTCTTGTCCAGTTGTCTCATCCTGACCAATTTAAGGCCTTTCAGGCTCCAAAGCATTGCTAGCTTTTCTGCTGGCGGGAGCTTCGTGCACGAATGTTGCGAGCCGATGGACTCGCGGACTTGCGGCAGCAAGGCTCCGTTTTCAGCTGATATGCCACTCAGATTTCCTGCTGCTTTTTACAGGCCACTCACCTTCACACTCGGATGCCGACTTGCCTACTCCTCACTTCAGTTACCACATCCCTTCATCCTGCACAACGGGGAAGTGTGGCGACAGACTGAGCGGCATCCTGTTTGGATGTAGGTATACCTTCACGGCGTCTCTTTTAGTTCTCCTGACTCCACGACCAACACGCCAGGGTGGAGCTCAGGGAGACTAGACATTGCCCTCTGTTGGATTCCGCCAGTAGTTGCTGTTTGCACGGATTGCCCTTTGTTCGGCAAAGGTGGAGATGACTTCGACTCCCTCTGTTGGGTGTCACTGGGCCTTCACAGCGTCTCCATTTCATCTGGTGACGACAGGGGACGGCTTGCCAGATGATGTCTTCGTGTTGTGTTTTACTGGTTCTGCATGCACAAACTCCACCGTGCTCAGCCAAGCTGGAGGTTTCTTGACCAACAGTGAGCGTAGACTAAAAGTTCCAAAGCACAGTCGAGCGCAGCAAGGTGCACCTGAATGTCGGTGGAAGAGGAGGACAAGAGCCATTGCTGGAAAATATGGGCTATCGCTTCTCGGCTTTTTGGCTAAGATCAAGTGTAGTCTCATTTGATCGAGGAAAGCTGAGGATTTCGATGACGATCGTGGATTGGAGAACTCGGAGGGATTGAAGTCGTCAAAGAAGAAACGTTTAGAGCTTGGCTGCTATTGGTGGATCTACATGCTGGCCTAAACCTCGGGTTTAGGCCTAACGTCGATACAGTTTCACACCCAACGTACGAGCTATGGATGCAGCTGCATCCCGACCACCAGGCTGGGGCGTGCGAAACACTGTCCGAGTCACAGTGAAGAAAACGGATGGAGAGTCACCTTTGGCCCAGAAACACTTCGTGAAGAAGGTGCTGCTCGAGTGCTGTGGGTTTAAAGCAACAGAGATCTTCTGCTTGCAAAACTTCCCCAAGAATGGTTTCTTTGATGTCACCTTCAAGAGCGTCGCAGCGTGCATCAAATTCTTGAACGTCTTCAAGGAAAAAGGTAACCAGAGTCCCTTGTCGATCCTGACTGCGGAACCTCTGTTTACGCTACCGGCACAGCGAAATCGGGTTGTTACACTGCACACGTACAACCCCCACGTCCCTGTATCTGATGTGCTCACGTTCCTCGCCAGGTACGCTGAGCTGAAAAGTGACAGCGTGCAAGTGAAAGACACCTTCGGCATCTGGACAAGTGAGCACCAGGTCAAGGTGACCCTAAGAATGGACAGCAACGGAGCCATCCTGCATCCCCACTCCAATTTCGCTATTGGAGTAAATCGTGGCTACCTCTACTACGTGGGACAGCCACGAGTATGCCACACCTGTGGCAAAACGGGGCATGTTGCCGCAAACTGCAGTGTGACCTTCTGCAAGAACTGCAGGCAGGAGGGACACATGACTAAGGACTGCAAAGAAGACAAGTGCTGCAACCTGTGTGGGGAGGCCGGCCATCTTTACAGGGCCTGCCCGAAACGCGGGGCGACATACGCTCAAATCATCAGCAGCGGAGTTAAAAAGGCGACCAGAGAGGAGGTGCATACACCCTCCACCGAAAAAGACACCACGGCTCAGAATGAGGAAAAGCAACAAAAGGGCCCCCCAAAAAAAGAAGAGGCCCCAGCACCTCCTGACAACCCAACCCCAGCCCCATCTGATGAGGAACACTCAATGGAAGAGGAAGAGGATGGGACAAAGAATAAAGAGCCCTGGGAAACAGTGAACAGGGACAAACGAAAGCGGAAACAAAAAAACAAACTGAAGAACCCCCCGAGGGGTAGTGGCAAAAAGCGACACCTCTCAGCCGGCGCACTTAGCGCCGACACCTCATCCGATGAGGGAAAACAGGACAAGAATCGGCCTCAAATAAAGAGGCAAAGCACCAACGTGGAACGGAAGGCACAGACCCCCCAGACCACCGACCGGGAAGGAAACAAGGTCACAGACCAACCCCCGATAGTAACGAGCAGCAACAACCCAGGTGAAGACCGGCCTGCAACCCCAACACCTATTGACTGCCATGACGAACGCCAGGGCTACATCACCCCCACAATGCATCTGCATCAAAATCACGGGGCCAGTACGGACCAGAACAGCTTTCTCAGCCCTGCAACTGTGCTAAAGTTTGCGAGCACCACCGGCATGCTGGGGAACATCGAACAGCTGGAACAGCCAACTGTATAGACTCTGGACTCTTGAGACTGGTAAATCTATCTTTTTTATAATGGGTTTAAAAATTGCATCCATAAATGTGCGAAGCATCAAAGATACTTCGCGGTGTGTAGCCACACTCAACTATTTGGCAAATGTAAAAGCTGACCTACTGTTCCTGCAGGAGTGCGGAATTCCGCACCTCAGCAACTACAGGCGCTGGTCGAGCTGGTAGTCCCACGGGCCATCCATCTGGTCAGGAGGAAACGACTGCCGCTCCTCCGGCCTGGGTATTCTGCTGCGGGGAGGCAACTTCACCATCTCCGACGTTAAGGAGGTGGTGGGCGGGCGCCTCCTCGTAGCAGACGTGAAATACAAAAGCACCCCTCTCAGACTTATTAATGTGTACGCCCCGGCCGTAAAAAGTGAGCGGCTGGCAGTTCTTCAGCAACTCCCACTGCTGTTGGCCACCTCCAAGCCGGTCATCCTGGGTGGTGACTTCAACTGCATCATCAATGTGGCTGGACGATCCAGCAAAGCCGACAGCAAACTAGACGCTACGTCCAGACTCCTGATGGAAACGGTAAAAGACGCCAAGCTGTTCGACGTCTGCAGCAACCCTGCAGACGGCGCGCAGCGTAGAAACACATGGTCACGGCCAGACGGGTCCGTCCGTTCCAGGATAGACTTCTTTTTTGTGTCCCGAGCTTTCACGGTCAGGTCCACCGACGTAACGCCGGTGTTCTTCTCTGACCACTGCCTCCTACTGGCCGACTGCCACCTGCAGGAAGACCAGGGGGTAGGCAGGGGGACGTGGAAGCTAAATGTAAAACTGCTGACCCCTGAGAACATCGAGGAACTCAGGAGGGATTACAAAGGTTGGAGAACCGTGAAACCCCTCTTTGAGGCCCCACATCTCTGGTGGGAAGCAATCAAGGGGAATATCAAGAGGTTTTTCATCCTCAAGGGCGTTCAAAAGGTGAGAGAGAGACGAGGGGTCATGTCCAGGCTCCAGAAAAGTATGCAAAATTTGCTCCAGCTGCAGTCGATGGGGGTGGATGTCAAGGAGGATCTCCAAGAGGTGAAGAGCCAGCAAGCCTCGCTCTACACCTCGGAGGCCTCCAAGGTTATCTTCCGTTCCAGAGTCCGCTCCGTGGAGCAGGACGAAAAGTGCTCACGCTTCTTCTTCCAAAAGGTGCACAGAGAGACCTCTGTGATCAGCAGCCTGAAGGAAGAAGATGGCTCTGAAAAGTCATCGCAGTCTGACATCCTGAGGATCAGCCAATCCTTTTATGCCGGACTGTATGACCTGAAGCCAACAGATAGCACTGTTTCCCAGACCTTCCTGTCGACTATCACGGAGGTCATAGGCGACAGCGAGCTGAAAAACCTGGACAAACCACTAACTCTGGACGAGCTGACAAAGGCCGCCAAGTCCTTCGAGACGAGTAAAACTCCCGGAAGCGACGGCTTACCGGTTGAGTTGTATTCGGCTCTGTGGGACTGGATGGGCCCAGACCTGCTGGAAGTGTACGAGAGTATGCTTCTGGAAGGCAGCATGTCAGAGTCCATGAGGAAAGGCATCATCACCCTCATCTACAAACAGAAGGGGGAAAGGGAAGAAATTCGAAATTGGCGACCCATTTCACTGTTGAATGTGGACTACAAAATTCTAGCAAAGGTCATCGCCAATCGGGTCAGGTCTGCTCTGGAGTCGGTGATCCACCCTGACCAGACCTGTGCTGTACCCGGTAGGAAGATCTCTGATAGCCTCGCGCTACTCAGGGATACGATCGCCTACGTGCAGGACAGGGGGGTGGACACTTGCCTCATCAGCCTTGACCAGGAGAAGGCTTTTGACAGAATATCGCACACCTACATGATGGATGTGCTCTCCAAAATGGGGTTTGGGGAGGGAATTCGCAATTGGATCAAACTGCTCTACACAAACATCTATAGCGCAGTCTCAATCAATGGGTGGGAATCAGAAAAGTTCCAGATCAGATCTGGAGTCAGGCAGGGCTGCCCTCTCTCCTCTGCCCTTTTTGTGTGCTGCATAGAACCTTTTGCCGAGTCCATCAGGAGGGATCCGGGTATAAGAGGAGTGACGATCCCAGGCAGTGGAGGCATGCAAGTCAAGGCCTCCCTGTACATGGACGACGTTGCCGTCTTCTGCTCGGATCCTGCGTCTGTACGCAGGCTCTTAACCACCTGCGACCAGTTTGAACTGGCCTCTGGAGCCAAGGTAAACCGGGGCAAGAGCGAGGCCATGTTCTTTGGGAACTGGGCCGACCGGTCCTTTGTCCCCTTCACTGTCAGGTCAGATTACCTGAAGGGGCTGGGGATATGGTTCGGAGCTGCTGGGGCGTGCACCAAAAACTGGGAGGAGCGCATAGGAAAGGTAAGACAGAAACTGGGCTGGTGGGAGCAACGCTCCCTCTCCATTGCGGGCAAAACCCTGGTCATCAGGTGTGAGGTACTCTCTGTGCTACTGTACGTGGCGCAGGTCTGGCCCATAACCCGACCCTACGCCACAGCAGTCACCCGGGCCATCTTCAAATTTATCTGGCGATCCAAGATGGACCGTGTCCGAAGGGACACCATGTACAAACCTCTGGAGAAGGGAGGGCGGAACGTACCCAACGCCTCCCTCATCCTGTTGGCCACCTTTGTGTCCAGCTGCATCAAGCTGTGCGTGGACCCCCAGTATGCAAACACCAAGTGTCACTACATACTGAGGTTCTACCTGTCCCCGGTGTTGCGAAGGATGGGCCTGGCCTCATTGCCGCGGAACGCTCCAAGTAGTTGGACCGTACCGTACCACCTGTCCTTTGTGGAAAAGTTTTTGAAGGAAAACACCTTTGACCACAAGGAAATGAAGTAGTGGTCAGCACGTAATGTCCTCGAGGCCCTCAGGGAAAAGGAGACCGTGGAGGACGTTGGATGGTTCCCTGAGCAGACTGCCAGAGTCATCTGGCAGAACGCCTCATCACCAGAACTTTCAAACAAGCACCAAGACCTAGCTTGGCTGGTGGTGAGAAGGGCCCTCCCTGTCAGATTCTTCATGCACACCCGAAGGCTCTGCACCAATGCACGCTGCCCTCGGAGTGGCTGTGGGGGAAATGAGACGGTCACACACCTCCTTGTGGAATGTGCCTTTGCAAAGAAGGTCTGGAGAGAGATGCAGTGGTATTTGTCAAGGTTTATCCCAAACAGATCTGTGACACAGGACTCTGTGCTCTACGGACTGTTTCCAGGGACACACACCGAGACAAATGTCAACTGCTGCTGGAAGGTCATCAACTCGGTAAAAGACGCTCTTTGGTCTACCCGAAACTTGCTGATCTTCCAGTGCAAAGAATTGTCCTCGACCGAGTGTTGCAGACTGGCACATTCCAAGGTCCAGGACTACGTGCTGAGGGACGCACTCAAGCTTGGGACAGCTGCCGCCAAGGCGCAATGGGGAAAGACCACTGTGTAAAGTCTTTCCAGCAAATGTACACCGAGGGGCGCGTAACAGTGTAAAGCCCCTCGGTCTGGGCAACCAACACTCCAATGTACAAAAAAAACTGGCACTGTAAATATTTAAGAAGGAATTGTAATGTAAAGAGTGATATGTGTATGACAATATCAAAATTGAATGAAAGAAAGTCAAGGCAACATGTAACCCTGCCGGAAATGTACAGTCAAGACAATTTGAAATGTTTCTGTAATGCTCATGATAAATTTTTATGAATAAAGTATATTTTTTTGAAAAAAAAAAAAAATAATAATCTGTTCTTATCAGTTTAATATCTGATATGTCCTCAATCTGGGGACCGAATATTAAATTGATTTTTAGGACTCGGAGATGGTTCAGGGGCTTGCTCCTTCCGCTCCACGCATCAACCTGGGCTTGCAGTGCTTCCAGGAATGGTGCCCTCTCCCCGCTTTGGGGCGCTAAAAGCATAAAATGCCGCAAAACGTGGCTTCCGTTTGTCTCTCTTGTCCAGTTGTCTCATCCTGACCAATTTAAGGCCTTTCAGGCTCCAAAGCATTGCTAGCTTTTCTGCTGGCGGGAGCTTCGTGCACGAATGTTGCGAGCCGATGGACTCGCGGACTTGCGGCAGCCAGGCTCCGTTTTCAGCTGATATGCCACACAGATTTCCTGCTGCTTTTTACAGGCCACTCACCTTCACACTCGGATGCCGACTTGCCTTCTCCTCACTTCAGTTACCACATCCCTTCATCCTGCACAACGGGGAAGTGTGGCGACAGACTGAACGGCATCCTGTTTGGATGTAGGTACACCTTCACGGCGTCTCTTTTCGTTCTCCTGACTCCATGACCAACACGCCAGGGTGGAGCTCAGGGAGACTAGACATTGCCCTCTGTTGGATTCCGCCAGTACTTGCTGCTTGCACGGATTGCCCTTTGTTCGGCAAAGGTGGAGATTACTTCGACTCCCTCCGTTGGGTGTCACTGGGACTTCACAGCGTCTCCATTTCATCTGGTGACGACAGGGGACGGCTTGCCAGATGATGTCTTCGTGTTGTGTTTTACTGGTTCTGCATGCACAGACTCCACCATGCTCGGCCAAGCTGGAGGTTTCTTGACCAACAGTGAGCGTAGACTAAAAGTTCCAAAGCACAGTCGAGCGCAGCAAGGTGCACCTGAATGTCGGTGGAAGAGGAGGACAAGAGCCATTGCCGGAAAATATGGGCTATCGCTTCTCGGCCTTTTGGCTCAGATCAAGTGTAGTATCTGTTCTTATCAGTTTAATATCTGATATGTCCTCAATTTGGGGACCGAATATTAAATTGATTTTTAGGACTCGGAGATGGTTCAGGGGCTTGCTCCTTCCGCTCCACGCATCAACCTGGTCTTGCAGTGCTTCCAGGAATGGTGCCCTCTCCCTGCTTTGGGGCGCAATATGTATAAAAGCAGAAAATGCCGCAAAACCTGGCTTCCCCTTTTCTCTCTTGTCCAGTTGACTCATCCTGACCAATTTAAGGCCTTTCAGGCTCCAAAGCATTGCTAGCTTTTCTGCTGGCGGGAGCTTCGTGCACGAATGTTGTGAGCCGATGGACTCGCGGACTTGCGGCAGGCAGGCTCCGTTTTCAGCTGATATGCCACACAGATTTCCTGCTGCTCTTTACAGGCCACTCACCTTCACACTCGGATGCCGACTTGCCTTCTCCTCACTTCAGTTACCACATCCCTTCATCCTGCACAACGGGGAAGTGTGGCGACAGACTGAACGGCATTCTCTTTGGATGTAGATATACCTTCACGGCGTCTCTTTTCGTTCTCCTGACTCCACGACCAACACGCTAGGGTGGAGCTCAGGGAGACTAGACATTGCCCCCTGTTGGATACCGCCAGTACTTGCTGCTTGCACGGATTGTCCTTTGTTCGGCAAAGGTGGAGATTTCTTCGACTCTCTCCGTTGGGTGTCACTGGCCTTCACAGCGTCTCCATTTCATCTGGTGACGACAGGTGACGGCTTGCCAGACGATGTCTTCCTGTTGTGTTTTACTGGTTCTGCATGCTCAGACTCCACCGTGCTCGGCCAAGCTGGATGTCTCTTGACCAACAGTGAGCGTAGACTAAAAGTTCCAAAGCACAGTCGAGCGCAGCAAGGTGCACCTGAATGTCGGTGGACGAGGAGGACAAGAGCCATTGCCGGAAAATATGGGCTATCGCTTCTCGGCCTTTTGGCTCAGATCAAGTGTAGTATCTGTTCTTATCAGTTTAATATCTGATATGTCCTCAATCTGGGGACCGAATATTAAATTGATTTTTAGGACTCGGAGATGGATCAGGGGCTTGCTCCTTCCGCTCCACGCATCAACCTGGTCTTGCAGTGCTTCCAGGAATGGTGCCCTCTCCCCGCTTTGGGGCGTAAAATGTATAAAAGCAGAAAATGCTGCAAAACCTGGCTTCCCCTTTTCTCTCTTGTCCAGTTGTCTTATCCTGACCAATTTAAGGCCTTTCAGGCTCCAAAGCATTGCTAGTTTTTCTGCTGGCGGGAGCTTCGTGCACGAATGTTGCGAGCCGATGGACTCGCGGAGTTGTGGCAGCCAGGCTCCGTTTTCAGCTGATATGCCACACAGATTTCCTGCTGCTTTTTACAGGCCACTCACCTTCACACTCGGATGCCGACTTGCCTTCTCCTCACTTCAGTTACCACATCCCTTCATCCTGCACAACGGGGAAGTGTGGCGACAGACTGAACGGCATTCTCTTTGGATGTAGGTATACCTTCACGGCGTCTCTTTTCGTTCTCCTGACTCCACGACCAACACGCTAGGGTGGAGCTCAGGGAGACTAGACATTGCCCCCTGTTGGATACCGCCAGTACTTGCTGCTTGCACGGATTGTCCTTTGTTCGGCAAAGGTGGAGATTTCTTCGACTCTCTCCGTTGGGTGTCACTGGCCTTCACAGCGTCTCCATTTCATCTGGTGACGACAGGTGACGGCTTGCCAGACGATGTCTTCCTGTTGTGTTTCACTGGTTCTGCATGCTCAGACTCCACCGTGCTCGGCCAAGCTGGATGTCTCTTGACCAACAGTGAGCGTAGACTAAAAGTTCCAAAGCACAGTCGAGCGCAGCAAGGTGCACCTAAATGTCGGTGGACGAGGAGGACAAGAGCCATTGCCGGAAAATATGGGCTATCGCTTCTCGGCCTTTTGGCTCAGATCAAGTGTAGTATCTGTTCTTATCAGTTTAATGTCTGATATGTCCTCAGTCTGCGGACCGAATATTAAATTGATTTTTAGGACTCGGAGATGGTTCAGGGGCTTGCTCCCTCCGCTCCACGCATCAACCTGGTCTTGCAGTGCTTCCAGGAATGGTGCCCTCTCCCCGCTTTGGGGCGCAAAATGTATAAAAGCAGAAAATGCCGCAAAACCTGACTTCCCCTTTTCTCTCTTGTCCAGTTGTCTCATCCTGACCAATTTAAGGCCTTTCAGGCTCCAAAGCATTGCTAGTTTTTCTGCTGGCGGGAGCTTCGTGCACGAATGTTGCGAGCCGATGGACTCGCGGACTTGTGGCAGCCAGGCTCCGTTTTCAGCTGATATGCCACACAGATTTCCTGCTGCTTTTTACAGGCCACTCACCTTCACACTCGGATGCCGACTTGCCTTCTCCTCACTTCAGTTACCACATCCCTTCATCCTGCACAACGGGGAAGTGTGGCGACAGACTGAACGGCATCCTCTTTGGATGTAGGTATACCTTCACGGCGTCTCTTTTCGTTCTCCTGACTCCACGACCAACACGCTAGGGTGGAGCTCAGGGAGACTAGACATTGCCCCCTGTTGGATACCGCCAGTACTTGCTGCTTGCACGGATTGTCCTTTGTTCGGCAAAGGTGGAGATTTCTTCGACTCCCTCCGTTGGGTGTCACTGGCCTTCACAGCGTCTCCATTTCATCTGGTGACGACAGGTGACGGCTTGCCAGACGATGTCTTCCTGTTGTGTTTTACTGGTTCTGCATGCTCAGACTCCACCGTGCTCGGCCAAGCTGGATGTCTCTTGACCAACAGTGAGCGTAGCCTGAAAGTTCCAAAGCACAGTCGAGCGCAGCAATAGCGCACAACAGTCCATCAATTGTATTTAAACAGTGCCCTCGAGTCAATTAAATGCATTTCAACAGTGCCCGATTGTGAATCAAATGCATTTAAACAGTGCCCTAAGTTAAATCAAATGCATTCAAACAATGCCCTACAGTAAACCAAACGTTTTTGAACAGTGCTTTCTAGTAAATCAAATGTATTTAAATAGTGCCCTACAGTAAATGAAATGCATTTAAACAGTGACACAGTCAATCAAATGTATTTAAACAGGCGCTGCAATAAATTAAATGCGTTTAAACAGTGCCCTACCGGAAACTAAATGCATTTAAAAAGTGCCATGAAGTAAATCAAATGCATTCAAACAGTGCCCGACAGTGAGCCAAATATATTAAATCGTGATTTATAGTAAATTAATTGCATTTAAACAGTGCCTGACAGTAAATCAAAAGTATTTAAATTTGCGCCTTGGAATAAATTAAATGCGTTTACACAGTGTCCGACACGAAATCAAACGCATTGAAACAATGCCCTCCAGTAAGTCAAGTGCATTTAAACAGTGCCCGGCAGCAAACTAAAGGCATTTAAACAGTGCCCTGCAGTAAATCAAATGCATTTAAACTGCCCGACAGTAAATCAAATGTATTTAAACAGTGCCCCAGAATACATCCAAAGTATTTAAACAGTGTACTGCAGTGAATAAAATATAATTAAATAGCGCACAACAGTCCATCAAATGTATTTAAACAGTGCCCCAGAATACATCCAAAGTATTTAAACAGTGTACTGCAGTAAATCAAATATAATTAAATAGCGCACAACAGTCCATCAAATGCATTTAAACATTGCCCTCGAGTCAATTAAATGCATTTAAACAGTGCCCTACAGTAAATCAAATGCATTTGAACAGTGGCCTAAAATAAATCAATTATATCTAAACGGTGCCAAATGTATTTAAACAGTTCTTTATAGTAAATTAAATGCATTTAAACAGTGCCGACAATAAATCAAATGTATTTAAACAGTGCCCCGACAGTCAATCAAATGCGTTTAAACACTGCGCAAGAGTAAAACAAATACTTTTAAACAGTACACCACAGTAAATCAAATGCATTTAAACAGTGCCCTACAGTAAATCAAATGCATTTAAACAGTGCCCTACAGTAAATCAAATGCATTTAAACAGTGCCCAACAGTAAATCAAATGCATTTTGTTCCCTACAGTAAACTAATTGCATTTAAATAGTGCCCGATACTCAAATGCATTTAAACATTGCCCTCCTGTGAATCAAAAGCATTTAAACAGTGTTCTACGTTAAATCAAATGCATTTAAACAGTGCCCTACAGTAAACCAAATGCATTTAAACAGTGACATAGTAAATCAAATGTTTTTAAACAGGCGCTACAATAAATCAAATGCATTTAAACAGTATCCTACAGTGAACTAAATGCATTATTAAAATGCCCTGCAGTGAATCAAATGCATTCAAACAGTGCCCTACAGTATACGAAATGCTTTTAAACAGTTTCTGACAGTTATCTGAATGCATTTAAAGAGTGCCCAACACTCAAATGCATATAAGTAGTGCCCTACAGTAAATTAAATGAATGTAAACAGTGCCCTGTTGTAAACCAAATGCGTTTAAATAGTGCGGTGAAGTAAATGAAATGCATTTAAACTGTGCCCTACAATAAATCAAACGCATTTTAACAGTGCCCATAGTAAATCAATGCATTTAAACAGTGCCCTACAGGAAATCAAATGCATTTATACAGTGCCCTACAGTAAACCAAATGCATTTAAACAGTGCCCTATAGTCAATCAAATGTATTTAAACAGTGCCCTACAGTCAAACGGACCTTATTTAAACAGAGCCTTACAGTAACACACCAATTAAAAGTGCCCTACTGTAATCGGACTTAAAATGTGCCCGATAATAAATCATGTTTTTAAACATTAAACATGTTTATGTAAAGCGAATTGCTTTGGAGACCTAAAAAACAACTTTCCCGAGGCCAGTATATGCCCTTCCAAAAACTGAACGGGATCCAGCCAAAATAATACTGTTCCATATTTCTATCCAGCATATTAATTCTGCTCCATTTTAATATGCAGCCATATTAAAACGGCTCCATATTAATACTGTTCCATATTAATACTCTTCCACATTAATACTGTTCCATATTAATACTGTTCCATATTCGTGCTGCTTCATTTTAAGACCGTTACAAATGAGTACTGTTCCCTATTAATGTCCAGCATATAAACATTGTTCCATATTAATATTCGCTCATATTATAACTTTTCCATATTAGTAGTGTTCCATATTAATACTGTTCTATATGATTACTGTTACATATTAATATCCAGCCATGTTAACGCTGTTCCATATTAGTACTGTTCCTAATTAATATCTGGCCATTTTAATATCCGGCTATATTAACACTGTTCCATACTAATACAGTTCCATATTAACATCCAGCCACATTCCATATTAATAATAATTATCTTTGTCACAAGTAGTCTTACATTAACACAACAACGAAGTTACTGTGAAAAGCCCTTCGTCGCCACATTCTGGCGCCTGTTCGGGGACACAGAGGGAGAATTCAGAATGTCCAATTCACCTAACAAGCACGTCTTTCGGGCCTTGTGGGAGGAAACCGGAGCACCCGCAGGAAATGCACGCAGACACCGGGAGAACATGCAGGCTCCGCAAAGAGAGTGACCCAATCTAGGAATCAAATCTGGGACCCTGGAGCTGTGAAGATATGATTCCATATTAATACTGTTCCATATTAGTACTGTTCCATATTAATATTCAGCCATATCAATACTATTCCATATTAATACGGTTCCAAGTTAATATGCAGCCATATTAATACTGCTCCATATGAATAATGTTCCATATTAATATCCAGCCACATTAATGCTGTTCCATACCAATATGGTTCCATATTAATATGCAGCCAGATTAATACGTTTTTGCTCAATGCCTGCTACCCCGCCCCCCACATGGAGGTTGGACATGGCCCGACTTGCCCAGAATGCTTTGTGCAAGAAAATATCACAGGCCACAGATGACTATATTATTAATAACTAGAATGGGGAAGTCCCGCCCTTCACGCTCTGGGAGGCCACGAAGGCTGAGATCAGGGGTGATATCATGGCCAAGAACGCACGTAGAGACAAGGTAGAGAGGGCGGCTAGGCGACAGTTGTGGACTCCATACTGGAGGTAGACAGGCGATACTCTGAGGGCCCGAACAAAGAACACCTGGCGGAGAGGAAAACGCTACAAATGGACTTTGATCTGCTCTCCACGAGGGAAGCATTGCAGCAACTCCGCCAGGTACGGGAGACCCTTTACGAACACGGAGATAAAGCCAGCCACTGCTGGTTCGCCAGCTGAGAAAGCAGGCAGCCACGGGGGTAATAGCTCAGATTAGAAGCAGCAGACCGAATCCAGTGACGGAGCCAAAAAATGTCTACGAGGCATTTGAGACCTTCTACCGGGGGCTATTCACCCTCAAGCCCTCAGCTTAGGGATGAAACAGTTCATCGATGGACGGGACACACCAGTTGTGAGACAGGCTGAAAATGGGACTGGAAGCACCAGTAAAATTGGGAGAAGGATAGCGCAGTGGTGAGCCCTCGTTCCTCATGGTCCCGCCCGCCCCACACATCCCTGTGACGATGGATGTGGCTGTCCTGCAACCCAGTTGTGTGTCGAAGCTGGGATTCGTCTTTCTGGAGCGCAGGAGGTTATGGGGAATTTAAACAAGTCTTCAACGTAATAAAGATTTTTTTTTAATGATAGAAATGGATAGATCCTCTGCCCCCAATTGCTCGACTGCATGAATCCCACCTTAGTTAGTGTCCTAATCCACCGGACTTTCCACAATACCATATCCAGCAATACTCAGGAAGAATAATTGTTTTCCTATCCAGCCGACTGTTCTATATTGAAGAAGCTGGTAAACTTTAGAAGGACAATTCTGCCTTCCTATCCACACTGCTGTTCACACATCAGTGCACTACGTCGATATATACTTTGGACTGACTTTTCTGTGTCATTTTTGGCTCTATTGTTCATAAAAACAGATCAAGCTGAGCTGAACGAGATCTGCGTGTCCCCAGTGCACTCTGCTGAACACATCCAGATATAGTCTGGAGTAATATTTCGCTCTTCCGTTCTAACCTGGTGCTCCAACGGACACATGCACCTGCCCTGCAGCCGAACATGTATGTGTTTCATTTCCCAACCACTGTCCACACCCACTGACCCAAGCTGGACTTCAGAAGCCAATCTGCCTGTGCCATTCGCCTTGGATTGTTTCGAAATCCCACGTCAGGCTCGAATGCAGGTTACAATTCTTTATAGAATCATAGAATCCCGACAGAGCGGAAGGCGGGTCATTCGGCCCAACGAGTCTGCACCAGCCCTTAGAAAGAGCAACCTATTTAAGCCCACACCGCCACCCTATCCACATTCTCGCAACCCAAACAAACCTAAAGGGCAATTTAGCACGGCGAATCCACCTGACTTGCACATATTTGGACTGTGGGAGGAAAACAGAGAACCCAGAGGAAACCGTGTCAGAGAAAGTGCAAACTCCACATGGACAGACATCCGAGGCGGGAATTGAACCTGGGTTGCTGGCGCGCTGAGGCAAGCGTGTAAACTACTGTGACACCGGATTGCAGCCTCCTGGACTCTGCACTGCACAGATTCACCGTGTAGGACAATCTCTGGGGTCTCTGACAGCCTCTTTTTTGTTTTACAATGAAATACACAGTTCTTAAAATTTAGAGTAGTCAATTATTTTTCCAATTTATGGTGGCTAATCCACCTACCTCTCACATCTTTGAGTTGTGGGGTGAGACTCACGCAGAACCGGGGAGAATGTGCAAACTCCACGCGGCCAGTGACCCGGGGCCGGGGTCGCAATGTGGACTGGGAACTTCAGGAAATTAGGAGAGCAAAAACGGTACATGAAAGGATACAGGCAGGTAAAATGAACGAACGTCCTAAGTAATTTTACCAGCTCATTAAGGGTAAAAGGATAACTCGGGATATAGCCCGAAAACATGGGCTATCGCATCTCGGCCTTTTGGTTCAGATCAAGTGTAGTATCTGTTCTTATCAGTTTAATATCTGGAATGTCCCCTTCGGGGGACCGAATATTAAATTGATTTTTGGGACACGGAGATGGTTCAGGGGCTTTCTTGCTCCGCTCCAGGCATCAACCTGGTCTTGCAATGTTTCCAGGAATGGTGCCTTCACCCCGCTTTGGGCACAAATAGTGCAAAAGCAGAAAATGGCGCAAAACCTGGCTTCCCCTCTTCTGTCTTGTCCAGTTGTCTCATCCTGACCAATTAAAAAATTTTCAGGCTCCAGAGCATTGCTAGCTTTTCTGCTGGCGGGCGCTTCGCGCACTAATGTCGTGAGCCTATGGGCTCGCGGACCTGCGGCAGCCAGGCTCCGTTTTCAGCTGATATGCCAAACAGATTTCCTGCTGCTTTTTACAGGCCACTCACTCTCACCCTCGGATGCCTACTTGCCTTCTCCTCACTTCAGTTACCACATCCCTTCATCCTGCGCAACGGGGAAGTGTGGCGACAGACTGAACGGCATCCTGATTTGGATGTAGGTATACCTTCACGGCGTCTCTTTTTGTTCTCCTGACTCCACGACCAACACGCCAGGGCGGAGCTCAGGGAGACTAGACATTGCCCTCTGTTGGATTCCGCCAGTACTTGCTGCTTGCACGGATTGCCCTTTGTTCGGCAAAGGTGGAGATTTTTTCGACTCCCTCCGTTGGGTGTCACTGGGACTTCACAGCGTCTCCATTTAATCTGGTGACGACAGGGGGCGGCTTGCCAGACGATGTCTTCCTGTTGTGTTTTACTGGTTCTGCATGCACAGACTCCACCGTGCTCGGCCAAGCTGGAGGTCTCTTGACCAACAGTGACCGTAGACTAAAAGTTCCAAAGCACAGTCGAGCGCAGCAAGGTGCTCCTGAATGTCGGTGGACGAGGAGGACAAGAGCCATAACCGGAAAATATTGGCTATCGCTTCTCGGCCTTTTGGCTGAGATCAAGTGTAGTCTCATTTCATCGAGGGAAGCTGATGATTTCCATGTCGATCGTGGATTGGAGAACTCGGAGGGATTGAAGTCGTCAAAGAGGAAACGTTTGGAGCCCGGCTGCTATTGGTGGATCTGCATAGGCCTAACGCCGATACAGTTCAGACCCAACGTACGAGCTATGGATGCAGCTTCATCCCGACCACCAGGCTGGGGAGTGCGAAACACTGTCCGAGTCACAGTGAAGAAAACGGAACGAGAGTCACCTGTGGACAGGAAACATTTCGTGAAGAGGGTGCTGCTCGAGTGTTGAGGGTTTACAGCAACAGAGATCTTCTGCTTGCAGAACTTCCCCAACAATGTTTTTTTTGATGTCACCTTCAAGAGC
This sequence comes from Scyliorhinus torazame, assembly GCF_047496885.1. Classification (NCBI taxonomy): domain Eukaryota; kingdom Metazoa; phylum Chordata; class Chondrichthyes; order Carcharhiniformes; family Scyliorhinidae; genus Scyliorhinus; species Scyliorhinus torazame. The sequence goes on along the minus strand of NC_092726.1, from coordinate 41,602,837 downwards.
GTCGCAGCGTGCATCAAATTCTTGATTGTCTTCAAGGAAAAAGGTAACCAGAGTCCCTTGTCGATCCTGACTGCGGATCCTCTGTTTACGCTACCGTCGCAGCGAAATCGGGTTGTTACACTGCACACGTACAACCCCCACGTCCCTGTGTCTCATGTGCCGACGTTCCTCGCCAGGTACGCTCAGCTGAAAAGGACAGCGTGCAAGTGAAAGACACCTTCGGCATCTGGACAAGTGAGCACCAGGTCAAGGTGACTCTATGAACAGACAGCAAATGAACCATCCTGCATCCCCCCTCCAGTTTCGCTATTGGAGCAAATCGTGGCTACCTCTACTACGTGGGACAGCCACGAGTCTGCCACACCTGTGGCAAAACGGGGCATGTTGCAGCAAACTGCAGTGTGACCTTCTGCAAAACCTGCAGGCAGGAGTGACACATGACTAAGGAATGCAAGGAAGACAAGTCCTGCAACCTGTGTGAGGAGGCCGGCCATCTTTACAGGGCCTGCCCGAAACGCGGGGCGACATACGCTCAAATCATCAGCAGCGGAGTTAAAAAGGCGACCAGAGAGGAGGTGCATACACCCTCCACCGAAAAAGACACCACGGCTCAGAATGAGGAAAAGCAAGAGAAGGGCCCCCAACAAAAAGAGGAGGCCCCAGCACCTCCTGACAACCCAGCCACAGCCCCATCTGATGAGGAACACTCAATGGAAGAGTAAGAGGATGGGACAAAGAATAAAGAGCCCTGGGAAACAGTGAACAGGGACAAACGAAAGAGAAAACAAAAAAACAAACTGAGGAACCCCCCGAGGGGTAGTGGCAAAAAGAGACACCTTTCAGCCGGCGCACTTAGCGCCGACACCTCATCCGATGAGGGAAAACAGGACAAGAATCGGCCTCAAATAAACAGACAAAGCACCAACGTGGAACGGGAGGCACAGACCCCCCAGACCACCGACCGGGAAGAAAACAAGGTCACAGACCAACCCCCGATAGCAACGAGCAGCAACAACCCAGGTGAAGACCGGCCTGCAACCCCAACACCGACTGACTGCCACGAGGAACCCCAGGGCTACACCACCCCCCCCATTGCATCTGCATCAAAATCACTGGGCCAGTACGGACCAGAACAGTTTTCTCAGCCCTGCAACTGTGCTAAAGTTTGCGAGCACCACCGGCATGCTGGGGAACATTCAACAGCTGGAACAGCCAACTGTATAGACTCTGGACCTTTGGAACTGGTAAATCTACCTTTTTATAATGGGTTTAAAAATTGCATCCATAAATGTGCGAAGCATCAAAGATACTTCGCGGTCTGTAGCCACACTCAACTATTTGGCAAATGCAAAAGCTGACCTACTGTTCCTGCAGGAGTGCGGAATTCCGCACCTCAGCAACTACAGGCGCTGGTCGAGCTGGTGGTCCCACGGGCCATCCATCTGGTCAGGAGGAAACGACTGCCGCTCCTCCGGCCTGGGTATTCTGCTGCGGGGAGGAAACTTCACCATCTCCGACGTTAAGGAGGTGGTGGGCGGGCGCCTCCTCGTAGCAGACGTGAAATACAAAAACACCCCTCTCTGACTTATTAATGTGTACGCCCCAGCCGTAAAAAGTGAGCGGCTGGCAGTTCTTCAGCAACTCCCACTGCTGTTGGCCACCTCCAAGCCGGTCATCCTGGGTGGTGACTTCAACTGCATCATCGATGCGGCTGGACGATCCAGCAAAGCCGACAGCAAACTAGACGCTACGTCCAGACTCCTGATGGAAACGGTAAAAGACGCCAAGCTGCTCGACGTCTGCAGCAACCCTGCAGACGGCGCGCAGCGTAGATACACATGGTCACGGCCAGACGGGTCCGTCCGCTCCAGGATAGACTTCTTTTTTGTGTCCCGAGCTTTCACGGTCAGGTCCACCGACGTAACGCCGGTGTTCTTCTCTGACCACTGCCTCCTACTGGCCGACTGCCACCTGCAGGAAGACCAGGGGGTAGGCAGGGGGACGTGGAAGCTAAATGTAAAACTGCTGACCCCTGAGAACATCGAGGAACTCAGGAGGGATTACAAAGGTTGGAGAACCGTGAAACCCCTCTTTGAGGCCCCACATCTCTGGTGGGAAGCAATCAAGGGGAATATCAAGAGGTTTTTCATCCTCAAGGGCGTTCAAAAGGAGAGAGAGAGACGAGGGGTCATGTCCAGGCTCCAGAAAAGTATGCAAAATTTGCTCCAGCTGCAGTCGATGGGGGTGGACGTTAAGGAGGATCTCCAAGAGGTGAAGAGCCAGCAAGCCTCGCTCTACACCTCGGAGGCCTCCAAGGTTATCTTCCGTTCCAGAGTCCGCTCCGTGGAGCAGGACGAAAAGTGCTCACGCTTCTTCTTCCAAAAGGTGCACAGAGAGACCTCTGTGATCAGCAGCCTGAAGGAAGAAGATGGCTCTGAAAAGTCATCGCAGTCTGACATCCTGAGGATCAGCCAATCCTTTTATGCCGGACTGTATGACCTGAAGCCAACAGATAGCACTGTTTCCCAGACCTTCCTGTCGACTATCACGGAGGTCATAGGCGACAGCGAGCTGGAAAACCTGGACAAACCACTAACTCTGGACGAGCTGACAAAGGCCGCCAAGTCCTTCGAGACGAGTAAAACTCCCGGAAGCGACGGCTTACCGGTTGAGTTGTATTCGGCTCTGTGGGACTGGATGGGCCCAGACCTGCTGGAAGTGTACGAGAGTATGCTTCTGGAAGGCAGCATGTCAGAGTCCATGAGGAAAGGCATCATCACCCTCATCTACAAACAGAAGGGGGAAAGGGAAGAAATTCGAAATTGGCGACCCATTTCACTGTTGAATGTGGACTACAAAATTCTAGCAAAGGTCATCGCCAATCGGGTCAGGTCTGCTCTGGAGTCGGTGATCCACCCTGACCAGACCTGTGCTGTACCCGGCAGGAAGATCTCTGATAGCCTCGCGCTACTCAGGGATACGATCGCCTACGTGCAGGACCGGGGGGTGGACACTTGCCTCATCAGCCTTGACCAGGAGAAGGCTTTTGACAGAATATCGCACACCTACATGATGGATGTGCTCTCCAAAATGGGGTTTGGGGAGGGAATTCGCAATTGGATCAAACTGCTCTACACAAACATCTATAGCGCAGTCTCAATCAATGGGTGGGAATCAGAAAAGTTCCAGTTCAGATCTGGAGTCAGGCAGGGCTGCCCTCTCTCCTCTGCCCTTTTTGTGTGCTGCATAGAACCTTTTGCCGAGTCCATCAGGAGGGATCCGGGTATAAGAGGAGTGACGATCCCAGGCAGTGGAGGCATGCAAGTCAAGGCCTCCCTGTACATGGACGACGTTGCCGTCTTCTGCTCGGATCCTGCGTCTGTACGCAGGCTCTTAACCACCTGCGACCAGTTTGAACTGGCCTCTGGAGCCAAGGTAAACCGGGGCAAGAGCGAGGCCATGTTCTTTGGGAACTGGGCCGACCGGTCCTTTGTCCCCTTCACTGTCAGGTCAGATTACCTGAAGGTGCTGGGGATATGGTTCGGAGCTGCTGGGGCGTGCACCAAAAACTGGGAGGAGCGCATAGGAAAGGTAAGACAGAAACTGGGCTGGTGGGAGCAACGCTCCCTCTCCATTGCGGGCAAAACCCTGGTCATCAGGTGTGAGGTACTCTCGGTGCTACTGTACGTGGCGCAGGTCTGGCCCATAACCCGACCCTACGCCACAGCAGTCACCCGGGCCATCTTCAAATTTATCTGGCGATCCAAGATGGACCGTGTCCGAAGGGACACCATGTACAAACCTCTGGAGAAGGGAGGGCGGAACGTACCCAACGCCTCCCTCATCCTGTTGGCCACCTTTGTGTCCAGCTGCATCAAGCTGTGCGTGGACCCCCAGTATGCAAACACCAAGTGTCACTACATACTGAGGTTCTACCTGTCCCCGGTGTTGCGAAGGATGGGCCTGGCCTCATTGCCGCGGAACGCTCCAAGTAGTTGGACCGTACCGTACCACCTGTCCTTTGTGGAAAAGTTTTTGAAGGAAAACACCTTTGACCACAAGGCAATGAAGCAGTGGTCAGCACGTAATGTCCTCGAGGCCCTCAGGGAAAAGGAGACCGTGGAGGACGTTGGATGGTTCCCTGAGCAGACTGCCAGAGTCATCTGGCAGAACGCCTCATCACCAGAACTTTCAAACAAGCACCAAGACCTAGCTTGGCTGGTGGTGAGAAAGGCCCTCCCTGTCAGATTCTTCATGCACACCCGAAGGCTCTGCACCAATGCACGCTGCCCTCGGAGTGGCTGTGGGGGAAATGAGACGGTCACACACCTCCTTGTGGAATGTGCCTTTGCAAAGAAGGTCTGGAGAGAGATGCAGTGGTATTTGTCAAGGTTTATCCCAAACAGATCTGTGACACAGGACTCTGTGCTCTACGGACTGTTTCCAGGGACACACACCGAGACAAATATCAACTGCTGCTGGAAGGTCATCAACTCGGTAAAAGACGCTCTTTGGTCTGCCCGAAACTTGCTGATCTTCCAGTGCAAAGAATTGTCCTCGACCGAGTGTTGCAGACTGGCACATTCCAAGGTCCAGGACTACGTGCTGAGGGACGCACTCAAGCTTGGGGCAGCTGCCGCCAAGGCGCAATGGGGAAAGACCACTGTGTAAAGTCTTTCCAGCAAATGTACACCGAGGGGTGCGTAACAGTGTAAAGCCCCTCGGTCTGGGCAACCAACACTCCAATGTATAAAACAAACATGACAATGTAAATATTTAAGAAGGAATTGTAATGTAAAGAGTGATATGTGTACGACAATATCAAAATTGAATGAAAGAAAGTCAAGGCAACATGTAACCCTGCCGGAAATGTACAGTCAAGACAATTTGAAATGTTTCTGAAATGCTCATGATAAATTTTTATGAATAAAGTATATTTTTTTGAAAAAAAAAAAAAAAAAAAAATCTGTTCTTATCAGTTTAATATCTGATATGTCCTCAATCTGTGGACCGAATATTAAATTTATTTTTAGGACTCGGAGATGGTTCAGGGGCTTGCTCCTTCCGCTCCACGCATCAACCTGGTCTTGCAGTGCTTCCAGGAATGGTGCCCTCTCCCCACTTTGGGGCGCAAAATGTATAAAAGCAGAAAATGCCGCAAAACCTGGCTTCCCCTTTTCTCTCTTGTCCAGTTGTCTCATCCTGACCAATTTAAGGCCTTTCCGGCTCCAAAGCATTGCTAGCTTTTCTGCTGGCGGGAGCTTCGTGCACGAATGTTGCGAGCCGATGGACTCGCGGACTTGCGGCAGCCAGGCTCCGTTTTCAGCTGATATGCCACACAGATTTCCTGCTGCTTTTTACAGGCCACTCACCTTCACACTCGGATGCCGACTTGCCTTCTCCTCACTTCAGTTACCACATCCCTTCATCCTGCACAACGGGGAAGTGTGGCGACAGACTGAACGGCATCCTGTTTGGATGTAGGTACACCTTCACGGCGTCTCTTTTCGTTCTCCTGACTCCACGACCAACACGCCAGGGTGGAGCTCAGGGAGACTAGACATTGCCCTCTGTTGGATTCCGCCAGTACTTGCTGCTTGCACGGATTGCCCTTTGTTCGGCAAAGGTGGAGATTACTTCGACTCCCTCCGTTGGGTGTCACTGGGCCTTCACAGCGTCTCCATTTCATCTGGTGACGACAGGGGACGGCTTGCCAGACGATGTCTTCGTGTTGTGTTTACTGGTTCTGCATGCACAGACTCCACCGTGCTCGGCCAAGCTGGATGTCTCTTGACCAACAGTGAGCGTAGACTAAAATTCCAAAGCACAGTCGAGCGCAGCAAGGTGCACCTGAATGTCGGTGGACGAGGAGGACAAGAGCCATTGCCGGAAAAAATGGGCTATCGCTTCTCGGCCTTTTGGCTCAGATCAAGTGTAGTATCTGTTCTTATCAGTTTAATATCTGATATGTCCTCAATCTGGGGACCGAATATTAAATTGATTTTTAGAACTCGGAGATGGTTCAGGGGCTTGCTCTTTCCGCTCCACGCATCAACCTGGTCTTGCAGTGCTTCCAGTAATGGTGCCTTCACCCCGCTTTGGGGCGAAAATGTATAAAAGCAGAAAATGCCGCAAAACCTGCCTATCCCTTTTCTCTGTTGTCCAGTTGCCTCATCCTGACCAATTTAAGGCATTTCAAGCTCCAAAGCATTGCTAGCTTTTCTGCTGGCGGGAGCTTCGTGCACTGATGTTGCGAGCCGATGGACTCGAGGACTTTCGGCAGCCAGGCTCCGTTTTAAGCTGATATGCCGCACAGATTTCCTGCTGCTTTTTACAGGCCACTCACCCTCACCCTCGGATGCCGACTTGCCTTCTCCGCACTTCAGTTACCACATCCCTTCATCCTGCACAACGGGGAAGTATGGCGACAGACTGAACGGCATCCTCTTTGGATGTAGGTATACCTTCACGGCGTCTCTTTTCGTTCTCCTGACTCCACGACCAACACGCTAGGGTGGAGCTCAGGGAGACTAGACATTGCCCCCTGTTGGATACCGCCAGTACTTGCTGCTTGCACGGATTGCCCTTTGTTCGGCAAAGGTGGAGATTTCTTCGACTCCCTCCGGTGGGTGTCACTGGCCTTCACAGCGTCTCCATTTCATCTGGTGGCGACAGGGGACGGCTTGCCAGACGATGTCTTCCTGTTGTGTTTTACTTGGTTCTGCATGCTCAGACTCCACCATGCTCGGCCAAGCTGGATGTCTCTTGACCAACAGTGAGCGGAGACTGAAAGTTCCAAAGCACAGTCGAGCGCAGCAATAGCGCACAACAGTCCACCAATTGTATTTAAAAGGTGCCCTCGAGTCAATTAAATGCATTTCAACAGTGCCCGATTGTGAATCAAATGCATTTAAACAGTGCCCTAAGTTAAATCAAATGCATTCAAACAATGCCCTACAGTAAACCAAACGTTTTTGAACAGTGCTTTCTAGTAAATCAAATGTATTTAAATAGTGCCCTACAGTAAATGAAATGCATTTAAACAGTGACACAGTAAATCAAATGTATTTAAACAGGCGCTGCAATAAATCAAATGCGTTTAAACAGTGCCCTACCGGAAACTAAATGCATTTAAAAAGTGCCATGAAGTAAATCAAATGCATTCAAACAGTGCCCTCCAGTGAGCCAAATATATTAAATCGTGATTTATAGTAAATTAATTGCATTTAAACAGTGCCTGACAGTAAATCAAAAGTATTTAAATTAAATGCGTTTACACAGTGTCCGACACGAAATCAAACGCATTGAAACAATGCCCTCCAGTAAGTCAAGTGCATTTAAACAGTGCCCGGCAGCAAACTAAAGGCATTTAAACAGTGCCCTGCAGTAAATCAAATGCATTTAAACTGCCCGACAGTAAATCAAATGTATTTAAACAGTGCCCCAGAATACATCCAAAGTATTTAAACAGTGAATAAAATATAATTAAATAGCGCACAACAGTCCATCAAATGTATTTAAACAGTGCCCCAGAATAAATCCAAAGTATTTAAACAGTGTACTGCAGTAAATCAAATATAATTAAATAGCGCACAACAGTCCATCAAATGCATTTAAACATTGCCCTCGAGTCAATTAAATGCATTTAAACAGTGCCCTACAGTAAATCAAATGCATTTGAACAGTGGCCTAAAATAAATCAATTATATCTAAACGGTGCCAAATGTATTTAAACAGTTCTTTATAGTAAATTAAATGCATTTAAACAGTGCCCCGACAGTCAATCAAATGCTTTTAAACACTGCGCAAGAGTAAAACAAATACTTTTAAACAGTGCACCACAGTAAATCAAATGCATTTAAACAGTGCCCTACAGTAAATCAAATGCATTTAAACAGTGCCCTATAGTAAATCAAATGCATTTAAACAGCGCCCAACAGTAAATCAAATGCATTTTGTTCCCTACAGTAAACTAATTGCATTTAAATAGTGCCCGATACTCAAATGCATTTAAACATTGCCCTCCTGTGAATCAAAAGCATTTAAACAGTGTTCTACGTTAAATCAAATACATTTAAACAGTGCCCTACAGTAAACCAAATGCATTTAAACAGTGACATAGTAAATCAAATGTTTTTAAACAGGCGCTACAATAAATCAAATGCATTTAAACAATATCCTACAGTGAACTAAATGCATTTTTAAAATGCCCTGCAGTGAATCAAATGCATTCAAACAGTGCCCTACAGTATACGAAATGCTTTTAAACAGTTTCTGACAGTTAACTGAATGCATTTAAAGAGTGCCCAACACTCAAATGCATATAAGTAGTGCCCTACAGTAAATTAAATGAATGTAAACAGTGCCCTGTTGTAAACCAAATGCGTTTAAATAGTGCGGTGAAGTAAATGAAATGCACTTAAACTGTGCCCTACAATAAATCAAACGCATTTTAACAGTGCCCATAGTAAATCAATGCATTTAAACAGTGCCCTACAGGAAATCAAATGCATTTATACAGTGCCCTACAGTAAACCAAATGCATTTAAACAGTGCCCTATAGTCAATCAAATGTATTTAAACAGTGCCCCACAGTCAAACGGACCTTATTTAAACAGAGCCTTACAGTAACACACCAATTAAAAGTGCCCTACTGTAATCGGACTTAAAATGTGCCCGATAATAAATCATGTTTTTAAACATTAAACATGTTTATGTAAAGCGAATTGCTTTGGAGACCTAAAAAACAACTTTCCCGAGGCCAGTATATGCCCTTCCAAAAACTGAACGGGATCCAGCCAAAATAATACTGTTCCATATTTCTATCCAGCATATTAATTCTGCTCCATTTTAATATGCAGCCATATTAAAACGGCTCCATATTAATACTGTTCCATATTAATACTCTTCCACATTAATACTGTTCCATATTAATACTGTTCCATATTCGTGCTGCTTCATTTTAAGACCGTTACAAATGAGTACTGTTCCCTATTAATGTCCAGCATATAAACATTGTTCCATATTAATATTCGCTCATATTATAACTTTTCCATATTAGTAGTGTTCCATATTAATACTGTTCTATATGATTACTGTTACATATTAATATCCAGCCATGTTAACGCTGTTCCATATTAGTACTGTTCCATATTAATATCTGGCCATTTTAATATCCGGCTATATTAACACTGTTCCATACTAATACAGTTCCATATTAACATCCAGCCACATTCCATATTAATAATAATTATCTTTGTCACAAGTAGTCTTACATTAACACAACAACGAAGTTACTGTGAAAAGCCCTTCGTCGCCACATTCTGGCGCCTGTTCGGGGACACAGAGGGAGAATTCAGAATGTCCAATTCACCTAACAAGCACGTCTTTCGGGCCTTGTGGGAGGAAACCGGAGCACCCGCAGGAAATGCACGCAGACACCGGGAGAACATGCAGGCTCCGCAAAGAGAGTGACCCAATCTAGGAATCAAATCTGGGACCCTGGAGCTGTGAAGATATGGTTCCATATTAATACTGTTCCATATTAGTACTGTTCCATATTAATATTCAGCCATATCAATACTATTCCATATTAATACGGTTCCAAGTTAATATGCAGCCATATTAATACTGCTCCATATGAATAATGTTCCATATTAATATCCAGCCACATTAATGCTGTTCCATACCAATATGGTTCCATATTAATATGCAGCCAGATTAATACGTTTTTGCTCAATGCCTGCTACCCCGCCCCCCACATGGAGGTTGGACATGGCCCGACTTGCCCAGAATGCTTTGTGCAAGAAAATATCACAGGCCACAGATGACTATATTATTAATAACTAGAATGGGGAAGTCCCGCCCTTCACGCTCTGGGAGGCCACGAAGGCTGAGATCAGGGGTGATATCATGGCCAAGAACGCACGTAGAGACAAGGTAGAGAGGGCGGCTAGGCGACAGTTGTGGACTCCATACTGGAGGTAGACAGGCGATACTCTGAGGGCCCGAACAAAGAACTCCTGGCGCAGAGGAAAAAGCTACAAATGGACTTTGATCTGCTCTCCACGAGGGAAGCATTGCAGCAACTCCGCCAGGTACGGGAGACCCTTTACGAACACGGAGATAAAGCCAGCCACTGCTGGTTCGCCAGCTGAGAAAGCAGGCAGCCACGGGGGTAATAGCTCAGATTAGAAGCAGCAGACCGAATCCAGTGGCAGAGCCAAAAAATGTCTACGAGGCATTTGAGACCTACCGGGGGCTATTCACCCTCAAGCCCTCAGCTTAGGGATGAAACAGTTCATCGATGGACGGGACACACCAGTTGTGAGACAGGCTGAAAATGGGACTGGAAGCACCTGTAAAACTGGGAGAAGGATAGCGCAGTGGTGAGCCCTCGTTCCTCATGGTCCCGCCCGCCCCACACATCCCTGTGACGATGGATGTGGCTGTCCTGCAACCCAGTTTTGTGTAGAAGCTGGGATTCGTCTTTCTGGAGCGCAGGAGGTTAGGGGGAATCTAAACAAGACTTCAACGTCATAAAGATTTTTTTTTAATGATAGAAATGGATAGATCCTCTGCCCCCAATTGCTCGACTGCATAAATCCCACCTTAGTTAGTGTCCCAATCCACCGGACTTTCCACAACACCATATCCAGCTATGCTCAGGAAGAATAATTGTTTTCCTATCCAGCCGACTGTTCTATATTGAAGAAGCTGGTGAACTTTAGAAGGACAATTCTGCCTTCCTATCCACACTGCTGTTCACACATCAGTGCACTACGTCGAGATATACTTTGGACTGACTTTTCTGTGTCATTTTTGGCTCTATTGTTCATAAAAACAGATCAAGCTGAGCTGTACGAGATCTGCGTGTCCCCAGTGCACTCTGCTGAACACATCCAGATATAGTCTGGAGTAATATTTCGCTCTTCCGTTCTAACCTGGTGCTCCAACGGACACATGCACCTGCCCTGCAGCCGAACATGTATGTGTTTCATTTCCCAACCACTGTCCACACCCACTGACCCAAGCTGTACTTCAGAAGCCAATCTGCCTGTGCCATTCGCCTTGGATTGTTTCGAAATCCCACGTCAGGCTCGAATGCAGGTTACGATTCTTTATAGAATCATAGAATCCCTACAGAGCGGAAGGCGGGTCATTCGGCCCAACGAGTCTGCACCAGCCCTTAGAAAGAGCAACCTATTTAAGCCCACACCGCCACCCTATCCTCATTCCCGCAACCCAAACTAACCTAAAGGGCAATTTAGCACGGCGAATCCACCTGACTTGCACATATTTGGACTGTGGGAGGAAAACAGAGAACCCAGAGGAAACCGTGTCAGAGAAAGTGCAAACTCCACATGGACAGACATCCGAGGCTGGAATTGAACCTGGGTTGCTGGCGCGCTGAGGCAAGCGTGCAAACTACTGTGACACCGGATTGCAGCCTCCTGGACTCTGCACTGCACAGATTCACCGTGTAGGACAATCTCTGGGGTCTCTGACAGCCTCTTTTTTGTTTTACAATGAAATACACAGTTCTTAAAATTTAGAGTAGTCAATAATTCTTCCAATTTATGGTGGCTAATCCACCTACCTCTCACATCTTTGAGTTGTGGGGTGAGACTCACGCAGAACCGGGGAGAATGTGCAAACTCCACGCGGCCAGTGACCCGGGGCCGGGGTCGCAATGTGGACTGGGAACTTCAGGAAATTAGGAGAGCAAAAACGGTACATGAAAGTATACAGGCAGGTAAAATGAACGAACGTCCTAAGTAATTTTACCAGCTCATTAAGGGTAAAAGGATAACTCGGGAAATAGCCGGAAAACATGGGCTATCGCTTCTCGGCCTTTTGGTTCAGATCAAGTGTAGTATCTGTTCTTATCAGTTTAATATCTGGTATGTCCCCTTCGGGGGTCCGAATATTAAATTGATTTTTGGGACACGGAGATGGTTCAGGGGCTTTCTTGGTCCGCTCCAGGCATCAACCTGGTCTTGCAATGTTTCCAGGAATGGTGCCTTCACCCCGCTTTGGGCACAAATAGTGCAAAAGCAGAAAATGGCGCAAAACCTGGCTTCCCCTCTTCTGTCTTGTCCAGTTGTCTCATCCTGACCAATTAAAAAAATTTCAGGCTCCAGAGCATTGCTAGCTTTTCTGCTGGCGGGCACTTCGCGCACTAATGTCGTGAGCCTATGGGCTCGCGGACTTGCGGCAGCCAGGCTCCGTTTTCAGCTGATATGCCAAACAGATATCCTGCTGCTTTTTACAGGCCACTCACCCTCACCCTCGGATGCCGACTTGCCTTCTCCTCACTTCAGTTACCACATCCCTTCATCCTGCACAACGGGGAAGTGTGGCGACAGACTGAACGGCATCCTGATTTGGATGTAGGTACACCTTCACGGCGTCTCTTTTCGTTCTCGTGACTCCACGACCAACACGTCAGGGTGGAGCTCAGGGAAACTAGACATTGCCCCCTGTTGGATTCCGCCAGTACTCGCTGCTTGCACGGATTGCCCTTTGTTCGGCAAAGGTGGAGATTTCTTCGACTCCCTCCGTTGGGTGTCACTGGGCCTTCACAGCGTCTCCATTTAATCTGGTGACGACAGGGGGCGGCTTGCCAGACGATGTCTTCCTCTTGTGTTTTACTGGTTCTGCATGCACAGACTCCACCGTGCTCGGCCAAGCTGGAGGTCTCTTGACCAACAGTGAGCGTAGACTAAAAGTTCCAAAGCACAGTCGAGCGCAGCAAGGTGCTCCTGAAAGTCGGTGGACGAGGAGGACAAGAGCCATAGCCGGAAAATATTGGCTATCGCTTCTCGGCCTTTTGCCTGAGATCAAGTGTAGTCTCATTTAATCGTGGGAAGCTGAGAATCTCGATGACGATCGTGGATTGGAGAACTCGGAGGAATTGAAGTCGTCAAAGAGGAAACGTTTGGAGCCCGGCTGCTATTGGTGGATCCACATACTGGCCTAAACCTCTGGTTTAGGCCTAACGCCGATACAGTTCAGACCCAACGTACGAGCTATGGATGCAGCTGCATCCCGACCACCAGGCTGGGGAGTGCGAAACACTGTCCGAGTCACAGTGAAGAAAACGGAAGGAGAGTCACCTTTGGATCGGATACTCTTCGTGAAGCGGGTGCTGCTCGAGTGTTGTGGGTTTAAAGCAACAGAAATCTTCTGCTTGCAAAACTTCCCCAAGAATGGCTTCTTTGATGTCACCTTCAAGAGCGGCGCAGCGTGCATCAAATTCTTGAACGTCTTCAAGGAAAAAGGTAACCAGAGTCCCCTGTCGATCCTGACTGCGGAGCCTCTGTTTACGCTACCGGCACAGCGAAATCGGGTTGTTACACTGCACACGTACAACCCCCACGTCCCTGTGTCTGATGTGCTCACGTTCCTCGCCAGGTACGCTGAGCTGAAAGTGACAGCGTGCAAGTGAAAGACACCTTCGGCATCTGGACAAGTGAGCACCAGGTCAAGGTGACCCTAAGAACGGACAGCAACGGAGCCATCCTGCATCCCCCCTCCAATTTCGCTATTGGAGTAAATCGTGGCTACCTCTACTACGTGGGACAGCCACGAGTATGCCACGCCTGTGGCAAAACGGGGCATGTTGCCGCAAACTGCAGTGTGACCTTCTGCAAGAACTGCAGCCAGGAGGGACACATGACTAAGGACTGCAAGGAAGACAAGTGCTGCAACCTGTGTGGGGAGGCCGGCCATCTTTACAGGGCCTGCCCGAAACGCGGGGCGACATATGCACAGATCATCAGCAGCGGAGTCAAAAAGGCGACCAGAGAGGAGGTGCATACACCCTCCACCGAAAAAGACACCACGGTTCAGAATGAGGAAAAGCAACAGAAGGGCCCCCAACAAAAAGAGGAGGTCTCAGCACCTCCTGACAACCCAACCCCAGCCCCATCTGATGAGGAACACTCAATGGAAGAGGAAGAGGATGGGACAAAGAATAAAGAGCCCTGGGAAACAGTGAACAGGGACAAACGAAAGAGGAAACAAAAAAACAAACTGAAGAACCCCCCGAGGGGTAGTGGCAAAAAGCGACACCTCTCAGCCGGCGCACTTCGTGCCGACACCTCATCCGATGAGGGAAAACAGGACAAGAATCGGCCTCAGATAAAGAGGCAAAGCACCAACGTGGAACGGAAGGCACAGACCCCCCAGACCACCGACCGGGAAGAAAACAAGGTCACAGACCAACCCCCGATAGTAACGAGCAGCAACAACCCAGGTGAAGACCGGCCTGCAACCCCAACACCTACTGACTGCCACGACGAACCCCAGGGCTACACCCCCCCCCCCCCAATGCATCTGCATCAAAATCACGCGGCCAGCACGGACCAGAACAGTTTTCTCAGCCCTGCAACTGTGCTAAAGTTTGCGAGCACCACCGGCATGCTGGGGAACATTCAACAGCTGGAACAGCCAACTGTATAGACTCTGGACTCTTGAGACGGGTAAATCTATCTTTTTATAATGGGTTTCAAAATTGCATCCATAAATGTGCGAAGCATCAAAGATACTTCGCGGTGTGTAGCCACACTCAACTATTTGGCAAATGTAAAAGCTGACCTACTGTTCCTGCAGGAGTGCGGAATTCCGCACCTCCGCAACTACAGGCGCTGGTCGAGCTGGTGGTCCCACGGGCCATCCATCTGGTCAGGAGGAAACGACTGCCGCTCCTCCGGCCTGGGTATTCTGCTGCGGGGAGGCAACTTCACCATCTCTGACGTTAAGGAGGTGGTGGGCGGCCGCCTCCTCGTAGCAGACGTGAAATACAAAAACACCCCTCTCAGACTTATTAATGTGTACGCCCCGGCCGTAAAAAGTGAGCGGCTGGCAGTCCTTCAGCAACTCCCACTGCTGTTGGCCACCTCCAAGCCGGTCATCCTGGGTGGTGACTTCAACTGCATCATCGATGCGGCTGGACGATCCAGCAAAGCCGACAGCAAACTAAACGCTACGTCCAGACTCCTGATGGAAACGGTAAAAGACGCCAAGCTGCTCGACGTCTGCAGCAACCCTGCAGACTGCGCGCAGCGTAGATACACATGGTCACGGCCAGACGGGTCCGTCCGCTCCAGGATAGACTTCTTTTTTGTGTCCCGAGCTTTCACGGTCAGGTCCACCGACGTAACGCCGGTGTTCTTCTCTGATCACTGCCTCCTACTGGCCGACTGCCACCTGCAGGAAGACCAGGGGGTAGGCAGGAGGACGTGGAAGCTAAATGTAAAACTGCTGACCCCTGAGAACATCGAGGAACTCAGGAGGGATTACAAAGGTTGGAGAACCGTGAAACCCCTCTTTGAGGCCCCACATCTCTGGTGGGAAGCAATCAAGGGCAATATCAAGAGGTTTTTCATCCTCAAGGGCGTTCAAAAGGTGAGAGAGAGACGAGGGGTCATGTCCAGGCTCCAGAAAAGTATGCAAAATTTGCTCCAGCTGCAGTCGATGGGGGTGGATGTCAAGGAGGATCTCCAAGAGGTGAGAGCCACCAAGCCTCGCTCTACACCTCGGAGGCCTCCAAGGTTATCTTCCGTTCCAGAGTCCGCTCCGTGGAGCAGGACGAAAAGTGCTCACGCTTCTTCTTCCAAAAGGTGCACAGAGAGACCTCTGTGATCAGCAGCCTGAAGGAAGAAGATGGCTCTGAAAAGTCATCGCAGTCTGACATCCTGAGGATCAGCCAATCCTTTTATGCCGGACTGTATGACCTGAAGCCAACAGATAGCACTGTTTCCCAGACTTTCCTGTCGACTATCACGGAGGTCATAGGCGACAGCGAGCTGGAAAACCTGGACAAACCACTAACTCTGGATGAGCTGACAAAGGCCGCCAAGTCGTTCGAAACGAGTAAAACTCCCGGAAGCGACGGCTTACCGGTTGAGTTGTCTTCGGCTCTGTGGGACTGGATCGGCCCAGACCTGCTGGGTGTACGAGAGTATGCTTCTGGAAGGCAACATGTCAGAGTCCATGAGGAAAGGCATCATCACCCTCATCTACAAGCAGAAGGGGGAAAGGGAAGAAATTCGAAATTGGCGACCCATTTCACTGTTGAATGTGGATTAGAAAATTCTAGCTAAGTTCATCGCCAATCGGGTCAGGTCTTCTCTGGAGTCGGTGATCCACCCTGAACAGACCTGTGCTGTACCCGGCAGGAAGATCTCTGATAGCTTCGCGCTACTCAGGGATACGACCGCCTATGTGCAGGACAGAAGGGTGGACACCTGCCTCATCAGCCTTGACCAGGAGAAGGCTTTTGACAGAATATCGCACACCTACATGATGGATGTGCTCTCCAAAATGGGGTTTGGGGAGGGAATTCGCAATTGCATCAAACTGCTCGACACAACCATCTATAGCGCAGTCTCAATCAATGGGTGGGAATCAGAAAAGTTCCAGATCAAATCCGGAGTCAGGCAGGGCTGCCCTCTCTCCTCTGCCCTTTTTGTGTGCTGCATAGAAACTGTTGGCCGAGTCCATCAGGAGGGATCCGGGTATAAGAGGAGTGACGATCCCAGGCAGTGGAGGCATGCAAGTCAAGGCCTCCCTGTACATGGACGATGTGGCCGTCTTCTGCTCGGATCCTGCGTCTGTACGCAGGCTCTTGACCACCTGCGACCAATTTGAACTGGCCTCGGGAGCCAAGGTAAACCGTGGCAAGAGCGAGGCCATGTTCTTTGGGAACTGGGCCGACCGGTCCTTTGTCCCCTTCACTGTCAGGTCAGATTACCTGAAGGTGCTGGTGATATGATTCGGAGTTGCTCGGGCGTGCACCAAAAACTGGGAGGAGCGCATAGCAAAGGTAAGGCAGAAACTGGGCTGGTGGGAGCAACGCTCCCTCTCCATTGCGGGCAAAACCCTGGTCATCACGTGTGAGGTACTCTCGGTGCTACTGTACATGGCGCAGGTCTGGCCCATAACCTGACCCTACGGCACAGAAGTCACCCGGGCCCTCTTCAAATTTATCTGGCGATCCAAGATGGACCGTGTCCGAAGGGACACCATGTACAAACCTCTGGAGAAGGGAGGGCGGAACGTACCCAACGCCTCCCTCATCATGTTGGGCACCTTTGTGTCCAGCTGCATCAATCTGTGCGTGGACCCCCAGTATGCAAACACCAAGTGTCACTACATACTGAGGTTCTACCTGTCATCGGTGTTACGAAGGATGGGCCTGGCCTCATTGCCGCGGAACGCTCCAAGTAGTTGGACCGTACCGTACCACCTGTCCTTTGTGGAAAAGTTTTTGAAGGAGAACACCTTTTACCACAAGGCAATGAAGCAGTGGTCAACACGTAATGTCGTCGAGCAACGAGTATGCCACACCTGTGGCAAAACGGGGCATGTTGCCACAAACTGCAGTGTGACCTTCTGCAAAAACTGCAGGCAGGAGGGACACATGACTCAGGACTGCAAAGAAGACAAGTGCTGCAACCTGTGTGAGGAGGCCGGCCATCTTTTCAGGGCCTGCCCGAAATGCGGGGCAACATATGCACAGATCATCAGCAGCGGAGTTAAAAAGATGATCAGAGAGGAGGTTCATACACCCTTCACCGAAAAAGATACCACGGCACAGAATAAGGAAAAGCAACAGAAGGGCCCTCAACAAAAAGGGGAGGACCCAGCACCTCCTGAAAACCCAACCCCAGCCCTATCTGATGAGGAACACTCAATGGAAGAGGATGGGACAAAGAACAAAGAGCCCTGGGAAACAGTGAACAGGGACAAACGAAAGAGAAAACAAAAAAACAAACTGCAGAACCCCATAATGGGGAGTGGCACAAAGCGACACCTTTCAGACAGTACACTTAGTGCCGAAACCTCCTCCGACGAGGGTAAACAAGCCAAGGATCGGCCTCAAATAAAGAGGCAAAGCACCAACGTGGAACGGGAGGCACAGACCCCCCAGACCACAAACCGGGAAGAAAATAAAACCCGCCGAGACAATCAACCCCTGGCTCATGGGAACACCAATATGACCAACGGCCACCAAACGCCGGACATCGAAAACAAGGTCACAGACCAACCCCCGGAAAGGAACAAGAAGCAACAACCCAGGCGAAGACCGGCCTGCAACCCCAACACCAACTGACTGCCACAACGGACGCCAGGGCTACACTCCCGCCCCCCCTCAATACATCTGCATCAAGTTCACTAGCCAGTGCGGACCAGGACAATTTTCTCAGCCCTGCAACTGTGCTAAAGTTTGAGAGCACCACCGGCATGCTGGGGAACATCCAACAGCTGGAACAGCCAACTGTATAGACTCTGGACTCTGAGACTGGTAAATCTATCTTTATATAATGGGTTTTAAAATTGCATCCATTAATGTGCGAAGCATCAAAGATACTTCGCGGTGTGTAGCCACACTCAGCTACTTAGCAAACGTGAAAGCCGACCTACTGTTCCTGCAGGAGTGCGGAATTCCGCACCTCAGCAACTACAGGCGCTGGTCGAGCTGGTGGTCCCACGGGCCATCCATCTGGTCAGGAGGAAACGACTGCCGCTCCTCCGGCCTGGGTATTCTGCTGCGGGGAGGCAGCTTCACCATCTCCGACGTTAAGGAGGTGGTGGGCGGGCGCCTCCTCGTAGCAGACGTGAAATACAAAAACATCCCTCTCAGACTTATTAATCTGTACGCCCCGGCCGTTAAAAAGTGAGCGGCTGGCAGTCCTTCAGCGACTCCCACTGCTGTTGGCCACCTCCAAGCCGGTCATTCTGAGCGGTCACTTCAACTGCATCATCGATGCAACTGAACGATCTGCCGGAGCCGACACAAACTAGACGCTACGTCCAGACTCCTGATGGAAACGGTAAGAGACGCCAAGCTGCTCGACGTCTGCAGAAACCCTGCAGACGGAGCGCAGCGTAGATACGCATGGTCACGGCCAGACGGGTCCGTCCGCTCCAGGATAGACTTCTTCTTTGTGTCCCGTGCTTTCACGGCCATGTCCAAGATGTATGGCCGGTGTTCTTCTCTGACAACATCCTCCTGCTGGCCGACTGCCACCTGCTGGAAAACCAGGCTGCAGGCAGGGGGACATGGAAGCTGAATGTAAAACTGCTGAACCCTGAGAACCTCGAGGAACTCGAGAGGGATTACAAAGGTTGGAGAACCGTGAAACCCCTCTATGAGGCTCCACATCTCTGATGGGAAGCAATCAAGGGGAATATCAAGAGGTTTTTCATCCTCAAGGGCGTTCAAAAGGCGAGAGAGAGACGAGGGGATCATGTCCAGGCTCCAGAAAAGTATGCAGAATTTGCTCCAGCTGCAGTCGATGGGGGTGGATGTCAAGGAGGATCTCCAAGAGGTGAAGAGCCAGCAAGCCTCGCTGTACAACTCGGAGGCCTCCAAGGTTATCTTCCGTTCCAGAGTCCGCTCCGTGGAGCAGGACGAAAAGTGCTCACGCTTCTTCTTCCAAAAGGTGCACAGAGAGACCTCTGTGATCAGCAGCCTGAAGGAAGAAGATGGCTCTGAAAAGTCAACGCAGTCTGACGCCCTGAGGATCAGCCAATCCTTTTATGCCGGACTGTATGACCTGAAGCCAACAGATAGCACTGATTCCCAGACCTTCCTGTCGACTATCACGGTGGTCTTAGGCGAGCTGGAAAACCTGGACAAACCACTAACTCTGGATGAGCTGATAAAGGCCGCCAAGTCCTTCGAGACGAGGAAAACTCCCGGAAGCGACGGCTTACCGGTTGAGTTGTATTCGGCTCTGTGGAACTGGATGGGCCCAGACCTGCTGGAAGTGTACGAGAGTATGCTTCTGGAAGGCAGCATGTCAGAGTCCATGAGGAAAGGCATCATCACCCACATCTACAAGCAGAAGGGGGAAAGGGAAGAAATTCGAAATTGGCGACCCATTTCACTGTTGAATGTGGATTCCAAAATTCTAGCCAAAGTCATCGCCAATCGGGTCAAGTCTGCTCTGGAGTCGGTGATCCACCCTGACCAGACCTGTGCTGTTCCTGGCAGGAAGATCTCTGAGAGCCTCGAGCTACTCAGGGATACGATCGCCTATGTGCAGGACAGGAGGGTGGTCACATGCCTCGTCAGCCTTGACCAGGAGAAGGCTTTTGACAGAATATCGCACACCTACATGATGGATGTGCTCTCCAAAATGGGGTTTGGGGAGGGAATTCGCAATTGGATCAAACTGCTCTACACAAACATCTATAGCGCAGTCTCAATCAATGGGTGGGAATCAGAAAAGTTCCAGATAAATCCGGAGTCAGGCAGGGCTGCCCTCTCTCCTCTGCCCTTTTTGTGTGCTGCATGGAACCTTTTGCCGAGTCCATCAGGAAGGATCCGGGTATAAGATGAGTGACGATCCCAGGCAGTGGAGGCATACAAGTCAAGGCCTCCCTGTACATGGACGACGTTGCCGTCTTCTGCTCGGATCCTGCGTCTGCACGAAGGCTCTTGACCACCTGCGACCAGTTTGAACTGACCTCGGGAGCCAAGGTAAACCGTGGCAAGAGCGAGGCCATGTTCTTTGGGAGCTGGGCCGACCGGTCCTTCGTCCAATTCACTGTCAGGTCAGATTACCATGGGATATGGTTCGGAGCTGCTGGGGCATGCACCAAAAACTGGGAGGAGCGCATAGCCAAGGTAAGACAGGAACTGGGCTGGAGGGAGCAACGCTCCCTCTCCATTTCGGGCAAAACCCTGGTCATCAGGTGTGAGGTGCTCTCGGTGTTACTGTACGTGGCGCAGTTCTGACCCTACGCCACAGCAGTCACCCGGGCCAACTTGAAATTCATCTAGAGATCCAAGATGGACCGTGTCCGAAGGAAGGAGATGGCTCTGTAAAGTCATCGCAGTCTGACATCCTGAGGATCAGCCAATCCTTTTATGCCGGACTGTATGACCTGAAGCAAACAGATAGCACTGTTTCCCAGACCTTCCTGTCGACTATCACGGAGGTCATAGGCGACAGCGAGCTGGAAAACCTGGACAAACCGCTAACTCTGGATGAGCTGACAAAGGCCGTCAAGCCCTTCGAGACGAGTAAGACTCCCGGAAACCTCTGGAGAAGGGAGGGCGGAACGTACCCAACGCCTCCCTCATCCTGTTGGCCACTTTTGTGTCCAGCTGCATCAAGCTGTGCGTGGACCCCAAATATGCAAACACCAAGTGTCACTACATACTGAGATTCTACCTGTCCCCCGTTTTACGAAGGATGATCCTGGCCTCAGTGCCGCGGAACGCTCCAAATCGTTGGACCGTTCCATACTACCTGTCCTTCGTGGAAAGGTTTTCGAAGAAAAACACCTTTGACCACAAGGCAATGAAGCAGAGTTCAGCACGTAATGCCCTCGAGGCCCTCAGGGAAACGGAGAACGTGGAGGACGTTGGATGGTTCGCTGAGCAGACTGCCAGAGTCGTCTCGCAGAACGACTCATCACCAGAACTTTCAAACAAGCACCAAGACCTAGCTTGGCTGGTGGTGAGAAGGCTCTGCGCCAATGCACGCTGCCCTCGGAATGGCTGTGGGGGAAATGAGACGGTCACACACCTCCTTGTGGAATGTGCCTTTGCAAAGAAGGTCTGGCGAGAGATGCAGTGGTATTTGTCAAGGTTTATCCCGAGCAGCTCTGTGACACAGGACTCTGTGCTCTACGGATTGTTTCCAGGGACACACACCGAGACAAATATCAACTGCTGCTGGAAGGTCATCAACTCGGTAAAAGACGCTCTTTGGTCTGCCCGAAACTTGCTGATCTTCCAGTGCAAAGAATTGTCCTCGATCGAGTGTTGCAGACTGGCACATTCCAAGGTCCAGGACTACGTGCTGAGGGACGCACTCAAGCTTGGGCCAGCTGCCGCCAAGGCGCAATGGGGAAAGACCACTGTGTAAGGTCCTTCCAGCAAATGTACACCGAGGGCCGGGTAACAGTGTAAAACCCCTCGGTCTGGGCAACCAACACTCCAATGTATAAAAGAAACATGACGATGTAAATATTTAAGAAGGAATTGTAATGTAAAGAGTGATATGTGTATAATAAGATCAAAATTGAATGGAAGAAAGTCAAGGCAATGTGTAACCCTGACGGAAATGTAGTCAAGACAATTCGAAATGCTCTGTAATGCTCATGATAAATTTTATTAATAAAGTATATTTTTTTGAATAACATTTTTAAAAAAAAATCTGTTCTTATCAGTATAATATCTGATGTGTCCTCTATCTGGGGACCGAATATTAAACTGATTTTTAAGACTCGGAGATCGTGCAGGGGATTGCTCCTAACACTCCACGCATCGACCTGGTCTTGCCATGCTTCCGGGAATGGTGCCTTCACCCCGCTTTGGGGAGCAAAGGTGCGAAGGCAGAAAATGGCGCAAAACCTGCCTTCCCCTTTTCTGTCTTGTCTCGTTATCTCATCCTGACCAATTTAAGGCCTTTCAGGCTCCAAAGCATTGCTAGCTTTTCTGCTGGCGGGAGCTTCGTGCACTAATGTTGCGAGCCGGTGGACTCGCGGACTTTCGGCAGCCAGGCTCCGTTTTCGGCTGATATGCGCACAGATTTCCTGCTGCTTTTTACAGGCCACTCACCCTCACCCCCGGATGCCGACTTGCCTTCTCGTCATTTCACTGACCAAAGCCCTTCATCCTGCACAACAGAGAAGTGTGGCGACAGACTGAACGGCATCCTGATTTGGATGTAGGTGTACCTTCACGGTGTCTCTTTTCATTCTCCTGACTCCACGACCAACACGCCAGGGTGTAGCTCAGGGGGACTAGACATTGCCCCCTGTTGGATTCCGCCAGTACTTGCTGCTTGCACGGATTGCCCTTTGTTCGGCAAAGGTGGAGGTTTCTTCGACTCCCTGCGTTGGGTGTCACTGGGCCTTCACAGCGTCTTCTTTCCTTCTGGTGACGACAGTGGAAGGCGTGCCAGACGATGTCTCCCTGTTGTGTTTTTCTGGTTCTGCATGCACAGACTCCACAGTGCTCGGCCAAGCTGGAGATCTCTTGACCAACCATGACCGTAGCCTAAACGTTCCAAAGCACAGTCGAGCGCAGCAAGGTGCACCTGAATGTTGGTGGGCGAGGAGGACAAGAGCCATAGCCGGGGAATATGGGCTATCGCTTCTCGGCCTTTTGGCTATGATCAACAGTATATTGGGTCAAGAGAAGCTGAGGATTGTGATGTAGATTGGAGAAGACAGAGGGATTGAAGTCGTCGAAGAGAAAATGTTTGTAGCTCAGCTGCTATTGGTGGATCTACATGCTGGGCTGAGCTTCTGGTTTAGGCCTAATGCCGATACAGTTTAGACTCAACGTATGAGGTTTGGCTGCAACTGCATCCCGACCACCAGGCTGGGGAGTGCGAAACACTGTCCGAATCACAGCGAAGAAGGCGGAAGGGGAGTCACCTGTAGACCGAAACTTCTTCGTGAAGCGGGTGCTGCTCGAGCAGCGGGTTCCAAGCAACAGATATCTTCTGCTTGCAAAACCTCCCCAACAATGGATATTTTGATGTCACCTTCAAGAGTGTTGCAGCGTGCATCAAATTCTTGAACGTGTTCAAAGAAAAGGGCAACCAAAGTCCCCTGTTTATCCTGACTGCGGAGCCTCTGTTTACGCTACCTTCGCAGCAAAACCGGGTTGTTACACTGCACAAGTACAACCCCCACGTCCCCGTGTCTGATGTGCTCACGTTCCTCGCCAGGAACGCTGAGCTGAAAAGTGACAGCGTGCAACTGATGGACACCTTTGGCATCTGGACAAGTGAGCACCAGATCAAGGTGACTCTGAGAACAGAGGGCGGCGGAACCATCCTGCAACCCCCCTCCAGTTCCGCCATTGGAGTAAATCGTGGCTACCTCTACTACGTGGGACAGCCACGAGTATGCCACACCTGTGGCAAAACGGGGCATGTTGCCGCCAACTGCAATGTCACCTTCTGCAACAACTGCAGGCAGGAGGGACACATGACTAAGGACTGCAAGGAAGACAAGTGCTGCAACCTGTGTGGGGAGGCCGGCCATCTTTACAGGGCCTGCCCGAAACGCGGGGCAACATACGCAGAAATCATCAGCGGCGGAGTCAAAAAGGCGACCTCAGAGGAGGTTGATGCCACCTCCATCGACAAAGACATCACAGCGCAGAATGTGTAAAAGCACCAGAAGGGCCCTCAACAAAAAGGGGAGGCCACAGCACGCCCTGACAATACAACCCCAACCTCATCTGACGAGGAACACTCAATGGAAGAGGATGGAACGAAGATTCAAGAGGAATAAAAGGTGAACAACATTAAACCAGCTGTACCGCTCCGTGGAAATCTCAGAGACAACCCCAGACAATGAGGCGCTGAGATGAATGTGTGTTTAAAAGGTGCGGGATGCAGAATGTGCCGGTGAAAAGGCGGCTGCAGCTTTCCTCTGTGTCTGTCAATGAATTAAAGACTCAAATCCCTCTCTGTCTCAAACCTCTGTCAGTGTGGCTGATTCAACTGCTTCAAGGCTGCCGCCTGCTGGTGGTTCACAGCCGCTGCAGGCGCTGCTCTGCGGCCAGAGAGACGTCGGCGGCTGTTTCCCGTCCCGGCCGCCAGAGGGCGTGGGTCACTCTCCCAGAAGCCGATGCTGCTTCCGCTCCTCCCAGTATCACCTCCTGTCCGCAGCCCGGCCCGGCCGCTGCTTGTTGGCGGAACATCCGGGTACCGGTGATGGGCGGGGCATCCGCCATGTTGCCGTGACGTCACCTCTCCACCCACCGGTTATTTCACAGAAAAGACGAAGAAGCGGCTGCTGGGAAACGGGGGAGTTGACTTAAATTCAGAGCCGCCCCCAGGAAATGAATTAAAATCAAATCAACAGGTCATTTCATAAACCAGTGACGGCTGCGAGACTGCGCATGCGCCGCCGCATCCCCCAGAGTGCGGCCAGAGGAGCCCAGGTTTGAAAAATAAATCAAATTGTCAAAAACAGATCAAAACTGGAATCGAAGCTTCAGAACCGAGAAGGAAGAGGAATTCAGACGGGAGAGGATGCGAGTAATTATAATCATCAGATGCAAATTAAATATTCAAACATGCGCCTGTGCTCATGTGCGGAGGGGCTTTCCCCCAGAGGACAGCGAGCGGGCCATCACCACAATGAAGCCGTTTCCCCTGGCAACTCAAGATTGCCGCCGGCCGTCTCCCCGGCAACTCAAAATGGCGCCGGCCGTCACACCGAGCAGCTCAAGATGGCCGCCATCCTCAGGCTGTGGTTGTGGCGCAGGCGCAGTGGCGACTCCTGCAGCCTATTGTCCAGATTGGATGGAGCAGGAGATGGACAACAATTCCCTAAGGCAGAGACTGGCCAATGGCAGCATCTTTATTGACAAAACCAGTTCACATTGACTGAGCTTCAGCTCAATCTCAACGATGGCCGTTGACCAGCTCCACATTGAAACCACCGCGCCATCCACGGTGAAAAGTCCTTCTTACAAAGTAGACGTCTATCCTGAGATTGGACATTGCCCGTGACCCACAATATAACAGAAATTCCAAACTCAAATCACACGCAATGTGACAAAGGGCCACCCAGGCACAACACCAGAGTTTGGTTTGACCAACACCAATGTGTGTTTGATTCTGGTGCCACGCACTCCGACCTGGTGTGCGATCATTCTGAGGCAGAGAGACATCAGGATAACATCAGACGAAACATTGTGCCTTTTAATCTCTCTCCCTCTGACAGTCCCCGAGCAGGTACAACACGGCCATTAGACAGCCGTTCAGGTTGGGTGGATTGGCCATGAAAAACTGCCCGTTAATGTCCAAGTGTGTGCAGGTTAGGTTACTGGGTTATTGGGGTCGAGGGGGGTGGGCGGGGGAGTGGAACTCGGTACAGTACACTTTCGGAGGGTTGGCGTAGACTCATTGGGCCAAATGGCTTCCTTCTGTAATTGGAGTCATAAAATCATACAGCACAGAAAGGGCCATTCGGCCCATTGCGCTTGTGCGGGTCATAAATGAACAACTAACCATTCTATTGCCGTTTTCCAGGACTTGGCCCATAGCCTTCTATGCCGTGTAGGAATTCCATGTGATTCCATAAAATGTGCTCTTGATATCCATGATGGATTCTACTTCCACTTCAATGTCAGGCAGTACATTCAGGACAATAGTCACTGACTACATTAATACAATTCCTCAGTCACCTCTGTCGCAAAACCATCGACAACCGCTTCATCAGTGACCTTCCCTCCATCATAAGATCGCTGATAATTGCACAATCTTCAGCACCATACACAACTCCTCAGACAATGAAATGGAAAATGTGATCATACGAAGCAGGTCAGGCAGCATCTATGGAGATGCAAACAAATTACTTGAGTTATATGACACAGGAGTGCATCAGAAGCTCAGCAGATTGATTCTTGGGAGGGAAGATTGTCGCCTTGGAGAGATTGGGTTGACAGCACCTGCATTCACTAGAATTGAGAAGAATGGGAGGGAATCGAATTGAACCGTATAAAAAACTGACAGTGCTGGAGAAGCTGGATGTAGGGATGTTCGTTATTCTGGTTGGGGGCTGGGGAAGAAGAAGGTGTCACTGCAAATTGTTTCCATTCAAATAGTCACCCAATGCCCTCTTGAGTGCCTCGATTCAAATCTTCCACCAATGTGCCAAGGGCAGCATGGTAGCCTTGTGGATAGCACAATTGCTTCACAGCTCCAGGGTCCCAGGTTCGATTCCAGCTTGGGTCCCTGTCTGTGCGGAGTCTGCACATCCTCCCTGTGTGTGCGTGGGTTTCCTCCGGGTGCTCCGGTTTCCTCCCACAGTCCAAAGATGTGCAGGTTAGGTGGATTGGCTATGATAAATTGCCCTTAGTGTCCAAAATTGCCCTTAGTGTTGGGTGGGGTTACTGGGTTATGGGGATAGGGTGGTGGTGTTGACCTTGGGTAGGGTGCTCTTTCCAAGAGCCGGTGCACACTCGATGGGCCGAATGGCCTCCTTCTACACTGTAAATTCTACGAAAGCAAATTATTTTACTCCCATCATTAAAAGCTGATCCATTGTCCATCAAAAAAATCAATTGCTTCAACAAATGTACGGAAATATGATATCCTTTTGCGCTATTCATGACCATATTGTTATGGGCGAGGCGTTTTTAGAACCCGAAAATCTATCATGGAGTTCAACCAACCTCTCCCTTTAATGGATTTGTTGCTTTTCCTAGCACACGGCTTGTTCCCGAGGTGTAGGATTGCAATTATGGATACGTGGGTTTTTAAACACAAAACACTTTTATTCCATGAACTCAACTTAACATCTTAAATAAACATTGGATCTCTTAACACCCTTTTCTTCAAAGATAACTCAGAAAATATTGCAACAGTAAATAATTCCTAAAAATGTTCCTTCGAACTTCCAAAAGACTTAACACCTTCAAACAAAATCACATCAGGTTGAAGGCTTTACTTTAAATCACCCAAAATGATCCACGGATAGTCTTTCATGGCAGAGACCCAACTCACTGTAAAGCACAGGCACACACAAGCTGCTTTTTAAAACTGCAGCTCTCTGGAAACACCGAGACACAGACACGCTCTTTTTCCAACTGCAAAACAAAACTGCAAAACGGCTGACCTGACCTCAGCTCCACCCACTCTCTGACATCACTGTTTTCTTAAAGGTACATTGCTTCAACATCCATGTCTTAAAGGTACTCTCACATGACAATGTCCTGTGCTTCTATGTTACACCGATATTGTATTTTGATCAGATCACTGGGGTTGTGTTATCTGGTCGAAGGTTTTTCCAGAAGGAAATCCGGTGGAGGAGAGGTTGCGACATTACAATTCTCTTGGGCAGCCAGATTGCAATTGCAGGTAGGCTATTACTAGGCCAAGCATTACCCCGCCTCCTGTTTCTGACCCCGAAAACCTCTACCGCAGGGATAACCTGTCAGTTCTTGCCAGGTTGGGTGAAGTATCTATTAAACTATCAAGAAAAAGATTCTTACATTTACAAGTTCAGGACAATTACCAACACACCATACCCTAGCCTAAAATTACATCAGTGGCATTGGAATGGGGAAGATTATGTATGCCTTAAAAAACAAACCCACAAATAACAAGTCAAATTTGTTATTGAAGTCAATGCCTGGACGATCATTTTCCAGCATCCCATAATCAGACGGGCATCCCCCAGAGCCGAGGGGTTAGACAAGCAAAGTGAAAGAGAATACATTATATTTAATGGAGTGTGTTTTGACACATAGAAGTGTCCCCAACAAAACTGGAGGGTAAGGAAGATGGAGGATATTCCTTCAGACACTATCGCAGAGGCAGACGTCTGTCAAAATATTAATAGTAAGTGTGGGAAACATTTGCAATAATTCTATACATGATTAAGGAGAATGAAATAAATAGTTAATTGGTCGATCATTTTTACAACGCACTGTGGGACATGGTCTGTGTGGGTATGTTGTTACAAATGGATCTTCCATCCTTTTTTTTAAAGAACAACATTGAACGAAATGTCCTTGTCACTAGGTTATATATGCGGTTGTAAAAAAAACATCTAAAAAGTTCTCCCATATTCTTAGAGGTTTTGCCTTTCGCCATAGCTTATATTTTACCATTCTGACAATTCAGAAAAATAACAATAAATGTATAAATTTCCACTTTGAGCATTGTATCTCAATTAGAATTCCGTGAAGGTTTCGTGGCCAAATCCCGTGAAACCCCGTTGGCTTCATCAACAGACAGCCCCTCCCTACACCACCAACCCGCCACTCGCTGACACAGAGACACAGCATCTGCTGTCAAAAATAACGGCCTTTGCGATCATGCGCTACATAATGTTCCAAGATGCAGCATGCAGTGGTGGCATTTCAGGCCTTAACACAGGGAGCATGTTGTGGGCCTGGTTTGGAAGGATGGGGTTGAGGGGCAGAGGGGTAGTGGTGCGGTGCCCCAGGATATAGTGTGATGCTGTCCACAGTTGTCTTCATAAGACACCGTAAATCATGCTCGATGGTTGGAAATATGAAGGCACGGCTAGGGAATAAACAGAGAATTTGGCAGCCCTCAAATAGTAAAATTATTTGATGAAAATTGGCCAGGACGGGTAACAGAGAGTTTCATTGAATGGCTGTTGGTCAACAGAAGTCAAACATGTATTACTGTGTGAGTTCTGATATGCGGTCACTGTATGTATTTTGGGACATTAGTTAATACTGAGGTAATTCTTCAGCAACTCATAAAACACTGATTTAAAAAACCATAAAATGAAAAATATATTTCTTCCCAGAGATGTGAGACGTGAGAAATTTTAGTTGCAAAACATATGTTCCGCATCCGGGTATTGCCAAATGGATAGAGAAATGCTGATGGCGTCTAAAAGTCACGAACTCTTGCTGAATCAAAATTCTTAAAGTGACTCGACAGGAACAGAACTGCTCTACGAACCAGGACACAGCATACAACTGAGACATCACCCGAAATATTAACAGATTAATAGCTGGATCCCTCATTTTCACAACATCCAGACACTGCTCCAGAATTCATCTCTGAACAAAGGTACAAGAGTGCATCAGTGGGCCTCTCGCTAATAAAGCAATACAGGGATGACCAGGTAGCCGTGTGGTCCCAATTACTGACGAAACACTTAGGAAATCACATCGTGGTTAGTGCTTGACATGCTGTTGTTATGGGCGAGGCGTTTTCAGAACCCCAAAATGTGCCATGGAGTTGAACCAATCTCCCCCTTTAATGCAATTGTTGCTTTTCCGAGCGCACGGCTTGTTCCCTAGGTGTGGTATTTCAATTATGGACACGTGGGTTTTCAAACGCAACACAATGTTTATTCCATGAACTCAACTTAACCTCTGAAATAAACATTGGATCTCTTAACACCCCTTACTTCAAAGATAACCCCGAAAACATTACAACAGTAAATAATCCTTCAGTTATTCCTTTCAACATCCAAGAGAGACTTAACACCTTTAAACAGAAACACACCAGGTTAAACGCTTTACTATTATGAGTTTAAATCACCCAAATGATCCAGAGATAGTCTTTCACCTTTGAACATCCTTGAGATTAATACCTTTAAACAGAAACACATCAGGTTAAATGCTTTACTATTATGAGTTTAAATCACCCAAATGATCCAGAGATAGTCTTTCACCTTTGAACATCCTTGAGATTAATACCTTTAAACAGAAACACATCAGGTTAAATGCTTTACCATTATGAGTTTAAATCACCCAAATGATCCAGAGATAGTCTTTAACCTTTGAACATCCTTGAGACTTAACACCATTAAACAGAAACACGTCAGGTTAAAGGCTTTACTATTATGAGTTTAAATCACTCAAATGATCCAGAGATAGTCTTTCATGGCAGAGATCACAGCAGATCCAGCTCACTGCAAACACAGACAGACACCCAAGCTCTTTTCAAACTGAAACTACAAACTGGCTGAACTGAGCTCAGCTCCACCCACTCTCTGCTTTCACTGTTTTCTTAAAGGTACATTGCTGAAACATCCATTTCTTAAATGTACTCTCACATGACACTGTGTATTGAAATATATCAGAGGAAACTGACAACCAGATTGTAACTGACCCAGAAACCGGAATAACATCCTGCAACTAAAGGTAAGAGGAGGACCTAACATCCCAAGTACCTTTCTGCTCGCATCTCAACGGTATGTGTGGCATGTTCCTGTGAGGAAGAAGGATAAATACGGCAATTTTCAGGAGCCTTGGAAAACGAGAGATATTGTAGGCCTCGAGACAAAGAAAAAGGAGCAATTTGTCAGGGCTAAAAGGCTGGGAACAGACGAAGCCTGCGTGAAATATAAGGAAAGTAGGAATGAACTTAAGAAAGGAGTAAGGAGGGCTAGAAGGGGTCACGAAAAGTCATTGGCAAATAGGGTTAAGGAAAATCCCATGGCTTTTTACACGTACATAAAAAGCAAGAGGTAGCCAGGGAAAGGGTTGGCTCACTGAAGGATGGGCAAGGGAATCTATGTGTGGAGCCAGAGGAAATGGGCGAGGTACTCAATGAATACTTTGCATCAGTATTCACCAATGAGAAGACATTGGTAGATGTTGAGTCTAGAGAAGGGTGTGTAGATAGCCTGGGAGACATTGAGATCCAAAAAGACGAGGTGTCTTAAAAAATATTAAGGTAGGTAAGTCCCCAGGGCCTGATGGGATCTACCCCAGAATACTGAAGGAAGTTGGAGAGAAAATTGCTGAGGCCTTGACAGAAATCTTTGGATCCTCACTGTCTTCAGGGGATGTCCCGGAGGACTGGAGAATAGCCAATGTTGTTCCTCTGTTTAAGAAGCGTAGCAACAATAATCCAGGGAACTACAGGCCGGTGAGCCTTACTTCAGTGGTAGGGAAGTTACTGGCGAGAATTCTTCGAGACAGGATCTACTCCCATTTGGAAGCAAATGGACGTATTGGTGAGAGGCAGCATGGTTTTGTGAAGGGGAGGTCGTGTCTCACTAACTTTATAGAGTTTTTCGAGGAGGTCACTAAGATGATTGATGCAGGTAGGGCCGTGGATGTTGTCTATATGGACTTCAGTAAGGCCTTTGACATGGTTCCTCATGGTAGACTAGTACAAAAGGTGAAGTCACACGGGGTCAGGGGTGAGCTGGGAAGGTGGATACAGAACTGGCTAGGTCATAGAAGGCAGAGAGTAGCAATGGAAGGATGCTTTTCTTATTGGAGGGTTGTGACCAGTGGTGTTCCACAGGGATCAGTGCTCGGACCTTTGCTGTTTGTAGTATATATAAATGATTTGGAGGAAAATGTAACTGGTCTGATTAGTAAGTTTGCAGACGACACAAAGGTTGGTGGAATTGCGGATAGCGATGAAGACTGTCAGAGGATACAGCAGGATTTAGATTGTTTGGAGACTTGGGCGGAGAGATGGCAGATGGAGTTTAATCCGGACAAATGTGAGGTAATGCATTTTGGAAGGTCTGATGCAGGTAGTGAATATACAGTGAATGGTAGAATCCTCAAGAGTATTGAAAGTCAAAGAGATCTAGGAGTACAGGTCCACAGGTCACTGAAAGGGGCAACACAGCTGGAGAAGGAAGTCAAGAAGCCATACGGCATGCTTGCCTTCATTGGCCGTGGCATTGAGTATAAGAATTGGCAAGTCATGTTGCAGCTGTATAGAACCTTAGTTAGGCCACACTTGGAGTATAGTGTTCAATTCTGGTCGCCACACTACCAGAAGGATGTGGAGGCTTTAGAGAGGGTGCAGAAGAGATTTACCAGAATGTTGCCTGGTATGGAGGGCATTAGCTATGAGGAGCGGTTGAATAAACTCGGTTTGTTCTCACTGGAACGAAGAAGGTTGACGGACGACCTGATAGAGGTCTACAAAATCATGAGGGGCATAGACAGAGTGGATAGTCAGAGTCTTTTCCCCGGGGTAGAGGGGTCAATCCCTAGAGGGCATAGGTTTAAGGTGAGAGGGGCAAGGTTTAGAGTAGATGTACGAGGCAAGTGTTTTACGCAGAGGGTGGTGGGTGCCTGGAACTCGCTACCGGAGGAGGTGGTGGAAGCAGGGACGATCGTGACATTTAAGGGGCAACTTGACAAATACATGAATAGGATGGGAATAGAGGGATACGGACCCAGGAAGTGTAGAAGATTGTAGTTTAGTCGGGCAGCATGGTCGGCATGGGCTTGGAGGGCCGAAGGGCCCGTTCCAGTGCTGTACATTTCTTTGTTCTTTGTTGTTTATAGTCCATCCGGCCTGCTGTGTGTAGTCAGGAAGTACTGAGGGATTTCAGCTGGATCGTGGCTCCTGTACAACTAAGCAGGACAAGGTATACGTATAGCTTATTGATTTTCACTTGAGGATTTTATATAGAAGCCATGCTTTCAGAAGTTACCAGTAAATGGTTACAGTTTAGCAATGTTACCTCCCCGCTACATTGCCCAGCACAAGTTAGAACATTCAGCAGCAGCGTGGCAACGCAAACGGAGATCAAAGACTGAAATGCAAACACAGACATCGCTAGAACGCCAGGTGCTTCCTGTCAGTTTTGCAGAACAGGAAAAGACACAGCGAGTCTTCTGAGGCTCTGCAAACTTAAACCTGCTTTCGCATTACCCAAAATATGTCTCAATGCCAATTGGTCAGCTTCTCATCAACATTTCTCTTTGTGTTTACAACAAATATAACTGTGCGCGTTACGTCTGTGCCAGAAGCTCGATAAATATTGCAGCACGTTTACTCAACTGACTGGCAAGTTGACCGATGAAGGTGCAAGAATTTTGGTGCATTAATAATGAACGATTACTGAGCGGCATTGGCCTGACGTACTCTGTCACTCTAAGCTGGGCACAGGCAGCAAACACGCTCAGAAATGTAATGTTGGCCTCGATCGTCTGATCGAAAAGTAATTAAATTCAATTGAAGAATTACTATATTTTAACAGAGCCTTTAATAACTTCTGCAATAAGTCGCTGCAAATTAGAAGTTAATTGAGATTGAGCCGCCATTTAGACTGAAAGTTATATAAAACCCAATAGGTTGCTGAAATCCTTGGTTAAACTGCGTGTCATTCCTTTAAGTATGTTCAAGGCTGAGATAGATATAATTTAAATCAATAAGGGGATCATGGGATATTGGGATAACGGGTAAAAGTGGTCTAGAAGATTATCATTGCAAATCAGTATTGTACAGTATTCAATTGTGGAACAGACTTGATTGGATAAATGACCTACTTCTGCCCCAACGTCTTGTCGATTTATGATCTGTAATGCATCCCCAAATCTTTAGTTATCCCTGTACAGGATCACCGACAATAATCCTCTGCATATTTCACGAACACAGCTGATTTGCTTGCAGAATAGCCAGGAAAATGTTATAAATTTGACACAACGTCTATTTGAAACATACGACAACATCGCGATCCACATCAAAGATCAGTTTAAAATAGGGCCGTTTGAACTTCAGGAATAGAGAGAAAAGTTGGAAATAGACGTTTCACTTCACTGTCTCTATCATGTTCCAATTGGATTGGGGACACGGCAGTACATGTCCGCGTGCGTCTGGGTGTGCTTTGATTTAGATTTTAAAAATGTACGGAACATGCGGTAAAGGATTTTGCATTCTGCGATGGACATTGAAAAGTGAAAATCACACTGTGTCAGCACAAACACTGAGTGCAATCAGGATGTGGAACCAAATGTCACAATAGGCTTCAAATATAAAATCTGACTAATTTCAAATATAATCGATGAGCTGCCTCTGAATCTGTTGGTGGCCAGGTTTAACATGATATTTTCAATGAGGATGATCAAAAGATCCATTTCGAGCTTAACTTTTACTTTGTTTTCAGGTTTTCCTGTGGATGTGTTGTTTCTCCATTATAAACCCCGCATTCAGGCGGATTAGCAAACACAATTTAGTCTTCCAATGCCTGCTTCATTTCAGGTGAACATTCCATCTCACGCACGGCTCTCTCTGACTGACAGAGCTGCAGTTTCAGTGCGAAATTGCCTTTCATCTGAATCTGGATGCTATGTTGCTGAGGTCACCTTGTCATGAAAGGTTGCATGTTTCGCTCCAAAGATGCTGCTACATCATTCAAGTCATTCAAACATTTTATTTGTCGCGTTTATAATTCAGTACGTCAGGTTCAACAGCATTGTGCTTGTATGCTGCACGGGAACCTTTGTGAAAGAAGGACATGGCTGCCAAAGGGCCACAAAGCAGCTTAGAAGGGCCTCCAAAAATGAATAATGAAATGAAACTTGCAAGGGGCATCAAAATGAAAAAGAATAAGTTTGACAGCTGTACAAAAGGAACGCCGGCGATCAGGAGCACTATTGGCCCGCTGCAGACTGAAAGTGAGGATATTGTCAATGACTGTGACAACTTTGCACACACGGTGAATAATTATTTGCCTGAGCATTCACATTAGGGCAGGACGCTGGAAAGCGTTAGGCCTCCTATTGTGGACCAAGAAAGGAGATACCTGGATACTTTCTGGATCGAGATGGTATGAAACTAAATTCAGGGGAATCCGAGAGGGGCCTGTGGGTTCAGCTGCCCAGAACAAAGAACAAAGAAATGTACAGCACAGGAACATGCCCTTCGGCCCTCCAATCTTGAGCCAATCATGATGCCCTAACTAAAAAACAAAACCTTCTGTACTCGGACCGTATTCCTCTATTTCCTCCATGTGGATGTACCTAGCCTCTTAATTTTGCTAATATGCCTACTTCCACCGCATCCTCTGGCAGCATGGTCTACGTGCCCACCACTCTGTGTGAAAACCTTACCCCGCACACCTTCCTTACATTTTCCCCCTCTCACGTAGAATCTCTGCCCCCTTCTAATTGACACTTCCACCCTTGGAAAAAGCCGCTGACTACCCACCCGGTCTATGCCTCGCATAATTTTGTAGAACTCTATCAGGTGTCTCCTCAGCTTCTGTCTTTACAGCGAAATCAATTCTTGTTTATTCAATCTTTCCTCACAGTGAACACCTTCGAGACCAGGCACCATCCTGGTGAACTTACTTTTCACTCCCTCCAAACTAACACGTCTTTCTGATAATGTGGTTACTAGAACTGCACGCAATATTCTAAATGCGCCTAACCAAGGTTTTAAATAGCTGAAACGTGATTTTCTAACTCCGATACTCAGTGACCCGGCTGATGAAGGCAATCATGTCATTTACCTTCTGAATCACCTTGGCCACCTGTGTTGCCACTTTCACGGAAGTGTGGACCTGCACGCCGTGATCCCTCTGTTTGTTAATGTTCCTGAGCGTTCTGCCACTTACAGTATAATTCATACCTAGATTTGATACTCTAAAATGCATCATCTCGCCTTTGTCCGGAATAAACTCCAACTTTAATGTGTTTGCCCAAATTTCCAAACTATCTATACCCTGTTCTGTACTCTGGCAATCCTTGCCACGATCAGCAACTCCGCCAATCTTCACGTCATCCCCAAACTTACTGAAAATACCACCCACATTTTCTTCCAGATCATTTATGTATACAGCGATCGCGGCACCGATCCCTGCGGAACATCCCTAGCTACAGATCTCCGTTCTGAAAAACACCCTTCCACCGCTACGCTCTGCCTTGTACAACCAAGCCAATTCTGTGTCCATCTGGCCATCCCACGACGAATCCCATGAGATTTTAGTTTTTCTACCACTCTGCCATGTGGAACCTTGTCAATCTCCTTACTAACGTCTTTATAAACTATATCCAGAGCCCTTTCCTCATCAATTTTCTTTGTTACGTCTTCAGAAAACTCAATAAGTCGGTGAGGCATGGCCATCTACGTGCAAAACCGTGCTGTCTGTCACTAACTAGTCCATTTTCGTCCAAATGATCACAGAGCCGGTCCCTCACACTATTTTCCAAAAGCAATAGATAATTCAAATTCCATGAAGAAGGGCAGAAGGTAATCAAGAAGGATAATGGAATGCTGGCATTTATACTTAGAGGACTGCAATATAAATATGCAGGGGTTGTATTGCAGCTTTACAAAACCCTTGTTATACCACAATTGGAGTACTGTGGGCAGATCTGGCCATTACACTCCAGGCAGCATATTCTGGCCTTGTGTGGAGTGTAGGCTAGGTTGAGGAGAATGACACTTTAACGTCAGGGGATAAGTGGAGAGATTAGACAAATTTCCTCTAGAATGTGAAAGGTTAAGAGGTGATCTGATCGACATCTTAAATATATCAAGACCAAAGGATAGATTAGGTAAATTTAAAGTGATTCAGCTGCTTGGAGATGTGAGGAAGCACTGCGTCACACAAAGTGTGGCAGAGATTTGGATCAAACTTCCAACAACGGCAATTCATACTCCATCAGCTGTTAATTGAAATCGGAGACAAAAACACCTTTCTATAAACCAAGACATTAAGGGAAATGGGCCACGGATTACTTAGTACTCAACAAGCCCTTAAATCCAATCAGATAGAGTTAGGCCCCGGATCAGCTAATTAATCACAGTGCAGTCTCGATGGGCTGAATGACCTTTTCCAGTTCCTATGTTGCATTGCAATTTCAGAGATAGATATTTGGAAAGAGATATTTAGTTATGAACGTCGAACCAAAAACAGGAGGCCAGATGTACATACAAACATACACATATGCATACACACACACCGCACCATCACACGCAGAGATTGCGAAGAGATTTAGATAGAGGTGAGAGAGACAGATTGAAAGCGAGAGATAGAGATAGATAGATAGAGTAATAGAGAGAAAGAGAGAATGAGAGAGCGAGCGAGAGAGAAATAGAAACAGCCAGGAGAGTTAATAAAGTGCAGATGGAGACTATTAAGAAATCATATTCGACATGCATTGGCTTATATCAATGTGTTTTCTCACTGTTGTACAATTTTTCTCAGATACTTTAGGCTGCACGATTGAGGTTCCTTGACAGGATATGGATTATATTTCGCAGATTAATACCATAGGGACGGGTCTGCTGTTATTTCGAGAAATTGCATCGTTTGGGCTGTGCCTCCTTCGAGAATATAGTTCTCCAAATAGAAATGGTGGTAGAGTAGTATTGTCGCAGAGCGAGAAATCCAGAGACCCAGGATATGAAATGGGGACCCGGGTTCGAATCCCACCATGCAAAGTGATGGAATTTAATCTCAATAAAATATCTAAGTTAAAATGTCTACTGATGACCACGAACTATTATCTATTGTCTGATAAACCTATCTGGTTCACTCATGCCATTTAGAGAAGGAAATCTGCCATCCTTACCTGGTCTGGTAGTCGGTCTAACCTACATGTGACTCCAGGTCCACAGCAATGTGATTGACTCTCAACTGCCCCCTCAAGAGCTTTTGGGAAGGGCAATAAATGCGTGCAGCACGAGCGACACCTATGACCCATGAAAGAATAAAATGACATCTGCGAGTTGCTGTAAGAGTAAGTAGGAAAGATTTTAATTCCCCCACAAGTTATTTATTATATTCAGATTCCATAGATTTGAAATTGTTGATTAACTTGTTGCTGAACAGAAAGTTATTCATTCACCGAGTTGTTAAGATGTGGACCGCGCGATGAGAATACTGCTGAATTCAGACTCCACGGGATTCTGGGAACTCTGCTGGGACATGTGCGTTAGGAACACTCACTTCCAGATTTGTGGAGGAAAAGCAAAAGGCTCTGGTGTTGCAGCTGCAATAGGCCGCTGCGCCTGTGGTGGGAGATTCTATGACTCTATGATGCAGGATACGTCATCTACTTCCCTTCATGGGCCGCACAGGACAAGAAGGTGGATGAAACCTGGGCTTTTCTCACGTGTTATTGCTCTGATTGTTTCTCATTGGAGAACTTTATCAAAGGGCGGTTTACCTTATCCACATGACAGCATGAATTGATTATGCAGAAGAGGACAAACTGTTCTCAAAGAAATAATTGTCTGAACAGTCTGGGTTTCAGATCGTGCAGGAAAGGCAGTCTGGTGTCTGTGCACAATATCTGGTTAATATTCCAGTCTGATCGCAGTAAAGGACTGCCGGGACGATGCTGCGCTCCTTTCTGACACTAGTTACACTGCAGCTTCTGAACTGTGAGTTATTATTGACTAAAACTATTCTGATTCCTGTTGAGAAATCAGCTATTATAAATATTTACATCAAATGAAGTGATGTACTAATTATTCGTCATGAAAATGCTTATGTGCTACATTGAGGAAGATAGGCGTTTGAATATTAACATTGGATACCGGAGTTAAAGGGATATTAATATATAATAAACTGCATTGGGAGGAGGGAAGCTCAGTGTCTGAAAAACTGAAATCCTCAGCGTTTTTCCAACATTCTTGATTCTTGGATTGAATTATTGTTTCGCACGAAGAAAGAACTAAGATCAGGTAACAGGCACAAACTGGATCAAATTTCCTTCCATCCATACACTCAGGTGGGACCAATAGGACTATGTTTGTGACTCAAATAATTCTGAGTTCACTCGTCTCCAGCGGAAACTGTCTTTAATCTTCGTTCACCGGAGATTCTTGGTGCAGGCTGCAGATATTGGAGTTAAAAATCAAAAGGGAGAGTTCACACTGAACCTGGAAGAAACAATTGACTTTTCCCTCAGAGTTTCAGAATCTGGGCTCCTTTTAGGAAAAGGTGACCGGGGATTTTCAACTGTGACCTTCAGTCATGTCTTTTCAGCTTTCTGTGACCTTCAGCTTTCCCGATAAAGCTGGGAAATTAACTGGCAGAAGTTATCGTTATTTAATATTTTAGATTCTTTGTTTCATATTAAAATCCACCACTTTCAAGTAAATTTAGAATATAGTATAAATGATTTACTTATTTTTAAAATTTTCAGTTGAGATTTACATCAAATTGAGATTTAAATCTGTCCTTGAACATAAACACATTAGCAGATGGGTTTACTTTGGCATCCGCCACCCCTGTATATTATAGAAACAGCATATTATAGAAACACATTGAAGTATTTCAGTGAGCTTGTCCGTTTTAAGTGTGTAGCCGCTGATTGAAGCAGTTAAATCCAGGCTGCCCGGCAGCACAGTGGTGAGCATGGTGCCGAGGATGTGCAGACTTTGGCCACGCTAAATTGCACCAGAATGTCATGTTGTTATTGTTGAATGGAAGCCGACGTATAAGCCAATGCAGTGAGTTTGAACTGCACTAACATCGCCATGAAGCTCCATATATATCTGTCAGAGATTTTCCACAGTAGACCTTCCACATGAGTCCGTGTCCGGGGAAAATTAATATTTTTTAACAACCTTACAGCGTTGTGCAAATTGGATACACAGCGGACTGGATTCTCCACTATCCCAGCCGCATGTTTCTCGGCGGCGCGCCGTTCTTTGGCGGCGGGATTTTTCACTCCCGCCGCTTGTCAATGGGATTTCCCATTGAAGACACCCCACACCGCCGGGAAACCTCTGGGTGGGAGTGCGCAGACGGCGGGAAAAGTGTATCTTAACACAGGAATTACAAGAGCAATTAATGCTGTTATTAATTACTTTTGTTTGGGGGGGGTGAGGAACATTCTCACAAGCTGAGATTTACTTATTCTGTGGGAAACTTGCTTTGTGAATACTGTTGCATAAGCGGCTCAGAAATGCTTTCATATATAACCACGTCGTGTTAAATTAGTATTTCTGTGCAATGTTTCTACTTTCTTTTTGTCGTCACTAATTTTGCGCAAACCCATTCCATATTTTTATTTTTGCTGTATACCAGGCAGTGTTCAGCAACATTTTCAGAATTGTTTCTTCATTCCCTTTCTCATCTCGGGCATTCTGCTGAGTCCTATGCCGATGAGTCAGTTCAGTTCCTCGCTATTCAAAATGAGTCTCTTAAGTTAAAGTTTTTAACCTCTAACTATTAATAACAATCACCGACACTCGTCCCTGCACTGATATTGATGTTACTGTCAAGTTAAGAACAGGCATCTTATGGAATAATATGTTGTCGGCAAATAGGGAAATAATTTTCCAACTATAATCACAGCAGTGTCATACGTAGGGTATCTTGCATCTGATTAATAGATACTTTAAATTTGTCACCAGTATTAACATCAAAAACAGAGTGAACACGGACTGTAACTCCAGACTGAGGTCGTTTTAAAATGTTCAGCTGCGGCTTTTGTGCAGACATAGCAGGCTGGAATTGAAATTCGAGTTCAACTGATCCGGCTACAAATAGTTAGAATAGATTGTACCGCAGTCCTGGATGCCTGTTAAGTTGCTGACTCCAGCTGTAGTTACTGTCCACTGAGCACACCCTCAGGTTAGGCAAAGCTGTATCTAAATGGAACCGCTGTGTGCCTGGTCTGCGGTACAGTGAACTGTTTTAACACCTTATTCTGGGTAATTGGATTGTTGGACACGGTGTATTAATATTGTAAATGTGGAAATTATATTAAGCTGGAGCCAATGTTACTTTAACCATTATAAGTATGATTAATATCAATTACAATCTCGAATATGTTCCTAAACATAAATGGACATCTGTCTGTTTGTCTAACAATGAGGATTTTCCAGCCTCTCCACAGAGATTCCCTATTTCACGCGGGTTTCTGCAGAATGTAATGAGAACCTGTTCCTCAATCTCTTTGCACCTGCTCCATCGTCTATTCGTAAAACACGTGTGAAGCATTTTGTATCTTCACCTTCCACTGAAAGATCCCATAAAATTTCATCCGGTCCCGGAATTATAACATACATAACGGGTTACATTCTAAACTCACATCCAGTACGAGTTCATTTGGTGTGATGTAACTTTATGAAATTGAAGTTGCACTTTTCACACATATTCTGGGCCCGCTGACAATTATTTCTTTTAACCTATAATCAATATTTGTTTTAATAATTCTGCTCGTATCATTTAAATTTATTTCTGACAACTCTCCAATTCACGTGCCATAGTTTAAGATAAAATATTATTATTATCGACACATGGAACAATCCGCCATGGGAAGATACATTTACATTAAAATGCACAAGAAATATTCTGACCTTCACATCCCGCCTGTATTTAACGGTAAATGTTTCTGAGTCGGCTTATTCACCGGCAGCGGAACACGTTGCATACGGACAAGCATAGTGAGGTTAAGGAGGGATCATTCCCGATATAGGAATGTCGATATAGTTCCCAGGCCGCATTGCATCTGTCTTGCATTTCTTGGTGCTCCCACAAGTCTGCGGCCCGTGTTTTTCTGGGCGGTAGAGGTCCGGGGTTTGGAAGCAGCTGTGGAAGTATGTCTGACGCTTTGCTACAGTTTACTGTTTAAAATCCACTTACTGCATGAGGGTGTCGCTGGCAAGACCTGCGTTTATTGTCCAGCCCTCCTTGCCCTTCAGAGGTTGGTGGCGATGTGTCTTTATGCACCTCTGCAATCCCTGATGTGCAACTACATCCACCGTGCTGTTTGGCTGGGGGGAGGGGTTTGCAGGTTTTTACCGAGCTGCAGTGAAGGAATGGTCCACTTCTTTCCCAGTTCGGATGGTGAATGACTTGGAGAGGGTCTGCCAGGTGTCGCTGTTCCCAGGAATCTACTGCTGCCGTTCTGCTCGAGGGTCGTGGTCGTTGGTTTAGCGGGAATGTCTCAGGGACGTGGCAAGTTTAATGAAACCGCTGACATGTGCCTTGTAGGTGATTTGCAGTCTTTACTGTGTCAGGGGTTGAGTGCGAATTGACTGAATTCGTGATGCTTGGGCCTCCGGTGCAGGCCGAGATGAATCACCCACGGGGCACTTCTGTTTGATAACTGTTGTCATAACCTTTGCACAGTTGTTGCTGGGGTCCTGCATCACTGTGGATGGGGATATTTGTGGATACTCATTCTCGAGTGCGTTGTTTAATGGTCCAGCACCATTCAATGTATTTTTGCAGGTGACACACTGACGAGTAAGGTCATGGTTGAGCTGCCCATCGATATAAATGTGCTTTTATCTGGAGGTCCTCCTAATGATTCTGTTTTGTGGCTTGTCATTGTCTGTGGCAATGCGCTTTTTGAGCAAACTAATGGAAAATAACTGAGGAAACATTACGAAGATTAACTCGGAAAAGGATGGTTTATAACTGGAGCAGGACAACAAAAGACGGAATGGAATAAATACGTTTCGTATATTCCAGTGAGACCATTGTGGTTGTGACATTCCTGAGTAGCTATTGGAATATGTTCCATCAGTCAGGCAATGGGTATCAAAAGATGGATTTATAGGCAGTATAACTACCAGGATTGAGTTCTTAAGGATGACTGAGGATTTCCAGGATCGGCCACACTTGACGAACACTCGATATTATAGAATGCGGAGGTACAGAAGTTACATGATCGTTGTTAATTTTGGTATCAAGTGACAAACTTCGGCAAACCAACAGCACGGAGGAATCTCTATCCAGTTTTAATAGATTTTCATGTTTTTAATAGTGTATATACGAGCGGTTGGAAGCAATCTGGAGATTTGACAGACACGCTGGCTGACCAGTCTGCGAATATATATTTTTATTTTTAAAAATAAATTTAGCGGACCCAATTCATTTTTTTCCAATTAAAGGGCAACGTAGCGTGACCAATCTACCTACTGTGCACATCTTCGGGTTGTGGGGGCGAAACCCACGCAAACCCGGGGAGAATGTGCAAAACCCACGCGATTAGTGACCCAGAGGCGGCATCGAACCTTTGACCACTGCACCATGAGGCAGCAAGGCGAACCCACTGCGCCACCGTGCTTCCCGTCTGGGTGCATATAAAGGAAAAATGAATAGTATTGAGGCAACACATAGAATGTGACCATGATTGATGAAGTCCCCAACATCATGGGGGCGCCATTTTGAATAGTTTGCCGATTCGTGAGATTGTCACCATAGACCGACGGTATTGCAGGGTGACTATGGCAAAAGTCATGATGATCTGTGGGAGACAATGACCTCAGGAATATTGGGAAAAGCTCAACATTTTGGCAGTTAAAACAATTCTGGGTAAATGTTGACATGTTCCTGATATTAGCCATGTTACAATCGATTTAATCACAATTCCCGGTGTTCCTTCTTCCTGACATTCATGAAATTCAATCCGAAAGAAAATGTCGGATCCTGGAT
Source organism: Scyliorhinus torazame (assembly GCF_047496885.1). NCBI lineage: Eukaryota > Metazoa > Chordata > Chondrichthyes > Carcharhiniformes > Scyliorhinidae > Scyliorhinus > Scyliorhinus torazame. The sequence goes on along the minus strand of NC_092726.1, from coordinate 41,559,229 downwards.
TTAGGTGAAATATTTTATCATTCGGTGTGAATTATGGTGGTGAATTAATAAAACAAATCACCGTGTTGTCTTTGTAGGTATTCTTCTAAATTTAGAGTAACGAATTATTATTTTCCCAATCAAAAGACAATTTAGCGTGGTCAATCCACCTACCCTGCACATCTTTGGGTTGTGGGGGTGAAACCCACGCAGGCACGGGGAGACTGTGCAAATTCCACATGGACAATGACCCAGGGCTGGGGTTCGAACCCATGTCCTTAGCGTCGCAGTGCGAGTGCGAACCACTGCACCACACGCAGCTCCAGGGTTGCCTATGTGATGCTTGATTTGGACAGGTTCATTCATGTCGTGTTCCAGTGAGCACTAATTCTCAACTATTTATTGCAGGCAGACCCGGGAGCAGCCAGGCTGATTCAGCAGGTAATCGCTTTCATTCTCATAGCTGATATTTTCCTGCCCAACGCATCCAACTGAATGTTAAATCTGTGAGACAATCTCAGTGCTTTTCTGTTTAATTATTGACACGCTATCAATTAATTCCTGTTGCGAGATTAATGCTGGATATTTCAGAGCGACAATTGATTGTGTCCGTGGGCTTATGGAAAAATCAGACACAGCTGTCGGTCTGAAACAGATATTCAGTTCCCGAATTGACAGCCAGCGCTGACATATCGTGGAATGTTATGGTCCTTCCGCCGTCGACATCATCCGGTTCCAGCGAAGGCAGTGGGTTCACCGCATTTTCCCCTCCCGCCCCCTCCCTGAGCGGGCAGCACATGACATATCTGTCCCTTCCAGCGGTGAGCGGGAGGGCGCAGCTGGCTCGGCGGTGATGGCAGATATCTTGTAATCCGCACTAGGATTGGAATCTCACTGTGCTCGGCCAATCCGTGTGATAGACCGCTGACTATTCCAATCTTGACCTGCGTCGAGAAAATAAATTATTTTTATAATATAAATTTCGAGTACCCAATTCATTTTTTCCAATTAAGGGGCAATTTAGCGTGGCCAATCCCCCTACCCTGCACATCTCTGGGTTGTGGGGGGTGCGACCCACGCAAACACGGGGAGAACGTGCAAACGCCACACGGACAGTGACACAAAGCCGGGATCGAACTTGGGACCTCGGCGCCGTGAGGCAGCAGGTCTCACCCTCTGCGCCACCGTGCTGCCCTGAGCGAATAAATTCTGAGCCGATGCACACTCCAGGCTGACGCAGCCGGTAGGATTGTTTTTAAATATCCCACTATTCGCCCCGTGTTTATACCATTTAGAAAGATGCTCTCTTACATTTGCAATGTCTAATATTTGCTGCGTGTTTGTTGAGCTCCTGTAAACGGCCCAATGCTACCAATGATTCCAATATTTCCCGCTGCATCGGGGACCAATAACTCTGCATTTTATTTCTGCATTTTACAGCGGCGGTGAAGCTGAGACTGAGCAATGTGGGCAGTCGGTGCGCTGGGAGAGTGGAGATTCACTATCGGGGACAGTGGGGGACAGTGGATGATGATGAATGGGACACGAAGGACGCCGCTGTTGTGTGTCGGGAGCTGGGCTGCGGCACCGCGCGCGCTGCACCGCGCAGCGCTTACTTTGGTGAAGGCTCCGGACCCATTGTGACGTGGCAGGTGCAATGCAAAGGGAGCGAATCCGCTCTGCGGGATTGTCCTTCAGACCGTTGGGATGCCTATTCCTGGTCGCATTCCAATGATGCCGGAGTAATTTGTTCAGGTAATCATCTTTCTTTGTCTATTCTCTACCGAATGGAATCTGTTCACTGAAAATAGCGGCAGTGAAATGTCAGCTGTGAATTTTAACTTTAGGACATCCTGATTAATAAAATGGGTTACTTCACCATCCAAGGCCTGCATCCTGTGCTGGGTTAACGGTGCGGGTAAACGCCCATTCGCTTTCATGTGCAGGGTGAAATTCGCGGCTCCATCAGCGGCAACATTTCGACCTTTAGTTTCTGAAGTAGAAAATGGACGTGAGAAACAGGGAATAGAGCCAGCGCTGCTATTGGTAGGTCAGGGGTTACTTCCCCTCAATTTGGCTTTCTATCAATCAAGACGTCAACGTTATCACACTGGTGATAAAGTGCGTGTTTGCACCATGACACTGACGGTCTCTTTTAGACATACGGACAATTAAGTTAATCTGAAAGGAAAAATTATGGTCGCGAGAGAAGCAAAAACATTTGATGGAAGGAGGTAAGTTGCTTGATTCGTGATGGAGCGGAAATGAGCCAATGTCCAAACTAATCGTGACAGATTCTCATTCAGCAGATGTGTACAGATTTGTAAATCATTTGTATCATTGTAATCTATTGTTGCTCAGCCCACAGATTTCCCAGATTGGTATCCCAAGGTGCACAGTGCGCTGGAAGACTGGAGATCCAGGTCGGTATAACCTGGGGAACAGTTTGTAACCTTGACTGGGACTGGAATGATGCCATGGTAGTCTGTGCTCAACTTCAGTGTGGAGTCGCCGTGTCTGTGAGAAGAGGGGGTGATTTTGGAGAGGGCACTGGACTGATACACAGCGATAGATTTCAATGCATAGGCAACGAGACAAGCCTGGTGGACTGTCCTCTTGTTCCAGTAAATCGGACCCAATGCACTCAGAGCAACGATGTCAGTGTGATCTGTTCTGGTGAGTGTTGAATTATGAATAATAGATCATTTTTGTCCAATATTTCAGTAACTGAGCAAAAGACAATCCAAGTCCGAGATATTCAGTTCTAATCACTTATTTAGAGATCACGATGCCCGGCCAATCAGTGATTAAGTTCATATTTCTGGCGTGAGCTTACAAAGTAAGCACGGATATTGATAATGGTAAATGTCTATATTTTAATTGATCTTGTGAAAACGACAAATTATCATTGCTAATTACACATTGATGTATCTTCTATATCGAACACTTCAATAGACAAGCTCTGTCTCCCCAGTCATGATCCACTTTATGGACTTGAACAATAGGTAATTTAGTAATTAACGGTGTTTACATTGTTAATAGAGAAAGATCTAGGGTATTGACAAAAGGAAAAAGGTGAAGAGGTATAACCATACAGTAATAGAATTGAAGTGTAGAAGGAGGCCATTCGGCCCATCACATTACCACCGGCCCTTGGACATAGCACCCCACTTAAGGCCGCAACTCCGCCCTATCGGCGTAACCCAGTAACCCTTCCTAACCTGGTTTGGATACTAAGGGCAATTTATCATGGCCAATCCACCGAACCTGCACATCTTTCCACTATGGGGGGGAACTGGAGCACCCGGAGGAAACCAATGCAGACAGGGGGAGAACGTGCAGACTCCGCACAGACAGTGAACCAAGCCGAGAACCGATCCTTGGACCTGTAGCTGTGAAACAACGGTTCTAACCATTGTGGTATCGTGCTGTGCCTAAAGTATATACGTCATTTTTTGCTGCCGGTAGAAATTAATGAAGTTAGCTCTGTAACATAATTGCAAATGCCCGGTTAACATTCGGATACCAGCACTTGAAGTGGATAGTTTTCAAGCAGTGGAGTATAGAAATGAACAATACATGGAGAATTTTCCAATAACGTCATATCCCCAAGAATTAAAACTATTACGATAAACGGCCTCTTTCTGCATTTCCCGATCAGCGCCCTGTCTAAACATTGAAAGTCCTTCAACATTTTAAACATAATTCAGTCAACTCTGGACTGAGTCTGTACGATACGTTTTTCAAACAGGCCTAATCATGCAAAGCTTAATTAAACAGCTTATACTGAGTTGGAATCTATACAATGTCGCCTTTGAACCCACTATAATCGGCAATATTCCATCAGATTGATTTTCAGGATGAACACTCACATTTGAGTTGAGGCAGCTACTTAAAAGTGTCCCGCACCATTTTAACTCCTTTAAAATGATTATTTGGTGAACGTGAGCAGTGGGTATAGGTGCCTTGGTATAATTTACTTTCCTTACTTTTGACGTGTGACTATTCTAATGGATATCTACAAGTTACGTGGGTCCGTGTTTATATCCGAAACAGGGCAACATGGTCCCCGATTGGTTGGTGGCCAGGACAGGTGCTCAGGACGGGTGGAGGTGTTACACGGAGACCGCTGGGGGACGCTGTGTGATGTTTACTTTGGTTCAGAAGCCGCCAGTGTGATCTGTGAGCATCTTCAGTGCGGGGCGGTAAAGAACATCACGAGAGGTGCTCCCTTTGGAAAGGGAACTGGCCCAGTGTGGAAGGAGAACTACAGGTGCGGCGGGAACGAGTCCAGGTTGTGGCAGTGTCCGCTTTCATCCGTGGACGATTTTAGCTGCTCCCATGGAAATGAAGCCAGTGTCATCTGCTCGGGTGAGTGCCCTCAATCCAGATAATCAGAGCAAAGTAAAATGTGGTACAGAAAGTGACCGTGCAAGCGTTTTGGAAATGTAACTCACCTCATCACAGCTCTGGAGTGCCCTCGCAGACTGTATTATTTCCCTTCCACATAATTGATCAATTCTCTTTTCAATGAAATGATTGATCTCCACCTCCATTAGACCCACACTGTCCATTTCCGATCCAAACCAATCACTGCCTATGAAAGTACTCTGAGGTCACAATTGTTATTTTGTCAAGTATCTTAAATCTGCCACTCCTCCCATCCTCGCCCTATGCCGACGGGAACATTGCGTCCATATCTGTGTTACACAGAACTCTCAGGATTCTGAACACCCGGTCAAATCGGGAAGTTAAAAAATCCTCAGCACTACATTGAGGGTAATTAGAGGAGAAGTCCCGCGTGTCCACTCCTGTATTTTCTTTCACTCAATATCACACAGGACAGATTATTGGCCACTCTCACATGGCTGTTTGCGGGACTTTGGTCTCCTCCTTAATGTCTCTATTTTTTTAAATTTTGCATATTCCTGCAGCTGTTTGAGACAATTCACCGTTGCAATGGCAGAATAATAGTTCTCGGTATTCGGCACTGCAGGCAAATTCTTTCCCACACTCTGAATTTACATCCCTAGACTGCAAGCATAATTTCAAAGGAGTTACATTCTCTTCTCATGTAATCCCAGTTAATGCCGCAATATCCCCTCCTCTCGTGCTAGCTGCCTGTACCGATTCTCTGCACGCGATTGATTTCCCCTAATGTTACCTCATAGCTCCAAAATGTTTTCCAAATCTGTCCTGACCATACCGATGGAACGAGCCAATTGAACTGGAAGGATATGGGACGCAACTGCGTTCAGCTGCAACCTATCCCAACATTCCCTGATCCCTCTTCCGCAGAACTGTTGCCCATATTGGAGGAAATTTATGTCCAAACCCCAGCATCTAATCTCTAGCTAGGTGTACATGCGTTTGCTAATGTTAAAAAAACAGAGTTGCATTTGCTGCAGTACCTAATAAGGATCTTTCTCCATATACCGGCCAACGCGCGAGCGAACTCTGGCTTTCGATAAACAGTATTTGCATGACTCTATCCCTCTTTGTCATTGTTTCTGACACGGACCACGAATGCTGACTGTTCAGCTTCCTGCCTGACAGTGCTCAGCATCCGCTCAGTCACACCCTTCACTCTTGCACCAGAGAAGCAGTCCGGGGTAAAGATGATCTAAATCTGCGTTAATTCGTTTCACTGTTACCATTGTTCTCAACGTCTCACTTCACACAGATGAAAATTGGTCACTGAGATTGATGAATGGGGGTAGCAGGTGTGATGGCCGAGTAGAGATTTACTACAACCGCAGCTGGGGCAGAGTCCAGGACAGCCTCTGGGACCTGAATGACGCGAACGTGGTCTGCAGACAGCTGGGATGCGGAGCCGTGATAGCCGCATATAGCTCTTCACAATACGGAGATGGTGAAGGGTCAGTGTGGGTGAATTATGTCCATTGTAAAGGAAACGAATCGCATCTCTGGAACTGCAGCTCATTCCCACCGAAGTCGCCTCACACTGACAGCATCGACGTAGGGGTTCTGTGTTCAGGTGAATAAACAGGTCACTGTGACTGAAATGAATGGGAAATGTGTCATGGGCAATGGGAACATGTCATTTCTTCCTCAGGGGCCTGTGGACCAATTATTTAACACTGGAGCCAGGATGAACATGGGCAGTAATAACACATATTTGGAACTATGCTGACAGATTGAACAACGTTATAAATCTCTAGGTCCCGCCCCACAGTAAATACAGACAAAGCCAATAAGGACCAATGACAACGATGACAAATGAATTGGTCAAAGGGGTAGGTTTCAACAGCGCAACTGAAAGGAAGAGGAAAGGTTGATGTAAAGGAATTCTGATATTGTCTGTCAAAAGCCAATGTCGGGGCTGTTGATTTTTTTTGTTCGTTCTTGTGATGTGGGCGTCGCTGTCTGGGCCAGCAATTGTTACCCAAATCTAATTGCCCTTGAACTGAGTGGAGTGCTAGACTATTTCAGACTGGGGGAAGTTAAGACTTAACCGCATTGGTGTGTGGGGCTATAGTCACATGTAGGTCAGAACGGGTTAGGACAACAGACTTCCTGCCTGAGGTGCATTAGTGAATGAGATGGGTTTTTACGACAATCGACAATGGTGACATTGTCATCAATAGGCGTCCAATTACAGATTTTAGTTGAATTCAAATTCCACCATTTCGCAAGATGGGATTAGAAGCCGCGCCCCCAGAGCTATCCCCAGGTCTCTGCATTAGTAGTCCAGTAACAATACCACTACAAAGACGCCGCCTGATTAAATATGGGGGATCGATTGATGTATTTGTGCATTTGAACATGACAATGATATTCTAAAGCTAAATTATATTATAGGATGAAAGTGCAGGATAGATCAAATAGGTGATTTTGGTAGGCGGGGGGGAGTGTGTGAGGCAATGTAATTGCGGTGGGCATTACTGGTGAGATCAAATTTGCGCGGTTCACTTTGGAAGGTGTTGTTTGCATTAGCGTTTTTGAAGGGAGCAAGATTGGTTTCCCAGCTAGGCATTTGGGAAATCCTCCTGTCTTGAAAGAACATGGATCTTCTGAAACTTTCAGCCGGAAGTGTGGTGAATTCGCGGGGAGGGTCCGTGCTTGAGCGGTTAAGCCGCTTTTTCTCTCAATGATGCTACCAACCCATTGAACATTTTCTGATTTGTACTATTAAGAACGTTATGGCGATATCTGATGAAATATGGGCAGCAAAACAGTATGCAGTGAAAAACATAACATAAAATGCTTGCTTAAAGGGATTGTGTTTAGACTAATTAATTAGCATAATTAGACATTTGCGGGCGAAACATTCTATCCAGCATAGAATGGGCCAATCCCGAAAACCACGGTGCAGATTTTATAAAATAAATTGAGAGTACCCACTCATTTTTTACAATTAACGGGCAATTTAGCGTGAGCAAATCACCATACGCTATTCAGGTTTGGGTTGTGGGTGTGAGAACAACGCAGACACGGGCAGAATGTGAATTCTCCACATTGCCAGTGACCCAGGGCCGGGATTAATCCTGGGACCGCTGCGCGGTGAGGCAGCGGTGCTAACCACTGCACGCTTTATCAATTTCCACATGATTTGTATCGGTTGATTCAGATTTTCGGAACAGGCATTTCCCTACGTCCCATTGAAGAGCAGTTCCACATTGTCTTCACGGCGTTATTTTCCAGTCACCATATTATACATTTAGGTAAGACTACAAATGTGTTGGACAAGTATTCATTTACCTGTGAACAGCAGCTTGAAAGGGAGATTTTAATTCAGCCGGCTATTACACAATAGTTTGAATTAAACAGTGATATGAATTTGTGTTAGAAGGATAATATTCCACTGCATTATTTTCTATCAGGACACAAACAGTTAAGGCTGTCTGACGGGGCAAGCCGGTGTGCTGGCCGATTGGAGATTTATTACTCTGGGACCTGGGGCTCAGTTTGTGACGATTCCTGGGTCCTGACAGACGCTGACGTGGTTTGCAAACAGCTGGGCTGTGGAAATGCATTGCAGCTTCCATTTCCTGCTCCGTCTGGACCAGGCACAGGCACCATTTGGCTTGATGAGCTGGACTGCTCCGGGAACGAATCGTCTATCTGGCAATGCCCCCATGCATTGTGGGGAAACCACGACTGTAATCATAAAGAAGATGTGGCGATCATGTGCTCAGGTAAAGATCGTATTTCCTTCAGTTATAAGCGAAGTTTCATACTGAAGATATATCCCCGAATTTGGTCGGAACAGCACTGACGTAGGTTAGTCGGACTAACGCCGAGTGTGGCGTTTATTCTGCACACAAATAGCATTAAAACGTTGGTTCAGCCTACCGGATCTATGTTCCCTTCCGATTCTTTCTCCTCTCACTTCCGTTTATACTCTCAGTGTAAAAGCATCGATGCTGTCCGCCTCAAGTATCTTATGTTTTCTGAGTTTCACTTTCTTCCAACTTTCTGGCAATCAGAAGAAAAACATGTTCTCCTGAACTCACTGTGAATGTTATTCGTACAACAGATGGTCGTAACAGGGTCATACAGATCCACAGCACAGAAAAGACATCTCGGCCCATCGTGTCTGTTATATATTGTGCAGTCCTCTTCAGAATTAACTGCTTGCCCCATTTTCTGCCTCCTATAAATTTGGAACTTTTACTTGTGAGGGCAAAGTACGACTGGTTGATGTATATCATCAGGAACAGTAACACCAGCACCAATCCATGTGAACATCCCGTTCGTACTTCTGCTATTTAACTAACAGAATAATTTACAGCTAATTTTACAGCAACTTTCCTACTGACTCGCTGGTTTCTCATTTTCTGACCTGAGTTAACAATGTGGGAACTTGTCAAAATTCTGCTGACAATCCAGGCTGATTTAAAGGAACGCATTCATCATAGATTATCATAGAATTTTCAGTGAAGAAGGACGCCATTGGGCCCATCGAGTTTCACCGGCTCTTGGAAAGAGCACCCTACCCAAGGTCAACACCTCCACACCCAATCCCCATAACCCAGTAATTCCACCCAACACGAAACTTTGCAAAGTTTCCGAGTCATTCAATGCGGTACATCATGTAAATATCTGGTTTGGAATTCACATTTACTTATTATGGACTGTATTGTTTGATTGCAGCTGCTCGTTTCTGTTAATTTTCTGAAATAATATCAATGAAAATGTTAACTCAACTGGCGCAACATATGTATTGCAGTGCACTGTGGATAAACAATTGGTCAATTGAACCAACAGGGTGTTTGTTATTTCATTGATAGAGCACAAAGAGCTACGTCTGGTTAATGGAAAGCATCGCTGTGAGGGGAGAGTGGAAGTGTTCTACAATGGGACCTGGGGCACAGTGTGCTCTGACAAACTGGAGAACCGTGATGCAGATGTGATCTGTAAACAGTTAGAGTGCGGCACCGCCGATTTCATTGACTATGACGCTAAATCATTTGGAATGGGTACCGGCCACATTTGGCTCGATGAGATCGAATGTCTGTCACATGAGACGACGCTTTGGCAATGTCAGGGAGACCCGTGGGGTCAACACAACTGCGAACATCGGGAAGATGCGGGTATTGTTTGTTCAGGTAACACAATGAACTACTTTGTTTGCAGATGTAATTTCACATATTAATGTCATCTTCATTCAACATGTCTGTCTTATCAACAGGGGGAAACACAATAAAGGGACCACACTACAGTCTCAAGAACTGCGGTGGAGAATCAGGTTTTCCTTCATCTTTTCTAACAGCTGCCTGATTGTATTCTGCACTTGTGTCACGTCAAGTGTAATAATTATTTTTTCTTTGACAAATTCAGGACAAATCTTGCGCTTGGCTGGAGGAGACACTAAATGCTCCGGGCGAGTGGCGATATTGTGTAACAACACTTGGGGCACGGTATGCGATGATTCCTGGGATATGAACGATGCCAGAGTTGTGTGCAGGCAGTTGGAGTGTGGTCCCCCTCTATTGGCCCCAGGAGGGGCCTCTTTTGGCCAGGGTAACGGTACTACCTGGCTGGATGAGGTGAAGTGCACTGGAAATGAATCCTTTCTCTCTGATTGTCCTTTATCAGTGTGGCCTCAAGCTGACTGTGATCACAAGGAAGACGCCAGTGTGGTTTGTTCAGGTAAGCATCGCACAGAGTGGTGGGAGCTTGAGCTGGACAGGGGTGTTTGGTTCTTGGTGCTGAATATGAAGCACGTATATAAATTAAGAATAACAGCTAAATTTCGAACATCAAACCCAAATAATTGTTTATTTTTTTCAACATGTTCCACAGATCCGATTTTCTCTCCAACTTCTTCTCCATCCACGCCTGAAGGTACGTCTCGTTGCTAGAAATCATTCAATATTATTGTTATTTTTATATTCGGGGAATAATTGGACATTGGAATTGCCTTATTGCGAGGATTTCTCAAAATGATAATCATGTAAACATTGATAATTACACGGTGGAAGCTTTATCTGTGAAAACTTTCCTGAATCTTTAATACAGCTCCTGAAGGTGAAAGCACTTCCATTCCTCTTGTTATCTGCATATCACTCGGAGTCCTGTTGATCTGTGAGTTACTCGCCCTGGTGACAGTAATGCAGAGGAAGATGTCAATAAAAGGTGCGGCTCGAATCGAATTGTGCACCTCACACTGAATTTTGAATGTTGCTTTATCTTCTCTTCAATGTCTCTTTACCCAAACTGTACCCAGTCGGTTGTAAGACAGAAAATAACATGCTATTGGTCAGTCATTTCGTTCAAGGTATTCGAGAAACAGTAACATCATAGAATCATAAAAACTGTACAGTACAGAGGGAGACCAGTCGCCCCATCGAATCGGCACTAGCCCTCCTAAAGAGCACCCGACGTAGGCCTGATCCAACCCTCTATTCCCGTACCCGCACCTAACCATAGGCACTAAGGGGAAATTTAGAATGATCAATCCGACTAACCTCCACATCTTTGAATAGATTCAAAACATTATACTTAAAATAGAGTATTTTCATCAGCCGTCCAGGAGACTCGAAATTAGTTTCATTTTTGTAACAATAGATCAACACATGGAATGAAAATACTTTAAACTCTGAGCTCAGTATTTTCTGTAGCTGCTTCTATATATTGTTCCATTCAGTATTCGTTGTAAGCCTGCACAGTCTGTGCCGATGTCCACTGTCAACTTCTCTGAATGGAATCAGCCGCCATTTTCAGAAGTGATGGAACATTTTCTATCTTTTACATTCTGCATCCCAGCACAACAAACACTCTGATATCAGTGGATCTCTGCTGGTGGTGCAGTGAGTACTGGGCCCACAGCCGAGTCAGAAGCTCCGCTTCAGGTCCAAAGACTTCATATACCAAGGAATATCAAAACAACTTGAAAGTTCTTTCCAAGGCCACAATGACACACAGGTAAAGTGGGGGAAAGTCCTGCTCCGTCAAGCTTGGTATGGATTTCTGACCGTCTGGCGACAGGCTAGCGACATTTTCCAGACAGAATTTTGGCTATAGAATCTGATGAACCTTTGTCTTGTGAACCACTATGATTGGGGCTGAGAAACAAAACTGCTCCCTGTATCTTAACTCGCACCAAGTTATTTTGATTCATATCTGATGGACAGAGCAATAGTGGCCCGGAAATCCCTCCGTCACTGATCCTTGAAATCGAGTCAGTGGAAATATTACTGGGCCAATCATCCAGAGACACAAAGTAATGCTCTTAGTTCCGTGGTACAAATACAGCCTCGGCAAAGAGGGAGATTTGAAATGAGTCAATCTGGAATTATATGTCTAACTATGATTGTAACAATATGCTAATCGTTCCGCTCTCCCGCCAACAGGTCCTCTCACTGGCGGCTGGGACTCACCATCTGGTTTCTACCAACCAATTTATGCAGAAATATATAATACTCCACCTGACAAGGTTTGCATCCAGGCCCGTGATTCAGGTTTGCATTCAGGTCACATTATCTGAGGGGTGATTTGTTTTTGCCATAAAGGGAAGATGTTACCAATGATGAGTGAGTCCACAACCAGGAGTCACAGTCTGAGGATTCAGGGTAAACTATTTCGGACAGAGATGAGGACACGTTATTTCACCCAATGTGTGGTGAGCCTGTGGAATCCATTCCCACAGAATGTATTCACGAGGCGGCAAGATATAGCACTTGCGGAGAGTGGGACATAAATGGAAAAGATAGCAGAGGCAGTACTGCAGTTATTTACTAGTCATGACTAAAGGTGTAATGTCAGGTTCCTAGCGGAAAGCTAGGGATATTACTCATAAATAATATTACTAAATGATATTACTAATAAAGGATGAGAAGAATATCTCGGAAAATAAACATCAATCCGCTGAACATTATCGAGAGGAAAATTCCGACTAAAGGAGGGAAGAAAATCAATACAAATAAAAGAATATTAGAACGGTCAGCGCATCTTTCAAATAGGACCTCTCAGATAATCAACAACACTGAATTGTTTTAAAGGCGCCGGAGCAGATATGGTTTACACTGTAAACCTTGGTGTCTAATATTAAGCTAGAAATTATCACCTAATACACTAATGAATGAGACCAGAGCACAGCTGTCAGCTAGGTGATAAGTAGGTGCAATGTGGCCTCTGAGTCAGACGTTTTCAGGTTCAGGTTCCACCCCATAACTTGGACAGATAAATGAAGTCTGGCACTGCGGTGCATTGCTGAGCGGGGAGCTGTGCATCTTCGGATGTCAGCTTTCATTGGAGCTATTGAAGAGAGTAACATCATGTCCTCTGTTCTGAGTATAAAGTATCAATTGACCATGCTGAAGAAATCTTGAGGGTTTGCCGTTTGCCCTGACCAATAATGACCCCTGTCGCAAATTCACACAATCAGGTGACATGTTATTTTTGTTGAAATGCTGTGATGTCCGTGGTAATTCACAATTTGACTGCTGTGTTCCCATATTGTAACAGCGACTAATTTTAATTGTACATCTTTAGCTGCAAAGAGTTTAAAACCTGCTGATCATGAAAAACACGAAAAACAAGTAGTTATTTCATGAGTATGAAGTCACGTGGAAAGCAGAAGAATTAGTCCCAGTTGGTAGTGATCGAAGGACTAAATTCTGGGAATAAATGCATCCATATAGACGGAAGGAGGTTAGGAATGTGTTCTGCATGAATAGGCGCTAAGCTGAATGTTGTTTGTAATTTGTTGGATCAACTTTGAGTTTGGAGTCAAAACTACATTTTGACGATGGTCTCAAATTGTGGTAGGCGGAGATGTACTGACTTGATAGAATAGAGATACGATTGGAAAATTAATTTTCACATAAGTAACTAACATAAATGGAAACTTTGTGAGAAAAGGCACCATGTCATGTATTAATTTAAGAATAATTTAAATGGCATACTTACTAAAAGGGATTAAGAACACAAAGGTAGAAAAGTAATCTGATGTAAAGTAAAAAGGTCAACTAAAACCAAATAAAACACAAATGTTAATTTCCAACACCGGGAAAACAGACATTTCCGGACAAAGTCAGCAGGTGTGGCAGGATTCTGGGAGAGATCAACAAATCCAACACTTTGAGACCATGTGACTCTTCCTGCCAGACCATCTGACTGTGACATAATTTGATTTTCAGCATCCGCAGTATGTTGCTTTTATAAAAGTTTATTTTTAACCAGGTATAACTGGAAGGTAGAAGAATGAAGATCAAAGTCAATCGAACTTTGGTTGGATGGAATTGGAATAGATTGTATGGCTCTGAACGTGATATTACGAAAGTGCAAGAACAGTTCAGGGGAGGGCTGAACACAATGTACAAGAGCGTGAACAGTATTGAGGGGTGCTGTTTATCCAGAATGGCTGAACAGGAAGGAAGCAAAATGACCCCATTTGGTGCATTCTGGCTCTACCCTGAACCATTGCCCGCGGGTTCCACGATCTAAATCCACTTCTGATGTATTTACCGTCAGTGAAATTGAAACAGAGGGAATTATTGTGGGAGGGGAAGCGGTTCTGTATCAAACACCCAACGGCTGATGCAGACCTCACGGATTATGCCTTATATTATTTAATCCACTGGGATATATGACACATTAACTATCCAAACGGACGGAACTGTTAGATGACAGAAGTGACATTTATTGTCCACCTGATGGACATAAGTAATAAACCAGTCATTTTCTCGAACATAGGGTTTACTGCAGAAACTCAGTATTAGTAAGGAAGTGGAGATAGGAAACTGATGACAGTGAAGGCCGATAAATAGCAGAACTTGATAAATACATTCCAGGCGACTTACCAACGTGGCGCTAGATCTTGTTGATGCATTGTGCGTAATCTATTATGATTATTTGCACTTTGTAATTAATTATTGGAGGATAGCTCATGTAATCCCATTATCCAGAAGGAGAGGGAGAGTGAAAATGGGAAATGATAGATCAGTACACCTAACGTCAGCAGTGGGGACAATTCTAGAGTCATTATGAAAAACTTAATAGCAGACCACTTATAAAACAGTGATAAAATCGTGCAGAGTCATCATGGATTTCCGGAAAGGAAAACATGCTTATGAATACGACTGGAATTATTTGAGCATATAAACAGTAGAATTTATAAGGTGGGACAGTGGGCCTGGTTTACCTAGACTTTCAGAAGGCTTTCTACAATGTCCCTCACCCGATTATTAGCAAGTGACATTGAAGCCCAAACGATTAGGAGGAGGATATTAAGATGGATGGAATTATGTTTGGCAGAAAAGAAGCAGAAGAGTAGGGATAAAAGAAAAAAATCAGAATGGCAGTCATGCCCATTGAGGTATTGCATGTTTCAGTGCTGGGACCCAAGCTGTTCACAATATTCATTCATGATTTAAAGAATGCAATATGCCCAACACCTCAGATGACACACGCTGGGTGAGAGGGTGAGCTATAAGGAGGATGGATACAAAGATGTTTCAGTGTGATTTGGCCGTGCTGAGTGGGAAAATTCAGGGAATATGCAGTGTTATGTGGGTAAATGTGAGGTTGGCAGCAAAAGTAAGAAGACAGAATATGATCTGATTGGTTATAAATTGAGAAAGGGGTTTATGCAACGAGACCCGGGTGTCTTCTCACACCAGTCGCTGAAGGTAATCCTGCAGGTACAGCAGGTGGAACAGAAGGCAACTGGTTTGCTGGCCATAAAAGTAGAAGAACAGGATGCCATGCTGCAATTATAAAGTGCCTTCGTGAGACCACACCAGGAATATTGTACAGTTTTGGTCACCTTATCTGAGGGGTGATTTGTTTTTGCCATAAAGGGGGTGCAACGAATATTTACCAGATGGATCCCTATAATGGTGGGTCTGACATCTGAGGAAAGATTGAGTCCTTTACGATAATTTACGCTTGAGTTCAGACGAATGCAGAGCGTTTGTGGCATCTATCTGAAACCAACAAAATGCAATCAGGATTACTTCCTTCACTTGGATATGATATTGTGTAATTTGCTACTACAAAAAGTAATTGAGCCCAAAACACATATGATGATTTCCAGAACGAATTAGAAGGGCCGAATGGCCCACTCCTGCTCCTACGTTCCATATTTCTATGTCTCTCTATGTTCCTCTGTATAGTTGTCCTGAAAAGTTTGTGCAGTTTCTTCGCCTGATCGCCCAAAGCTGAATGTTCTTCCAAAGTGGAGTCATGTATCAATTCCAGGACATTGTCACAATGATGGTGAAGTTATTGATACCTCGCCTCTGATTGGTTGAAATATTATGTGTCGTGATAACTTTATGATGAATCCACCACAAACAACTGATCCATTCACCAATCACGTTCTGTTTAGCAGATTCTGCAACGATGAACACTCTCAACCAGATTGAATATTACAGCAGTCACAGTTTGGGTGACACTGATCCTGGATCCGCATATTCTGAAGATGAATGTTCAAATATGCAGGGTATGTAGAAATTTACTTTCCACCATCTCGTTTCAGTTCTTCACTCTGTAATATCTGAAATAACAAAACAGATCAACTATTAAATGAGAGATTCAAGGATCTCAGGTATTGCACAATGATTTCTGTAACCGAAACATCTAAACTGCTTGAGTCTGAAACAACGTCTTATAATTTCTCCCAATAAAATAAATTAATTAAAAATAAACGTTTCCTTGTGATTCTACACAAGCCCATGGAGGCTGTGAAATGTTTGCAGGTTGGTGGGATGTACATTTTCTGCGACAGTATGAATTTAAACTAAAATTGAAAATACTGCCGCACAAGCTGGCCCAATAACTCTCTCCACTCAAACTCAATGACATCATACCGTAATCGATCTACTTTCCTGCCCCGGTATGACTTGGGAGAGGATGATTAAAGTATATAATTCTAACTGTCCTATGGACGTAAGTAACTTCAACTGCAAACACCTATGCCTCTCAGCTCCTGTTTCTGCCGACTATGACGATGCTGAGACTGAAACCATTGACGCCCAGGGTGGACATTTGCTGCAGGATCCTGGGTCTGTTGATCGCATTACATTGGGAAAGTTCAGCGGTGATATCCACACTCTGGGTAAGATAATCCTTTGATTCTTCTGTTTCTTTGAGAATCGCTCGGTTCCATTGATGATTTTCTCCAGCTACACTGAGATAGGCTCTAGGATGAACGATGAGCCCAATGGACGACCAGCAGATGTTGCTACATCTGGGGCACGCTACGCTTGATGGGCTGGGTAAACAGATTGTTGAACAGGAGGATCATCAACTTTTCACAATTCAAGTTCGGCTTTGCGCATTTCCACGAAGACTCTTGATGTGCTTCATGCCATTGGGGGTGACCCTTCTACATTCTTGGGCTGTCTAATTCCAGGCCCTTCCATTGGTCATCGCGCATGTTTCAATTTGCTTGGATGTTTGCTGACATCCCTGTACTTTTCCACGTCCCTCTTGCTGTCTCCTGTTGCGACTGCGTTCCGAATTGATTATCAGCTCTGGTTATTGCCTCAGTCACCAACCCTCTTGTGAGGAATTGACTCTCTCTGGAATGAAGTTATTCTAATCGATTATGGAACAAAGTGGGATTTGCAATTGTTCATGTCGCGAATGCAAATAATTTAAACAAAGCATCTAACTTTCAGCCCAATTTTTACCTGAAGTGTGCTCATCCCCACAGTGTACAACATTCATATCCTCATTGACCCAGCGTTATCGGTTCCTTCTCAACTTCTCACAATACCAATGTTATCTGTGTCACAGGCCGGGGGTTTCTACCGTCATTGGGCAGTGACCATTTAGATCTAAAGTTTACAAATCTGCATTGCACTGTTAAACAGTGATGGTTGATTCCATTTCCCTCTGTATGTGGCGCGCTGCTGGGGCGTTACCTGTCCCGTATAAATTTGGGTTTCCTGGAGTATTCCCACGGTTCACTGAGTGAGAGTTTCTGAGAGAAAAAACGGAGAATGTTTTTGATAGAATTTTAAAAGGCCAGTTGCACTTGAAATGTTGCGAAAGAGAAAGCATGTAGATGTGATTTCTTTCGATGATCTCTTCTTTCTTTTCACCCATCTCAGATAATAGTCAACTCCACATCCCTGAGGTGACGTCCACAGATATATGATTCTACATTAAATCTGATGGAAGATATCAGAACTTTTCCAAAATGTCATCGCTTTGATTATGCTTTGCTGCCCGATATCAATATTGTATTTGACTGAATGAGAGATTACTTCCTGTTGTGTTTATTAGAATCACATTTTTCTCCTTATTTTGTGTGAAAGAATCTGCATTCTGTCTCTTTAGGAATGAAAAACAAAATAGAATGTATATCCAGTATTGCACTGCCCATGTTAAAGCTGTGTTAAATCGCACTGCATTGTGGAACCGAACCGGCATTATAATTAAATAACTGATGCTGTTTCATGTCAGGTGTATTGGAAGACCATTTGGTAAAATCCCTCACTCTTGCACCATTACATTAAGATTAGGAGTGATAAATGCATTATTTCTCTGTTTTATCTCCAGTTATTGATGATGTGGAGATGCCGGTGTTGGACTGGAGTGAGCACAGTAAGACTCTTGCAACACCAGATAAAAGTCCAACAGATTTGTTTCGAATTAATCGCTTTCGGACCACAGCTCCTTTCCCAGGTGAAGGAGCTGCACTCCAAAAGCTAATAATTCGAACCAAACCTCTTGGACTTTAACCTGGTGTTGTTAGACGTCTTACTGCCCAGTTATTGAGCCCGCACATCATGTATTCGAGGAGCAGCGATCACTGCATTCTCCCAGCAGCCAGGTCCCACACATTCATTCCAGCACTCCCCCTGACAATCGGGTCCTGAAGGCAGTAATCAGAATTTAACGTAGTTTTCTCACTTTAATTCCCCAATTTGTATATTCATTTCCATTAGTGTTGCCCCACTCAAGAGATCATCTGCAGTATCACCGAGTATCACCCAGTACTGTAGAGAATTCTTCTCGACAGGATCTGCTCACATTTGATTATCATAGAACTTACAGTGCAGAAGGAGGCCATACGGCCCATCGAGTCTGCACCAGCTCTTGTAAAGAGCACCATACCCAAGGTCAACACCTCCACCCTATCCCCATAACCCAGTAACCCCACCCCACACTAAGGGCAATTTTGGACACTAAGGGCAATTTATCATGGCCAATCCACCTAACCTGCACAACTTTGGACTGTGGGAGCAAACCAGAGGACCCGGAGGAAACCCACACACACACGGGGAGGGTGTGCAGACCCCGCACAGACAGTGACCCAAGCCGGAATCGAACCTGGGACCCTGGAGCTGTGAAGCAATTGTGCTATCCACAATGCTACCGTGCTGCCCATTTGGAAGCAAATGGACGTGTTAGTGAGAGGCAGCATGGTTTTGTGAAGGAGAGGTCGTGTCTCACTAAATTGATAGAGTTTTTCGAGGTGGTCACAAAGATGATTGATGCAGGTAGGGCAGTGGATGTTGTCTATATGGACTTCAGTAAGGCCTTTGACAAGGTCCCTCATGGCAGACTAGTACAAAAGGTGAAGTCACACGGGTGAGCTGGCAAGGTGGATATATAATTGGCTAGGTCATAGAAGGCAGAGAATAGCAATGGAAGGTTGCTTTTCTAATTGGAGGGCTGTGAGCAGTGGTGTTCCACAGGGATCAGTGCTGGGACCTTTGCTGTTTGTAGTATATATAAATGATTTGGAGGAAAATGTAACTGGTCTGATTAGTAAGTTTGCAGACGACACAAAGGTTGGTGGAATTGTGGATAGCGATGAGGACTGTCAGAGGATACAGCAGGATTTAGATTGTTTGGAGATTGGGCGGAGAGATGGCAGAGAAGTTTAATCCGGACAAATGTGAGGTAATGCATTTTGGAAGGTCTAATGCAGGTAGCGAATATACAGTGAATGGTCGAACCCTCAAGAGTATTGAAAGTCAGAGAGATCGATGTGTACAGGTACACTGGTCACTGAAAGGGGCAACACAGGTGGAGAAGGTAGTCAAGAAGGCATACGGCATGCTTGCCTTCATTGGCCGGGGCATTGAGTATAAGAATTTGCAAGTCATGTTGCAGCTGAATAGAACCTTAGTTAGGCCACACTTGGAGTATAGTGTTCAATTCTGGTCGCCACACTACCAGAAGGATGTGGAGGCTTTAGAGAGGGTGCATAAGAGATTTACCAGAATGTTGCCTGCTATGGAGGGCATTAGCTATGAGGAGGGTCAAAGACAGAGTGGCTAGTCAGAGGCTTTTTCCCAGGGTAGAGGGGTCAATTACTAGGGGGCATAGGTTTAAGGTGCGAGGGGCAAGGTATAGAGTAGATGTACGAGGAATGTTTTTTACGCAGAGGTTAGTGGGTGCCTGGAACTCGCTGCCGGAGGAGGGGATATTTAAGGGGCATCATGACAAATACGTTAATAGGACGGGAATATATGGATTCGGACCCAGGAAGTGTAGAAGATTGTAGTTTAGCCGGGCAGGATGGTCGGCACGGGATTGGAGGGCCGAAGGGTCTGTTCCTGTGCTGTACGTGTCTTTATTCTTTGTCCTTATTAACAGTGCCCTAAAGTAAACGAAATGAATTTGAACAGGACCCTCCAGTAAATCATTACATTTAAACCGTGTCCTCCAGTTAACAAAATGTATTTAAACAGTACCCGGCATAAATCAAGTGCATTTAAATAGTGCACCTACAGTGAATCAAATGTATTTAAACAGTGCCCTACAGTAACTCAAATGTATTTATACCGTACCCTAAAGTAAATCAATCACATTTAAACAGTTCCCGACAGTAAACCAAATGTATTTAAACAGTGCTGTATAGTAAATCAAATGCATTTAAACAGTGCGCTACAGTGAATCAAATGCATTTCAACTGTGCCCCACAGTAAATCAAATGTTCTTAAATATTGCCCGGGACAATACAAATGCAGTTGAACAGTGCCCTGCACTAAATCAAATGCATTAAGAAAGTGTGCCGCAGTAAACCAAATGCATTTAAACAGTGCCCGACGGTCAATCAAATGTATTTCAACAGTGCCCGACACTAAAGCAAATGCATTTAAACAGTGCCCTACAGTAAACTAAAGGCAGTTAAGCAGTGCCCGTCACTAAATCTAATGTATGTAAACAGTGTCCTACAGGAAATCAAGTGCATTTAAACAGTGCCCAAATGGAAACCAAATGAATTTAAACAATGCGCTACATTAAAGAAAATGCTTTTAAACAGTGCGCGATAGTAAGTCACAAAAGCTGAAATCTCCTTCGCCCTTTCGGATAAAGGTACCTGCCAGCAACCCTTAAGTAAATCCAGTTTGGAAATAAAAGCTGATTGTCCCACTTTCTCAATGCAATTCTTCAAACGTGGGATAGGGTAAGAGCCCGTTCTTGTAACTGCATTAACCTTTCTATTGTCTACACACAACTGTTGGGTACCGTCTGGTATTGGTATCATCACTATGGGCGAGCTCCATTGGCTGCAACCCACTTCAATTATGCCATTTTAAAGCATAATCACCATCTCTTTGTTAACCTGTGCCAATTTTAAAGGATTAAGTCTACATGGATGTCGTTTGATTGGAACAGCATTTCCCACATCTACATCATGTATAGCCATTTTAGTACTTCCCAATTTATGTCCACAAACTTGCCCATGTGATAACTTTCAGGTCAGTCCGTTTTTCCTCTGGAAGGTAACTCTACAATTTATCCCAATTTTTAAGAACATCCCCGTTTTCCAATTTAATTTGAGGTCTGTCAAATTCACAGTCACCTGGATTTGGTTGGTCAATTTGAGTTAGAATCATTAAAACCTTTTTCTCTCCTTCCCTTTCCAAGCACCTTTTAAGCATATTCACATGACACACTCGGTGAGTCTTCCTTTTATCTGGTGTTGTTACCACGTAATACATTTCACTTAATTTCCTTTCAATCATATATGGTCCACAAAACCTATCTTTTAAAAGTTCACCTCCGACTTGGAACAATACTAAAGCTTGATCTCCACAGGCGAAACTACGAACTTTGGATTTCTTGTCCGCTACCCGTTTCATCGCATTTTGTGCAACTTTTAAATGTTGTCTAGCCAATTGACCTGCTCTATTTAATAGTTCCCTAAAATTTGACACGTAATCCAATAATGTAATTTCTGATTACTCACGCACCAATATTCCCTTAATCAATTTAAGTGGTCCTCTTACCTCATGACGAAAGGTTAGTTCAAAAGACTAAATTTGGTTGACTCAGTAGGTGCATCCATATTGCAAACAGTACGAATGGAATTTCTTTATCACAATCCTCTCAATAATCGTGACACTAAGCCCTCAACAGTGTCTTTAATTTCTGACATCACCTTTCTCATACTCCCTGCGATTCTGGGTGGTACGCGGTTGATTTAAATTGTTTTATTCCTAAACTATCCATAACTTCTTTGAATAATCAGGAGGTAAAATTTGATCCTTGATCCGGTTGTATTTCTGTGGGTCGTCTATTGCTAGTAAATAATTTAAGTAATTCCTCCAGACTCTTTTTAGCTGTAATGTTACTGGAATGGCCTCCGGAAACCTAGTAGACACCTCCAATAGCGTCAAAAGATATTGATTCCAACATTTTGTTTTAGGAAGTTGTCCTACGCAATCAATTAGGACCCTTGTAAAAGGTTCCTCAAATGCTGCAACGGGTATTAAGGGGGCTGGTTTTATCACTGCTTGATGTTTCCCTATCACTTGACATGTGTGACATGACTGACAACATTTAATTACATCTCTCTGGCGTACAGGCCAATAAAATTGTTTTTGTGTTTTAGCTTAAATTTTCCTTCTTCCCAAATGACCTCCCACTGGTACCTCATGTGAAACTCGCAACACCTCATTTCCATACCCAACGGCAATACTACTTGATGAAGTTCTGCCCACTTTTCATCCGCCTGCATATGTAAATGTCTCCATTTTCTCATCAAGCCATTACTTTTACGGTAATAACACTCTGTTATACACTCTTCCGTGTATGTTTCTGATACATCCGTTTTATTTCTACACCTTTCTGTTGTAACTCTGCCAATTTTCCTGAACTAAAAATATCCGCCTCATCCTCCACCTGATCGTTTTCTTTGTCAACCATCTGATCAAAAATCCTTTCTGATAATTGCACTGCAACTTCATCTTCACTCTCTGAATTCCCCTCCTGTCTTAACCTGTGACTTTGCGGCCTTGTAACTACAGAATCCGGAAAAATCCTTCAACACTTCAGTTGTCTGATTTTCCACTGGATTATCAACCACCGTGGGCATCACTCCCACCTGCGATTCAGTTATATCATTACCCAGATAAACTGTATTCCTGGACAAGATAGTTTCTCTATTACTCCTACTACCACCTCACGCCTCTTCACTGGACTTTCCAACCTTACCTTATATAATTGAACACTACTCCTGACACCCTGAATTCCACATATTACCACCTTTTCTGGCAGCATTCTTCCCAAACTACATAACTCCTCATCCCCTACCATTAAAGATTGATTAGCTCCCGTATCTCTTAAAATTGTGACTTCTTGACCTACTCCTCATGATACACATGAGTAACCTTTACCAACACAAGTAAATTCTTTAAAGAGATCTGGCACCATTTGATAAATCACCTCTTGATCAGGTGTACAATCTTTTGCAACTCCTTCGCTTCATTTGGGCTTTCCTTTACCACTTTAACTACCCCCACTGTCTTATCCTGTTTTACCACATCAGCCTTCCCAGCGCTTTTCTTCAAGCACCAACACTGTGACTTTACATGGCCTCGTTTATTACAGTGAAAACATTTGAACCTTTTCATGTCTCTTCCACCCTCCTGGATTTTTACTCTGAGGTACACTCTCCTTATTATATCCCATCACATCACCTTTACTTTTACCACTTGAGAATTTATCATGTCCCCAGTTTCTATCCCTCACAGGCTGAAACTGATTTCGGAAACCAAGCTTTGATTTATGAACTAATTCATAATCATCTGCCATTTTGCTGCTAATCTCGCAATGTTAACCCTCTGTTCTTGCACATGAGTGCATACTGCATCAGGAATTTAATGTTAAACTCCTCCAAAAGTATAATTTCTCTGAGAGCTTTGTGCGTTTGGTCTATTTTCAAATCCCTTATCCACCTATCAAAATTAATTTGTTTGAGCCTTTCAAACTCCATGTATGTATGACCAAATTCTTTCTTTAATTTTCTAAACCTTTGTCAGTGAGCTTCGTGCCCGAGTTCATATGCACCTAAGATGGATTTTGTCACCTCCTCATACGTCCCAGATACCTCCTGCGGTAGTGATGCAAACACTTCACTGGCTCTACCTTCCAGCTTTGTTTGAATCAGTAATACCCACATGTCCTGTGGCCATTTTATTTGTCTAGCCACCTTCTCAAATTAAATGGAAAAGGCTTCTATCTCCTTCTCGTCAAACCTTGGCAATGCTTTGACATATTTAAATAAATTTCCACCAAGCCTTCAACTTTGACGCTCTTTCTCACTATCCTCATCACTATCATCCAACTGTACGTTTCCCTTTATGTCTACCAATTTTCACTGGCTGTCATGTTTCATGGCTATTTTCTGAAGTTCAACCTCTCTCTCTTTATTTTATTCCCCTGATCTGTATCTCCCTTTCTCTTTCTCTTTGTTCTGCTGGGGCTATTCTTTCTTTTCTACTTTCTTCTCTCACCTTTTCTATTTCTTCTCTCTCTCTCTCATTCATTTTCGCCTCTCTCCCTTTCTTATTCCTCTCTATCTCTTTCTTTCTCCCTTTCTTTTTCCTACAGCAAACTAAAGGCATTTAATCAGTGCCCTACAGTAAATCAAATGTACAGAAACAGTGCCCCAGAATAAATCCAAAGTATTTAAACAGTGCACTGCAGTAAATCAAATATAAATAAATAGCGCACAACAGTCCATCAAATGTATTTAAACAGTGCCCTCGAGTCAATTAAATGCATTTCAACAGTGCCCGACTGTAATTGAAATTCATTTAAACAGTGCCCTAAGTTAAATCAAATGCATTTAAACAATGCCCTACAGTAAACCAAACGTTTTTGAACAGTGCTTTATAGTAAATCAAATGCATTTAAATAGTGACCTTCAGTCAATGAAATGCATTTAAACAGTGACACAGTAAATCAAATGCATTTAAAAAGTGCCCTGAAGTAAATCAAATGTATTTAAACAGTGCCCTACAGTGAGCCAAATATATTTAAATCGTGATTTATAGTAAATTAATTGCATTTAAACAGTGCCTGACTGTAAATCAAAAGTATTTAAATTTATGCCCTCGAATAAATTAAATGCGTTTACACAGTGTCCGACACGAAATCAAACGCATTGAAACAATGCCCTACAGTAAGTCAAGTGCATTTAAACAGTGCCCGACAGCAAACTAAAGGCATTTAAACAGTGCCCTGCAGTAAATTAAATGCATTTAAACTGCCCGACAGTAAATCAAATGTATTTAAACAGTGCCCGAGAACACATCCAAAGTATTTAAATAGTGTACTGCAGTAAATCAAATATGATCACATAGCGCACAACAGTCCATCAAATGTATTTAAACAGTGCCCTCGAGATAATTAAATGCATTTAAACAGTGCCCTACAGTAAATAAAATGCATTTGAACAGTGCCCTAAAATAAATCAATTATATCTAAACGGTGCCAAATGTATTGAAACAGTTAATTATAGTATTCAGCCATATTAATACTATTCCATATAATACGGTTCCAAGTTAATATGCAGCCATATTAATACTGCTCCATATTAATAATGATCCATATTAATACCCAGCCACATTAATGCTGTTCCATACCAATATGGTTCCATATTAATATGCAGCCAGATTAATAAGTTTTTGCTCAATGACTGCTACCCCGCCCCCCACGTGGAGGTTGGACATGGCCCGACTTGCCCATAATGCTTTGTGCAAGAAAATATCACAGGCCACTGATGACTATATTATTAATAACTAGAATGGGGAAGTCCCGCCCTTCACGCTCTGGGAGGCCACGAAGGCTGTGATCAGGGGTGATATCATGGCCAAGAACGCACGAAGAGACAAGGTAGAGAGGGCGGCTAGGCGACAGTTGTGGACTCCATACTGGAGGTAGAAAGGCGATACTCTGAGGGCCCGACCAAAGAACTCCTGGCGGAGAGGAAACAGCTACAAATGGACTTTGATCTGCTCTCCACGAGGGAAGCAGTGCAGCAACTCCGCCAGGTACGGGAGACCCTTTACGAACACGGAGATAAAGCCAGCCACTGCTGGTTCACCAGCTGAGAAGGCAGCTACGGGGGTAATAGCTCAGATTAGAAGCAGCAGACCGAATCCAGGGGCAGAGACAAAAAATGTCTTCCAGGCATTTGAGACCTTCTACCGGGGGCTATTCACCTACAAGCCCTCAGCTTATTAATACTATAAGGATGAAACAGTTCATCGATGGACGGGACACGCCAGTCGTGAGACAGACTGAAAATGGGACTGGAAGCACCAGTAAAACTGGGAGAAGGATAGCGCAGTGGTGAGCCCTCGTTCCTCATGGTCCCGCCCGCCCCACACATCCCTGTGACGATGGATGTGGCTGTCCTGTAACCCAGTTGTGTGTAGAAGCTGGGATTCGTCTTTCTGGAGCGCAGGAGCTTAGGGGGAATTTAAACAAGTCTTCAACGTCATAAAGATTTTTTTTAAATGTTAGAAATGGACAGATCCTCTGCCCTTAATTGCTCGACTGCATAAATCCCACCTTAGTTAGTGTCCCAATCCACCGGACTTTCCACAATACCATATCCAGCAATGCTCAGGAAGAATAATTGTTTTCCTATCCAGCCGACTGTTCTATATTGAAGAAGCTGGTGAACTTTAGAAGGACAATTCTGCCTTCCTATCCA
This sequence comes from Scyliorhinus torazame, assembly GCF_047496885.1. Taxonomy (NCBI): domain Eukaryota; kingdom Metazoa; phylum Chordata; class Chondrichthyes; order Carcharhiniformes; family Scyliorhinidae; genus Scyliorhinus; species Scyliorhinus torazame. The sequence continues at coordinate 41,532,864 of NC_092726.1, read as the reverse complement.
CACTGCTGTTCACACATCAGTGCACTACGTCGAGATATACTTTGGACTGACTTTTCTGTGTCATTTTTGGCTCTATTGTTCATAAAAACAGATCAAGCTGAGCTGTACGAGATCTGCGTGTCCCCAGTGCACTCTGCTGAACACATCCAGATAATGGCGCAAAACCTGGATTCCCCTCTTCTCTCTTGTCCAGTTGTCTCATCCTGACCAATTTAAAGATTTTCAGGCTCCAGAGCATTGCTAGCTTTTTTGCAGGTGGACGCTTCGCGCACTAATGTTGTGAGCCTATGGACTCGCGGATTGCGGCAGCCAGGCTCCGTTTTCAGCTGATATGCCACACAGAGTTCCTGCTGCTTTTTACAGGCCACTCTCCCTCACCCTCGGATGCCGACTTGCCTTCTCCTGACTTCAGTTACCACATCCCTTCATCCGGCACAACGGGGAAGTGTAGCGACAGACTGAACGGCATTCTCTTTGGATGTAGGTATACCTTCACGGCGTCTCTTTTCGTTCTCCTGACTCCACGACCAACACGCTAGGGTGGAGCTCAGGGAGACTAGACATTGCCCCCTGTTGGATACCGCCAGTACTTGCTGTTTGCACGGATTGCCCTTTGTTCGGCAAAGGTGGAGATGACTTCGACTCCCTCTGTTGGGTGTCACTGGGCCTTCACAGCGTCTCCATTTCATCTGGTGACGACAGGGGACGGCTTGCCAGACGATGTCTTCCTGTTGTGTTTTACTGGTTCTGCATGTTCAGACTCCACCGTGCTCGGCCAAGCTGGATGTCTCTTGTCCAACAGTGAGCGTAGACTAAAAGTTCCAAAGCACAGTCGAGCGCAGCAAGGTGCACCTGAATGTCGGTGGACGAGGAGGACAAGAGCCATTGCCGGAAAATATGTGCTATCGTTTCTCGGCCTTTTGGCTAAGATCAAGTGTCGTCTCATTTGATCGAGAGAAGATGAGGGTTTTGATGTTGATCGTGGATTGGAGAACTTGGAGGGATTGAAGTCGTCAAAGAGGAAACGTTTGGAGCTTGGCTGCTATTGGTGGATCTACATGCTGGCCTAAACCTCGGGTTTAGGCCTAACGCCGATACAGTTTCACAACCAACGTACGAGCTATGGATGCAGCTGCATCCCGACCACCAGGCTGGGGAGTGCGAAACACTGTCCGAGTCACAGTGAAGAAAACGGATGGAGAGTCACCTTTGGACCGGAAACACTTCGTGAAGAAGGTGCTGCTCGAGTGCTGTGGGTTTAAAGCAACAGAGATCTTCTGCTTGCAAAACTTCCCCAAGAATGGTTTCTTTGATGTCACCTTCAAGAGCGTCGCAGCGTGCATCAAATTCTTGAACGTCTTCAAGGAAAAAGGTAACTAGAGTCCCTTGTCGATCCTGACTGCGGAGCCTCTGTTTACGCTACCGGCACAGCGAAATCGGGTTGTTACACTGCACACGTACAACCCCCACGTCCCTGTGTCTGATGTGCTCACGTTCCTCGCCAGGTACGCTGAGCTGAAAAGTGACAGCGTGCAAGTGAAAGACACCTTCGGCATCTGGACAAGTGAGCACCAGGTCAAGGTGACCCTAAGAACGGACAGCAACGGAGCCATCCTGCATCCCCCCCTCCAATTTCGCTATTGGAGTAAATCGTGGCTACCTCTACTACGTGGGACAGCCACGAGTATGCCACACCTGTGGCAAAACGGGGCATGTTGCCGCCAACTGCAGTGTGACCTTCTGCAAGAACTGCAGGCAGGAGGGACACATGACTAAGGACTGCAAAGAAGACAAGTGCTGCAACCTGTGTGGGGAGGCCGGCCATCTTTACAGGGCCTGCCCGAAAAGCGGGGCGACATACGCTGAAATCATCAGCAGCGGAGTTAAAAAGGCGACCAGAGAGGAGGTGCATACACCCTCCACCGAAAAAGACACCACGGTTCAGATTGAGGAAAAGCAACAGAAGGGGCCCGAACAAAAAGAGGAGGCCCCAGCACCTCCTGACAACCCAGCCCCAGCCCCATCTGATGAGGAACACTCAATGGAAGAGGAAGAGGATGGGACAAAGAATAAAGAGCCCTGGGAAACCGTGAACAGGGACAAACGTAAGAGGAAACAAAAAAACAAACTAAAGAACCCCCTGAGGGGTAGTGGCAAAAAGCGACACCTCTCAGCCGGCGCACTTAGTGCCGACACCTCATCCGATGAGGGAAAACAGGACAAGAATCGGCCTCAGATAAAGAGGCAAAGCACCAACGTGGAACGGAAGGCACAGACCCCCCAGACCACCGACCGGGAAGAAAACAAGGTCACAGACCAACCCCCGATAGCAACGAGCAGCAACAACCCAGGTGAAGACCGGCCTGCAACCCCAACACCTACTGACTGCCACGACGAACCCCAGGGCTACACCACCCCCCCTCAATGCATCTGCATCAAAATCACGGGGCCAGTACGGACCAGAACAGTTTTCTCAGCCCTGCAACTGTGCTAAAGTTTGCGAGCACCACCGGCATGCTGGGGAACATTCAACAGCTGGAACAGCCAACTGTATAGACTCTGGACTCTTGAGACTGGTAAATCTATCTTTTTTATAATGGGTTTAAAAATTGCATCCATAAATGTGCGAAGCATCAAAGATACTTCGCGGTGTGTAGCCACACTCAACTATTTGGCAAATGTAAAAGCTGACCTACTGTTCCTGCAGGAGTGCGGAATTCCGCACCTCAGCAACTACAGGCGCTGGTCGAGCTGGTGGTCCCACGGGCCATCCATCTGGTCAGGAGGAAACGACTGCCGCTCCTCCGGCCTGGGTATTCTGCTGCGGGGAGGCAACTTCACCATCTCCGACGTTAAGGAGGTGGTGGGCGGGCGCCTCCTCGTAGCAGACGTGAAATACAAAAACACCCCTCTCAGACTTATTAATGTGTACGCCCCGGCCGTAAAAAGTGAGCGGCTGGCAGTTCTTCAGCAACTCCCACTGCTGTTGGCCACCTCCAAGCCGGTCATCCTGGGTGGTGACTTCAACTGCATCATCGATGCGGCTGGACGATCCAGCAAAGCCGACAGCAAACTAGACGCTACGTCCAGACTCCTGATGGAAACGGTAGAAGACGCCAAGCTGCTCGACGTCTGCAGCAACCCTGCAGACGGCGCGCAGCGTAGATACACATGGTCACGGCCAGACGGGTCCGTCCGCTCCAGGATAGACTTCTTTTTTGTGTCCGGAGCTTTCACGGTCAGGTCCACCGACGTAACGCCGGTGTTCTTCTCTGACCACTGCCTCCTACTGGCCGACTGCCACCTGCAGGAAGACCAGGGGGTAGGCAGGGGGACGTGGAAGCTAAATGTAAAACTGCTGACTCCTGAGAACATCGAGGAACTCAGGAGGGATTACAAAGGTTGGAGAACCGTGAAACCCCTCTTTGAGGCCCCACATCTCTGGTGGGAAGCAATCAAGGGGAATATCAAGAGGTATTTCATCCTCAAGGGCGTTCAAAAGGTGAGAGAGAGACGAGGGGTCATGTCCAGGCTCCAGAAAAGTATGCAAAATTTGCTCCAGCTGCAGTCGATGGGGGGGGGGGGGGATGTCAAGGAGGATCTCCAAGAGGTGAAGAGCCAGCAAGCCTCGCTCTACACCTCGGAGGCCTCCAAGGTTATCTTCCGTTCCAGAGTCCGCTCCGTGGAGCAGGACGAAAAGTGCTCACGCTTCTTCTTCCAAAAGGTGCACAGAGAGACCTCTGTGATCAGCAGCCTGAAGGAAGAAGATGGCTCTGAAAAGTCATCGCAGTCTGACATCCTGAGGATCAGCCAATCCTTTTATGCCGGACTGTATGACCTGAAGCCAACAGATAGCACTGTTTCCCAGACCTTCCTGTCGACTATCACGGAGGTCATAGGCGACAGCGAGCTGGAAAACCTGGACAAACCACTAACTCTGGACGAGCTGACAAAGGCCGCCAAGTCCTTCGAGACGAGTAAAACTCCCGGAAGCGACGGCTTACCGGTTGAGTTGTATTCGGCTCTGTGGGAGTGGATGGGCCCAGACCTGCTGGAAGTGTACGAGAGTATGCTTCTGGAAGGCAGCATGTCAGTGTCCATGAGGAAAGGCATCATCACCCTCATCTACAAGCAGAAGGGGGAAAGGGAAGAAATTCGAAATTGGCGACCCATTTCACTGTTGAATGTGGACTACAAAATTCTAGCAAAGGTCATCGCCAATCGGGTCAGGTCTGCTCTGGAGTCGGTGATCCACCCTGAACAGACCTGTGCTGTACCCGGCAGGAAGATGTCTGATAGCCTCGCGCTACTCAGGGGTACGATCGCCTACGTGCAGGACAGGGGGCTGGACACTTGCCTCATCAGCCTTGACCAGGAGAAGGCTTTTGACAGAATATCGCACACCTACATGATGGATGTGCTCTCCAAAATGGGGTTTGGGGAGGGAATTCGCAATTGGATCAAACTGCTCTACACAAACATGTATAGCGCAGTCTCAATCAATGGGTGGGAATCAGAAAAGTTCCAGATCAGATCTGGAGTCAGGCAGGGCTGCCCTCTCTCCTCTGCCCTTTTTGTGTGCTGCATAGAACCTTTTGCCGAGTCCATCAGGAGGGATCCGGGTATAAGAGGAGTGACGATCCCAGGCAGTGGAGGCATGCAAGTCAAGGCCTCCCTGTACATGGACGACGTTGCCGTCTTCTGCTCGGATCCCGCGTCTGTACGCAGGCTCTTGACCACCTGCGACCAGTTTGAACTGGCCTCTGGAGCCAAGGTAAACCGGGGCAAGAGCGAGGCCATGTTCTTTGGGAACTGGGCCGACCGGTCCTTTGTCCCCTTCACTGTCAGGTCAGATTACCTGAAGGTGCTAGGGATATGGTTCGGAGCTGCTGGGGCGTGCACGAAAAACTGGGAGGAGCGCATAGGAAAGGTAAGACAGAAACTGGGCTGGTGGGAGCAACGCTCCCTCTCAATTGCGGGCAAAACCCTGGTCATCAGCTGTGAGGTACTCTCGGTGTTACTGTACGTGGCGCAGGTCTGGCCCATAACCCGACCCTACGCCACAGCAGTCACCCGGGCCATCTTCAAATTTATCTGGCGATCCAAGATGGACCGTGTCCGAAGGGACACCATGTACAAACCTCTGGAGCAGGGAGGGCGGAACGTACCCAACGCCTCCCTCATCCTGTTGGCCACCTTTGTGTCCAGCTGCATCAAGCTGTGCGTGGACCCCCAGTATGCAAACACCAAGTGTCACTACATACTGAGGTTCTACCTGTCCCCGGTGTTGCGAAGGATGGGCCTGGCCTCATTGCCGCGGAACGCTCCAAGTAGTTGGACCGTACCGCACCACCTGTCCTTTGTGGAAAAGTTTTTGAAGGAAAACACCTTTGACCACAAGGCAATGAAGCAGTGGTCAGCACGTAATGTCCTCGAGGCCCTCAGGGAAAAAGAGACCGTGGAGGACGTTGGATGGTTCCCTGAGCAGACTGCCAGAGTCATCTGGCAGAACGCCTCATCACCAGAACTTTCAAACAAGCACCAAGACCTAGCTTGGCTGGTGGTGAGAAGGGCCCTCCCTGTCAGATTCTTCATGCACACCCGAAGGCTCTGCACAAATGCACGCTGCCCTCGGAGTGGTTGTGGGGGAAATGAGACGGTCACACACCTCCTTGTGGAATGTGCCTTTGCAAAGAAGGTCTGGAGAGAGATGCAGTGGTATTTGTCAAGGTTTATCCCAAACAGATCTGTGACACAGGACTCTGTGCTCTACGGACTGTTTCCAGGGACACACACCGAGACAAATATCAACTGCTGCTGGAAGGTCATCAACTCGGTAAAAGACGCTCTTTGGTCTGCCCGAAACTTGCTGATCTTCCAGTGCAAAGAATTGTCCTCGACCGAGTGTTGCAGACTGGCACATTCCAAGGTCCAGGACTACGTGCTGAGGGACGCACTCAAGCTTGGGGCAGCTGTCGCCAAGGCGCAATGGGGAAAGACCACTGTGTAAAGTCTTTCCAGCAAATGTACACCGAGGGGCGGGTAACAGTGTAAAGCCCCTCGGTCGGGGCAACCAACACTCCAATGTACAAAAAAAACTGGCACTGTAAATATTTAAGAAGGAATTGTAATGTAAAGAGTGATATGTGTACGACAATATCAAAATTGAATGGAAGAAAGTCAAGGCAACATTTAACCCTGCCGAAAATGTACAGTCAAGAAAATTTGAAATGTTTCTGTAATGCTCATGATAAATTTTGATGAATAAAGTGTATTTTTTTGAAAAAAAAAAAAATCTGTTCTTATCAGTTTAATATCTGATATGTCCTCTATCTGGGGACCGAATATTAAATTGATTTTTGGGACTCGGAGATGGTTCAGAGGCTTGCTCCTTCCGCTCCACACATCAACCTGGTCTTGCAATGCTTCCAGGAATGGTGCCTTTCGCCCGCTCTTGGGAGCAAAAGGTACAAAAGCAGAAACTGGCGCAAAACCTGGCTTCCCCTTTTCTATCTTGTCCAGTTGTCTCATCCTGACCAATTTAAGGCCTTCCAGGCTCCAAAGCATTGCTAGCTTTTCTGCTGGCGGGAGCTTCGTGCACGAATGTTGCGAGCCGATGGACTCGCGGACTTTCGGCAGCGAGGCTCCGTTTTCAGCTGATATGCCACACAGATTTCATGCTGCTTTTTACAGCCGACTCACCCTCACCCCCGGGTGCCGACTTGCCTTCTCCTCACTTCAGTTACCACATCCCTTCATCCTGCACAACGGGGTAGTGTGGCGACAGACTGAATGGCATCCTGATTTGGATGTAGGTACACCTTCACGGCGTCTCTTTTCGTTCTCCTGACTCCACGACCAACACGCCAGGGTGGAGCTCAGGGAGACTAGACATTGCCCTCTGTTGAATTCCGCCAGTACTTGCTGCTTGCACGGATTGCCCTTTGTTCGGCAAAGGTGGAGATTACTTCGACTCCCTCCGTTGGGTGTCACTGGGCCTTCACAGTGTCTCCATTTCATCTGGTGACGTCAGGGGACGGCTTGCCAGACGATGTCTTCGTGTTTTGTTTTACTGGTTCTGCATGCACAGACTCCACCGTGCTCGGCCAAGCTGGATGTCTCTTGACCAACAGTGAGCGTAGACTAAAAGTTCCAAAGCACAGTCGAGCGCAGCAAGGTGCACCTGAATGTCAGTGGACGAGGAGGACAAGAGCCATTGCCGGAAAATATGGGTTATCGCTTCTCGGCCTTTTGGCTCAGATCAAGTGTAGTCTCATTTGATCGAGGGAAGCTGAGGATTTCCATGACGATCGTGGATTGGACAACTCGGAGGGATTGAAGTCGTCAAAGAAGAAACGTTTGGAGCTTGGCTGCTATTGGTGGATCTACATGCTGGCCTAAACCTCGGGTTTAGGCCTAACGCCGATACAGTTTCACACCCAACGTACGAGCTATGGATGCAGCTGCATCCCGACCACCAGGCTGGGGCGTGCGAAACACTGTCCGAGTCACAGTGAAGAAAACGGATGGAGAGTCACCTTTGGACCGGAAACACTTCGTGAAGAAGGTGCTGCTCGAGTGCTGTGGGTTTAAAGCAACAGAGATCTTCTGCTTGCAAAACTTCCCCAAGAATGGTTTCTTTGATGTCACCTTCAAGAGCGTCGCAGCGTGCATCAAATTCTTGAACGTCTTCAAGGAAAAAGGTAACCAGAGTCCCTTGTCGATCCTGACTGCGGAACCTCTGTTTACGCTACCGGCACAGCGAAATCGGGTTGTTACACTGCACACGTACAACCCCCACGTCCCTGTATCTGATGTGCTCACGTTCCTCGCCAGGTACGCTGAGCTGAAAAGTGACAGCGTGCAAGTGAAAGACACCTTCGGCATCTGGACAAGTGAGCACCAGGTCAAGGTGACCCTAAGAACGGACAGCAACGGAGCCATCCTGCATCCCCCCTCCAATTTCGCTATTGGAGTAAATCGTGGCTACCTCTACTACGTGGGACAGCCACGAGTATGCCACACCTGTGGCAAAACGGGGCATGTTGCCGCAAACTGCAGTGTGACCTTCTGCAAGAACTGCAGGCAGGAGGGACACATGACTAAGGACTGCAAAGAAGACAAGTGCTGCAACCTGTGTGGGGAGGCCGGCCATCTTTACAGGGCCTGCCCGAAACGCGGGGCAACATACGCTGAAATCATCAGCAGCGGAGTCAAAAAGGCGACCAGAGAGGAGGTGCATACACCCTCCACCGAAAAAGACACCATGGTTCAGAATGAGGAAAAGCAACAGAAGGGCCCCCAACAAAAAGAGGAGGCCCCAGCACCTCCTGACAACCCAACCCCAGCCCCATCTGATGAGGAACACTCAATGGAAGAGGAAGAGGATGGGACAAAGAATAAAGAGCCCTGGGAAACCGTGAACAGGGACAAACGTAAGAGGAAACAAAAAAACAAACTGAAGAACCCCCTGAGGGGTAGTGGCAAAAAGCGACACCTCTCAGCCGGCGCACTTAGTGCCGACACCTCATCCGATGAGGGAAAACAGGACAAGAATCGGCCTCAAATAAAGAGGCAAAGCACCGACGTGGAACGGAAGGCACAGACCCCCCAGACCACCGACCGGGAAGAAAACAAGGTCACAGACCAACCCCCGATAGCAACGAGCAGCAATAACCCAGGTGAAGACCGGCCTGCAACCCCAACACCTACTGACTGCCACGACGAACCCCAGGGCTACACCACCCCCCCAATGCATCTGCATCAAAATCACGGGGCCAGTACGGACCAGAACAGCTTTCTCAGCCCTGCAACTGTGCTAAAGTTTGCGAGCACCACCGGCATGCTGGGGAACATCGAACAGCTGGAACAGCCAACTGTATAGACTCTGGACTCTTGAGACTGGTAAATCTATCTTTTTTATAATGGGTTTAAAAATTGCATCCATAAATGTGCGAAGCATCAAAGATACTTCACGGTGTGTAGCCACACTCAACTATTTGGCAAATGTAAAAGCTGACCTACTGTTCCTGCAGGAGTGCGGAATTCCGCACCTCAGCAACTACAGGCGCTGGTCGAGCTGGTGGTCCCACGGGCCATCCATCTGGTCAGGAGGAAACGACTGCCGCTCCTCCGGCCTGGGTATTCTGCTGCGGGGAGGCAACTTCACCATCTCCGACGTTAAGGAGGTGGTGGGCGGGCGCCTCCTCGTAGCAGACGTGAAATACAAGAACACCCCTCTCAGACTTATTAATGTGTACGCCCCGGCCGTAAAAAGTGAGCGGCTGGCAGTTCTTCAGCAACTCCCACTGCTGTTGGCCACCTCCAAGCCGGTCATCCTGGGTGGTGACTTCAACTGCATCATCGATGCGGCTGGACGATCCAGCAAAGCCGACAGCAAACTAGACGCTACGTCCAGACTCCTGATGGAAACGGTAAAAGACGCCAAGCTGCTCGACGTCTGCAGCAACCCTGCAGACGGCGCGCAGCGTAGATACACATGGTCACGGCCAGACGGGTCCGTCCGCTCCAGGATAGACTTCTTTTTTGTGTCCCGAGCTTTCACGGTCAGGTCCACCGACGTAACGCCGGTGTTCTTCTCTGACCACTGCCTCCTACTGGCCAACTGCCACCTGCAGGAAGACCAGGGGGTAGGCAGGGGGACGTGGAAGCTAAATGTAAAACTGCTGACCCCTGAGAACATCGAGGAACTCAGGAGGGATTACAAAGGTTGGAGAACCGTGAAACCCCTCTTTGAGGCCCCACATCTCTGGTGGGAAGCAATCAAGGGGAATATCAAGAGGTTTTTCATCCTCAAGGGCGTTCAAAAGGTGAGAGAGAGACGAGGGGTCATGTCCAGGCTCCAGAAAAGTATGCAAAATTTGCTCCAGCTGCAGTCGATGGGGGTGGATGTCAAGGAGGATCTCCAAGAGGTGAAGAGCCAGCAAGCCTCGCTCTACACCTCGGAGGCCTCCAAGGTTATCTTCCGTTCCAGAGTCCGCTCCGTGGAGCAGGACGAAAAGTGCTCACGCTTCTTCTTCCAAAAGGTGCACAGAGAGACCTCTGTGATCAGCAGCCTGAAGGAAGAAGATGGCTCTGAAAAGTCATCGCAGTCTGACATCCTGAGGATCAGCCAATCCTTTTATGCCGGACTATATGACCTGAAGCCAACAGATAGCACTGTTTCCCAGACCTTCCTGTCGACTATCACGGAGGTCATAGGCGACAGCGAGCTGGAAAACCTGGACAAACCACTAACTCTGGACGAGCTGACAAAGGCCGCCAAGTCCTTCGAGACGAGTAAAACACCCGGAAGCGACGGCTTACCGGTTGAGTTGTATTCGGCTCTGTGGGACTGGATGGGCCCAGACCTGCTGGAAGTGTACGAGAGTATGCTTCTGGAGGGCAGCATGTCAGAGTCCATGAGGAAAGGCATCATCACCCTCATCTACAAACAGAAGGGGGAAAGGGAAGAAATTCGAAATTGGCGACCCATTTCACTGTTGAATGTGGACTACAAAATTCTAGCAAAGGTCATCGCCAATCGGGTCAGGTCTGCTCTGGAGTCGGTGATCCACCCTGACCAGACCTGTGCTGTACCCGGCAGGAAGATCTCTGATAGCCTCGCGCTACTCAGGGATACGATCGCCTACGTGCAGGACAGGGGGGTGGACACTTGCCTCATCAGCCTTGACCAGGAGAAGGCTTTTGACAGAATATCGCACACCTACATGATGGATGTGCTCTCCAAAATGGGGTTTGGGGAGGGAATTCGCAATTGGATCAAACTGCTCTACACAAACATCTATAGCGCAGTCTCAATCAATGGGTGGGAATCAGAAAAGTTCCAGATCAGATCTGGAGTCAGGCAGGGCTGCCCTCTCTCCTCTGCCCTTTTTGTGTGCTGCATAGAACCTTTTGCCGAGTCCATCAGGAGGGATCCGGGTATAAGAGGAGTGACGATCCCAGGCAGTGGAGGCATGCAAGTCAAGGCCTCCCTGTACATGGACGACGTTGCCGTCTTCTGCTCGGATCCTGCGTCTGTACGCAGGCTCTTGACCACCTGCGACCAGTTTGAACTGGCCTCTGGAGCCAAGGTAAACCGGGGCAAGAGCGAGGCCATGTTCTTTGGGAACTGGGCCGACCGGTCCTTTGTCCCCTTCACTGTCAGGTCAGATTACCTGAAGGTGCTGGGGATATGGTTCGGAGCTGCTGGGGCGTGCACCAAAAACTGGGAGGAGCGCCTAGGAAAGGTAAGACAGAAACTGGGCTGGTGGGAGCAACGCTCCCTCTCCATTGCGGGCAAAACCCTGGTCATCAGGTGTGAGGTACTCTCGGTGTTGCTGTACGTGGCGCAGGTCTGGCCCATAACCCGACCCTACGCCACAGCAGTCACCCGGGCCATCTTCAAATTTATCTGGCGATCCAAGATGGACCGTGTCCGAAGGGACACCATGTACAAACCTCTGGAGAAAGGAGGGCGGAACATACCCAACGCCTCCCTCATCCTGTTGGCCACCTTTGTGTCCAGCTGCATCAAGCTGTGCGTGGACCCCCAGTATGCAAACACCAAGTGTCACTACATACTGAGGTTCTACCTGTCCCCGGTGTTGCGAAGAATGGGCCTGGCCTCATTGCCGCGGAACGCTCCAAGTAGTTGGACCGTACCGTACCACCTGTCCTTTGTGGAAAAGTTTTTGAAGGAAAACACCTTTGACCACAAGGCAATGAAGCAGTGGTCAGCACGTAATGTCCTCGAGGCCCTCAGGGAAAAGGAGACCGTGGAGGACGTTGGATGGTTCCCTGAGCAGACTGCCAGAGTCATCTGGCAGAACGCCTCATCACCAGAACTTTCAAACAAGCACCAAGACCTAGCTTGGCTGGTGGTGAGAAGGGCCCTCCCTGTCAGATTCTTCATGCACACCCGAAGGCTCTGCACCAATGCACGCTGCCCTCGGAGTGGCTGTGGGGGAAATGAGACGGTCACACACCTCCTTGTGGAATGTGCCTTTGCAAAGAAGGTCTGGAGAGAGATGCAGTGGTATTTGTCAAGGTTTATCCCAAACAGATCTGTGACACAGGACTCTGTGCTCTACGGACTGTTTCCAGGGACACACACCGAGACAAATATCAACTGCTGCTGGAAGGTCATCAACTCGGTGAAAGACGCTCTTTGGTCTGCCCGAAACTTGCTGATCTTCCAGTGCAAAGAATTGTCCTCGACCGAGTGTTGCAGACTGGCACATTCCAAGGTCCAGGACTACGTGCTGAGGGACGCACTCAAGCTTGGGGCAGCTGCCGCCAAGGCGCAATGGGGAAAGACCACAGTGTAAAGTCTTTCCAGCAAATGTACACCGAGGGGCCGGTAACAGTGTAAAGCCCCTCGGTTGGGGCAACCAACACTCCAATGTATAAAACAAACATGCCACTGTAAATATTAAAGAAGGAATTGTAATGTAAAGAGTGATATGTGTACGACAATATCAAAAGTGAATGAAAGAAAGTCAAGGCAACATGTAACCCCGCCGGAAATGTACAGTCAAGACAATTTGAAATGTTTCTGTAATGCTCGTGATAAATTTTTATGAATAAAGTATATTTTTTTGAAAAAAAAAAAAAATCTGTTCTTATCAGTTTAATATCTGATATGTCCTCTCTCTAGGGACCGAATATTGAATTGATTTTTGGGACTGGGAGATGGTTCATCGCCAGGTACGCTGAGCTGAAAAGTGACAGCGTGCAAGTGAAAGACATCTTCGGCATCTGGACAAGTGCGCACCAGGTCAAGGTGACCCTAAGAACAGACAGCAACGGAACTATCCTGCATACTCCCTCCAGTTTAGCTATTGGAGTAAATCGTGGTTACCTCTACGACGTGGGACAGCCACGAGTATGCCACAAAACGGGGCATGTTGCCGCAAACTGCAGTGTGACCTTCTGCACAAACTGCAGGCAGGAGGGACACATCTTTACAGGGCCTGCCCGAAACGCGGGGCGACACATGCACAGATCATCAGCAGCGGAGTTAAAAAGGCGACCAGAGAGGAGGTTCATACACCCTCCACCGTAAAAGACACCACGGCACAGAATGCGGAAAAGCAACACAAGGGCCCCCAACAAAAACAGGAGCCCCCCCCCCCCGACGATTCTCCGGGCCCCGATGGACCGAGTGGTCGTAAAGCTTTGCCCAGTCCTGCCGGCATGAATTATTCACCTCACACCCAGCGGGACCTGGCAGGTAAGTGTGCGGCGGTCATCCTGGGGTGGTGGGGGTGGGGGGGGTATCCTGACCCGCGATCGCCGCCTACTGATCTGCTTAATTAAACAGCTTATACTTAGTTGGAATCGAAACAATGTCGCCTTTAAACACTCTATAATCGGCAATATTCCATCAGATTGATTTTCAGGATGAACACTCACATTTGAGTTGAGGCAGCTTCTTAAAAGTGTCCCGCACCATTTTAACTCCTTTAAAATGATTATTTGGTGAACATGAGCAGTGGGTATAGGTGCCTTGGTATAATTTACTTTCCTTACTTTTGACGTGTGACTATCCTAATGGATATCTACAAGTTACGTGGGTCCGTGTTTATATCCGAAACAGGACAACATGGTCCCCGATTGGTTGGTGGCCAGGACAGGTGCTCAGGACGGGAGGAGGTGTTACACGGAGACCGCTGGGGGACGCTGTGTGATGTTTACTTTGGTTTAGAAGCCGCCAGTATGATCTGTGAGCATCTTCAGTGCGGGGCGGTAAAGAACATCATGAGAGGTGCTCCCTTTGGAAAGGGAACCGGCCCAGTGTGGAAGGAGAACTACAGGTGCGGCGGGAACGAGTCCAGGTTGTGGCAGTGTCCGCTTTCATCCGTGTTCGATTTTAGCTGCTCCCATGGAAATGAAGCCAGTGTCATCTGCTCGGGTGAGTGCCCTCAATCCAGATAATCAGAGCAAAGTACAATGTGGCACAGAAAATGAAGCGGCCATTCGTTCCATCGTGACCGTGCAAGCGTTTTGGAAATGTAACACAACTTTTCGCAACTCTGGAGTGCCCTCACAGACCAGTGTTATTTCCCTTCCACATAATTGATCAATTCTCTTTTCAATGACATGATTGATCTTCACGTCCATTATACCCACACTGTCCATTTCCGATCCAAACCACTCACTGCCTATGAAAGTACTCTGAGGTCACAATTGTTATTTTGTCAAATATCTTAAACCTGCCCCTCCTCCCATCCTCGCCCTATGCCGACGGGAACATTGCGTCCATATCTGTGTTACACAGAACTCTCAGGATTCTGAACACCCGGTCAAATCGGGAAGTAAAAAATCCTCAGCACTACATTGAGGGTAATTAGAGGAGAAGTCCCGCGTGTCCACTCCTGTATTTTGTTTCACTCAATATCACACAGGACAGATTATTGGCCACTCTCACATGGCTGTTTTCGGGACTTTGGTCTCCTCCTTAATGTCTCTATTTTTTTTTTCATTTTGCATATTCCTGCAGCTGTTTGAGACAATTCACCGTTGCAATGGCAGAATAATAGTTCTCGTATTCGGCACTACAGGCAAATTCTTTCCCACACTCTGAATTTACATACCTAGACTGCAAGCATAATTTCAAAGGAGTTACATTCTCTTCTCCTGTAATCCCAGATAATGCCGCAATATTCCCTCCTCTCGTGCTAGCTGCCTGTACCGATTCTCTGCACGTGATTGATTTCCCCTAATGTTACCTCATAGCTCCAAAATGTCTTCCAAATCTGTCCTGACCATACCGATGGAACTAGCCAATTGAACCAGAAGGATTTGGGACGCGACTGCGTTCAGCTGCAACCTATCCCAACATTCCCTGATCCCTCTTCCGCAGAACTGTTGCCCATATTGGAGGAAATTTATGTCCAAACCCCAGCATCTAATCTCCAGCTAGGTGTACATGCGTTTGCTAATGTTAAAAAAACAGAGTTGCATTTGGTGCAGTACCTAATAAGGATCTTTCTACATATACCGGCCAACGTGCGAGCGAACTCTGGCTTTCGATAAACAGTATTTGCATGACTCTATCCCTCTTTGTCATTGTTTCTGACACGGACCACGAATGCTGACTGTTCAGTTTCCTGCCTGACAGTGCTCAGCATCCGCGTAGTCACACCCTTCACTCTTGCACCAGAGAAGCAGCCTGGGGTAAAGATGATCTAAATCTGCGTTAATTTGTTTCACTGTTACTATTGTTCTCAACGTCTCACTTCACACAGATGAAAATTGGTCACTGAGATTGATGAATGGGGGTAGCAGGTGTGATGGCCGAGTGGAGATTTACTACAACCGCAGCTGGGGCAGAGTCCAGGAGAGCTGATGGGACCTGAATGACACTGACGTGGTCTGTAGACAGCTGGGCTGCGGAGCCGCGATAGCCGCATATAACTCTTCACAATACGGAGAGGATGAAGGGTCAGTGTGGGTGAATTATGTCCATTGTAAAGGAAACGAATCGCATCTCTGGAACTGCAGCTCATTCCCACCGAAGTCGCCTCACACTGACAGCATTGACGTAGGGGTTCTGTGTTCAGGTGAATAAACAGGTCACTGTGACTGAAATGAACGGGAAATGTGTCATGGGCAATGGGAACATGTCATTTCTTCCTCAGGGGCCTGTGGACCAATTATTTAACACTGGAGCCAGGATGAACATGGGCAGTAATAACACATATTTGGAACTATGCTGACAGATTGAACAACGTTATAAATCTCTAGGTCCCGCCCCACAGTAAATACAGACATAGCCAATAAGGACCAATGACAACGATGACAAATGAATTGGTCAAAGGGGTAGGTTTCAACAGCGCAACTGAAAGGGAGAGGAAAGGTTTATGTCAAGGAATTCTGATATTGTCTGTCAAAAGCCAATGTCGGGGCTGTTGATTTTTTTTGTTCGTTCTTGTGATGTGGGCGTCGCTGTCTGGGCCAGCAATTGTTACCCATATCTAATTGCCCTTAAACTGAGTGGAGTGCTTAACCGCATTGGTGTGTGGGGCTATAGTCACATGTAGGTCAAAACGGGTTAGGACAACAGACTTCCTGCCTGAGGTGCATTAGTGAATGAGATGGGTTTTTACGACAATCGACAATGGTTACATTGTCATCAATAGACGTCCAATTACAGATTTTAATTGAATTCAAATTCCACCATTTCGTAACATGGGATTAGAAGCCGCGCCCCCAGAGCTATCCCCAGGTCTCTGCATTAGTAGTCCAGTAACAATACCAATACGAAGACGCCTCCTCATTAAGTATGGGGGATCGATTGATGTATTTGTGCATTTGAACATGACAATGATATTCTAAAGCTAAATTATATTATAGGATGAAAGTGCAGGATAGATCAAATAGGTGATTTTGGTAGGCGGGGGGAATGTGTGAGGCAATGTAATTGCGGTGGGCATTACTGGTGAGATCAAATTTGCGCGGTTCACTTTGGAAAGTGTTGTTTGCATTAGCGTTTTTGAAGGGAGCAAGATTGGTTTCCCAGCTAGGCATTTGGGAAATCCTCCTGTCTTGAAAGAACATGGATCTTCTGAAACTTTCAGCCGGAAGTGTGGTGAATTCGCGGGGAGGGTCAGTGCTTGAGCGGTTAAGCCGCTTTTTCTCTCAATGATGCTACCAACCCATTGGACATTTTCTGATTTGTACCATTAAGAACATTATGGCGATATCTGATGAAATATGGGCAGCAAAACAGTATGCAGTGAAAAACATAACATAAAATGTTTGCTTAAAGGGATTGTGTTTAGACTTATTAATTGGCATAATTAGACAATTGCGGGCGAAACATTCTATCCAGCATAGAATGGGCCAATCCCGAAAACCACGGTGCAGATTTTATAAAATAAATTGAGAGTACCCACTAATTTTTTCCAATTCACGGGCAATTTAGCGTGACCAAATCACCATACGCTATTCAGGTTTGGGTTGTGGGTGTGAGAACAACGCAGACACGGGCAGAATGTGAATTCTCCACATTGGCAGTGACCCAGGGCCGGGATTAATCCTGGGACCGCTGCGCGGTGAGGCAGCGGTGCTAAACACTGCGCGCTTTATCAATTTCCAAATGATTTGTATCGGTTGATTCAGATTTTCGGAACAGGCATTTCCCGACGTCCCATTGAAGAGCAGTTCCACATTGCCTTCACGGCGTTATTTTCCAGTCACCATATTATACATTTAGGTAAGACTACAAAAGTGTTGGACAACAAGTATTCATTTACCTGTGAACAGCAGCTTGAAAGGGAGATTTTAATTCAGCCGGCTGTTACACAATAGTTTGAATTAAACAGTGATATGAATTTGTGTTAGAAGGATAATATTCC
Source organism: Scyliorhinus torazame (assembly GCF_047496885.1). Classification (NCBI taxonomy): domain Eukaryota; kingdom Metazoa; phylum Chordata; class Chondrichthyes; order Carcharhiniformes; family Scyliorhinidae; genus Scyliorhinus; species Scyliorhinus torazame. The sequence goes on along the minus strand of NC_092726.1, from coordinate 41,515,498 downwards.
ACTGCATTATTTTCTATCAGGACACAAACACTTAAGGCTATCTGACGGGTTAAGCCGGTGTGCTGGCCGATTGGAGATTTATTACTCTGGGACCTGGGGCTCAGTTTGTGACGATTCCTGGGACCTGACAGACGCTGACGTGGTTTGCAAACAGCTGGCCTGTGGAAATGCATTGCAGCTTCCATTTCCTGCTCCGTCTGGACCAGGCACAGGCAGCATTTGGCTTGATGAGCTGGACTGTTCCGGGAACGAATCGTCTATCTGGCAATGCCCCCATGCATTGTGGGGAAACCACGACTGTAATCATAAAGAAGATGTGGAGATCATGTGCTCAGGTAAAGATCGTATTTCCTTCAGTTTTCAGCGAAGTTTCATACTGAAGATATATCCCCGAGTTTGGTCGGAACTGCACTGACGTAGGTTAGTCGGACTAACGCCGAGTGTGGCGTTTATTCTGCACACAAATAGCATTAAAACGTTGATTCAGCCTACCGGATCTATGTTCCCTTCCGATTCTTTCTCCTCTCACTTCCGTTTATACTCTCAGTGTAAAAGCATCGGTGCTGTCCGCCTCAAGTATCTTATGTTTTCTGAGTTTCACTTTCCTCCAACTTTCTGGCAATCAGAAGAAAAACATGTTCTCCTGAACTCACTGTGAATGTTATTCGTACAACAGATGGTCGTAACAGGGTCATACAGATCCACAGCACAGAAAAGACCTCTCGGCCCATCGTGTCTGTTATATATTGTGCAGTCCTCTTCAGAATTAACTGCTTGCCCCATTTTCTGCCTCCTATAAATTTGGAACTTTTACTTGTGAGGGCAAAGTACGACTAGTTGATGTATATCATCAGGAACAGTAAAACCAGCACCAATCCATGTGAACATCCCGTTCGTACTTCTGCTATTTAACTAACAGAATAATTTACAGTTAATTTTACAGCAACTTTCCTACTGACTCGCTGGTTTCTCATTTTCTGACCTGAGTTAACAATGTGGGAACTTGTCAAAGCTCTGCTGACAATCCAGGCTGATTTAAAGGAACGCATTCATCATAGATTATCATAGAATTTTCAGTGAAGGACGCCATTGGGCCCATCGAGTCTTCACCGGCTCTTGGAAAGAGCACCCTACCCAAGGTCAACACCTCCACACCCAATCCCCATAACCCAGTAACTCCACCCAACACTAAACTTTGCAAAGTTTCCAAGTCATTCAATGCGGTACATCATGTAAATATCTGGTTTGGAATTCACATTTACTTATTATGGACTGTATCGTTTGGTTGCAGCTGCTCGTTTCTGTTAATTTTCTGATATAATATCAATGAAAATGTTAACTCAACTGGCGCAACATATGTATTGCAGTGCACTGTGGATAAACAATTGGTCAATTGAACCAACAGGGTGTTTGTTATTTCATTGATAGAACACAAAGAGCTCCGTCTGGTTAATGGAAAGCATCGTTGTGAGGGGAGATTGGAAGTGTTCTACAATGGGACCTGGGGCACAGTGTGCTCTGACAAACTGGAGAACCGTGATGCAGATGTGATCTGTAAACAGTTAGAGTGCGGTACCGCCGATTTCATTGACTATGACGCTAAATCATTTGGAATGGGTACCGGCCACATTTGGCTCGATGAGATCGAATGTCTGTCACATGAGACGACACTTTGGCAATGTCAGGGAGACCCGTTGGGTCAACACAACTGTGAACATCGGGAAGATGCGGGTATTGTTTGTTCAGGTAACACAATGAACTACTTTGTTTGCAGATGTAATTTCACATATTAATGTCATCTTCATTCAACATGTCTGTCTTATCAACAGGGGGAAACACAATAAAGGGACCACACTACAGTCTCAAGGACTGCGGTGGAGAATCAGGTTCTCCTTCACCTTTTCTAACAGCTGCCTGATTGTATTCTGCGCTTGTGTCACGTCAAGTGTAATAATTATTTTTTCTTTGACAAATTCAGGACAAATCTTGCGCTTGGCTGGAGGTGACACCAAATGCTCCGGACGAGTGGCGATATTGTGTAACAACACTTGGGGCACGGTATGCGATGATTCCTGGGATATGAACGATGCCAGAGTTGTGTGCAGGCAGTTGGAGTGTGGTCCCCCTCTATTGCCCCAGGAGGGGCCTCTTTTGGCCAGGGTAACGGTACTACCTGGCTGGATGAGGTGAAGTGCACTGGAAATGAATCCTTTCTCTCTGATTGTCCTTTATCATTGTGGCCTCAAGCTGACTGTGATCACAAAGAAGACGCCAGTGTGGTTTCTTCCGGTAAGCATCGCACAGAGTGGTGGGAGCTTGATGTGGACAGGGGTGTTTGGTTCTTGGTTTCATAGATTATCATAGAATTTACAGTGCAGAAGGAGGCCATTCGGCCCATCGAGTCTGCACCGGCTCTTGGAAAGAGCACCCTACCCAAGGTCAACACCGCCACCCTATCCCCATAACCCAGTAATCCCAACCAACACTAAGGGCAATTTTGGACACTATAGATTAAATCTTCTGAATATGAAGCACGTATATAAATTAAGAATAACAGCTAAATTTCGAACATCAAACCCAAATAATTGTTTATTTTTTTCGACATGTTCCACAGATCCGCTTTTCTCTCCAACTTCTTCTCCATCCACGCCTCAAGGTACATCTCGTTGATAGAAATCATTCAATATTATTGTTATTTTTATATTCGGGGAATAATTGGACATTGGAATTGCCTTGTTGCGAGGATTTCTCAAAATGATAATCATGTAAACATTGAAAATTACACGGTGAAAGCTTTACCTGTGAAAACTTTCCTGAATCTTTAATACAGCTCCTGAAGATGAAAGCACTTCCATTCCTCTTGTTATCTGCATATCACTCGGAGTCCTATTGATCTGTGAGTTACTCGCCCTGGTAACAGTAATGCAGAGGAAGATGTCAATAAAAGGTGCGGCTCGAATCGAATTGTGAACCTCACACTGAATTTTGAATGTTGCTTTATCTTCTCTTCAATGTCTCTTTCCCCAAACTGTACCCAGTCGGTTGTAAGACAGAAAATAACATGCTATTGGTCAGTCGTTTCGTTCAAGGTATTCGGGAAACAGTAACATCATAGAATCATAAAAATTGTACAGTACAGAGGGAGACCAGTCGCCCCATCGAATCGGCACCAACCCTCCTAAAGAGCACCCGACGTAGGCCTGATCCAACCCTCTATTCCCGTACCCGCACCTAACCATAGGCACTAAGGGGAAATTTAGAATGGTCAATCCGACTAACCTCCACATCTTTGAATAGATTCAAAACATTACACTTAAAATAGGGAATTTTCATCAGCCGTCCAGGAGACTCGAAATTAGTTTCATTTTTGTAACAATAGATCAACACATGGAATGAAAACACTTTAAACTCTGAGCTCAGTATTTTCTTTAGCTGCTTATATATATTATTCCATTCAGTATTCGTTGTAAGCCTGCACAGTCTGTGACGATGTCCACTGTCAACTTCTCTGAATGGAATCAGCCGCCGTTTTCAGAAGTGATGGAACATTTTCTATCTTTTACATTCTGCATCCCAGCACAAAAAACACTCTGATATCAGTGGATCTCTGCTGGTGGTGCAGTGAGTACTGGGCCCACAGCCGAGTCAGAAGCTCCGCTTCAGGTCCAAAGACTTCATATACCAAGGAATATCAAAACACCTTGAAAGTTCTTTCCATGGCCACAATGACACACAGGTAAAGTGGGGGAAAGTCCTGCTCCGTCAAGCTTGGTATGGATTTCTGACCGTCTGGCGACAGGCTGGCGACATTTTCCATACAGAATTTTGGCTATAGAATCTGATGAACCTTTGTCTTGTGAACCACTATGATTGGGGCTGAGAAACAAAACTGCTCCCTGTATCTTAACTCGCACCAAGTTATTTTGATTCATATCTGATGGACAGAACAATAGTGGCCCGGAAATCCCTCCGTTACTGATCCTTGAAATCGAGTAAGTGGAATTATTACTGGGCCAATCATCCAGAGACACAAAGTAATGCTCTGTGTTCCGTGGTACAAATACAGCCTCGGCAAAGAGGGAGATTTGAAATGAGTCAATCTGGAATTATATGTCTAACTATGATTGTAACAATATGCTAATCGTTCCGCTCTCCCGCCAACAGGTCCTCTCACTGGCGGCTGGGACTCACCATCTGGTTTCTACCAACCAATTTATGCAGAAATATATAATACTCCACCTGACAAGGTTTCCATCCAGACCCGTGATTCAGGTTTGCATTCTGTATTCACTTCAAACCCAAGTTACAAGGGCAAATACCGGTTCAGGTTTAACAAGTTTAATTTTCAGTGCACTGGCTGCACAACACCATTCTCGTGCAACAAGGAGATCTGTATTTCTTCATCTTCAGATGACGAATGATTTTGATTCGATTTCCACTCTCCCGAATTGTTCCAGAATGTTTTTGGCGGCCAGTGCATAACATATAGAGCACCGTAGGAGTTTCCCACAAGGCTGCATCGCGGCTCCATTTGCCCCCAGCAACGTTCAGCTTCAAATAAGTATCGGCAAAGCGGCTGCTGGAATATGTAAATGAACATTTCAAAGCTTGCAGATGATACCAAGTTGGGTGGGAGGGTGAACTGTGACGAGGATGCCGGAATCCAACAGCATGCTCTGGACAGGTACGGTGAGTGGGGAAATCAATGGCAGATGCAGTATAATTTGGATAAGTGTGAGATTAATCACTTTGGAAGCAAAAACAGGAAGGCAGATTACCACCTGAATTGTTGTAATTTGGGAGAGGGGAGTGTGCAGCGGGACCTGGGAGTCATTGCGCACCAGTCGCTGAAGGTAAGCATGCAGATGCACAGGCGGTAAAGGCGGTTAAGGGCTGGATGAGCTCAGTGGGCTCGACCGTTGGTTTCTAGTGCCGAACAAGGCTAGCAGCGTGGGTTCAATCCCCGTACCAGCTTACGCGAACAGGTGCCGTAATGTGGCAACGAGGGGCTTTTCGCAGTAACTTCATACTTGTGACAATAAAAGATTAGTATTATATTATGGTATTTTGGCCTTCATTGCAAGAAATTTCGAGTACAGATGCCGGGATGTGTTGCTGCCATACCTCGAATATTGTGCACAGTTTTGGTCTCCCTTTCTGAGCAAGGATGTTCTTGCTCTCGAGGTAGTGCAACGAAGGTTTATCAGACTGATCCCAGGTATGGACTGATACCAAGAATGGTAGATCTGTCAAATGCGGAGAGATTCAGTACGTTAGGATTGTCCTCTCTGAAGTTCAGGAAAATTATCTCATCGAGACTTACAAAATTCTAACAGGTCTAGACAGGGTAGATGCAGGGAAGATGTTACCAATGATGAGTGTGTCCACAACCAGGAGTCACAGTCTGAGGATTCATGGTAAACTATTTCGGACAGAGATGAGGACACGTTTCTTCACCCAATGTGTGGTGAGCCTGTGGAATCCATTCCCACAGAATGTATTCACGAGGCGGCAAGATATAGCACTTGGGGAGAGTGGGACATAAATGGAAAAGATAGCAGAGGCAGTACTGCAGTTATTTACTAATCATGACTAAAGGTGTAATGTCAGGCTCCTAGCGGAAAGCTAGGGATATTACGAATAAATAATATTACTAAAGGATATTACTAATAAAGGATGAGAAGAATGTCTCGGAAAATAAACATCAATCCGCTGAACATTATCGAGAGGAAAATTTCGACTAAAGGAGGGAAGAAAATCAATACAAATAAAAGAATATTAGAACGGTCAGCGCATCTTTCAAATAGGACCTCTCATATAATCAACAACACCGAATTAATTTAAAGGCGCCGGAGCAGATATGGTTTACACTGTAAATCTTGATGTCTAATATTAGGCTAGAAGTTAGCACCTAATACACTAATGAATGAGACAAGAGCACAGCTGTCAGCTAGGTGATAAGTAGGTGCAATGTGTCCTCTGAGTCAGACGTTTTCAGGTTCAGGTTCCACCCCAGAACTTGGACAGATAAATGAAGTCTGGCACTGCGGTGCATTGCTGAGCGGGGAGCTGTGCATCTTCGGATGTCAGCTTTCATTGGAGCTAGTGAAGAGAGGAACATCATGTCCTCTATTCTGAGTATAAAGTATCAATTGACCACGCTGAAGAAGTCTTGAGGGTTTGCCGTTTTGTCCTGACCAATAATGACCCCTGTCGCAAATTCACACAATCAGGTGACATGTTCTTTTTGTTGAAATGCTGTGATGTCCGTGGTATATTGCAACTCACAAATTGACTGCTGTGTTCCCATATTGTAACAGCGACTAATTTTAATTGTACATCTTTAGCTGCAAAGAGTTTAAAACCTGCTGATCATGAAAAACACGAAAAACAAGTGGTTATTTCATGAGTATGAAGTCACGTGGCAAGCAGAAGAATTAGTCTCAGTTGGTAGTGATCGAAGGACTAAATTCTGGGAATAAATGCATCCATATAGACGGAAGGAGGTTAGGAATGTGCTCTGCATGAATAGGCGCTAAGATGAATGTTGTTTGTAATTTGTTGGATCAACTTTGAGTTTGGAGTCAAAACTACATTTTAACGATGGTCTCAAATTGTGGTAGGCGGAGATGTACTGACTTGATAGAATAGACATACGATTGGAAAATTAATTTTCACATAAGTAACTAACATAAATGAAAACTTTGTGAGAAAAGGCACCATGTCATGTATTAAATTAAGAATAATTTAAATGGCATACTTTCTAAAAGGGATTAAGAACACAAAGGTAGAAATCTGATGTAAAGTAAAAAGGTCAACTAAAACCAAATAAAACACAAATGTTCATTTCTAACACCGGGAAAACAGACATTTCCGGACAAAGTCAGCAGGTGTGGCAGGATTTTGGGAGAGACCAACAAATCCAACACGTTGAGACCATGTGACTCTTCCTGCCAGACCATCTGACTGTGACATAATTTGATTTTCAGCATCCGCAGTATGTTGCTTTTATAAAAGTTTATTTTTAACCAGGTATAACTGGAAGGTAGAAGAATGAAGATCAAAGCCAATCGAACTCTGGTTGGACGGAATTGGAGTAGATTGTATGGATCTGAAGAGGATATTACGAAAGTGCAAGGACAGTTAAGGGGAGGGCTGATCACAATGTACAAGAGCGTGAACAGTATTGAGGGGTGCTGTTTATCCAGAATGGATGAACAGAAAGGAAGCAAAATGATCGCATTTGGCGCATTCTGGCTCCACCCTGAACCATTGCCCGCGGGTTCCACGATCTAAATCCACTTCTGATGTATTTACCGTCAGTGAAATTGAAACAGAGGGAATTATTGTGGGAGGGGAAGCGGTTCTGTATCAAACACCCAACGGCTGATGCAGACCTCACGGATTATGGCTTATATTATTTAATCCACTGGGATATCTGACACATTAACTATCCGAACGGACGGAACTGTTAGATGACAGAAGTGACATTTATTGTCCACCTGATGGACATAAATAACAAACCAGTCATTTTCTGGAACACAGGGTTTACTGCAGAAACTCAGTATTAGTAAGGAAGTGGAGATAGGAAACTGATGACAGTGAAGGCCGATAAATATCAGGACTTGATAATATACATTCCAGGCTACTTACCAACGTGGCGCTAGATCTTGTTGATGCATTGTGCGTCATCTTTTATGATGATTTGCACTTTGTAATTAATTATTGGAGGATAGCTCATGTAATCCCATTATCCAGAAGGAGAGGGTGACTGAAAATGGGAAATGATAGATCAGTACACCTAACGTCAGTAGTGGGGACAATTCTAGAGTCATTATGAAAAACCAAATAGCAGGCCACTTATAAAACAGTGATAAAATCGTGCAGAGTCATCATGGATTTACGAAAAGGAAAACATGCTTATGAGTACGACTGGAATTATTTGAGCATATAATCAGTAGAATATATAAGGTGGGACAGTGGGCCTGGTTTACCTAGACTTTCAGAAGGCTTTCTACAATGACCCTCACCCGATTATTAGCAAGTGACATTGAAACGCAAACGATTAGGAGGAGGATATTAAGATGGATGGAATTTTGTTTGGCAGAAAAGAAGCAGAAGAGTAGCGATTTTTAAAAAAAATCAGAATGGCAGTCATTGAGGTATTGCATGTTTCAGTGCTGGGACCCAAGCTGTTCACAATATACATTAATGATTTAAAGAATGCAATATGCCCAACACTTCAGATGACACACGCTGGGTGAGAGGGTGAGCTATAAGGAGGATGGATACAAAGATGTTTCAGTGTGATTTGGCCGAGCTGAGTGGGAAAATTCAGGGAATATGCAGTGTTATGTGGATAAATGTGAGGTTGGCGGCAAAAGTAAGAAGACAGAATATCATCTGATTGGTTATAAATTGAGAGAGGGGTTTGTGCAACGAGACCCGGGTGTCTTCTCACACCAGTCGCTGAAGGTAATCCTGCAGGTACAGCAGGTGGAACAGAAGGCAACTGGTTTGCTGGCCATAAAAGTAGAAGAACAGGATGTCATGGTGCAATTATAAAGTGCCTTCGTGAGACCACACCAGGAATATTGTACAGTTTTGGTCACCTTATCTGAGGGGTGATTTGTTTTTGCCATAAAGGGAGTGCAACGAATATTTACCAGATGGATCCCTATAATGGTGGGTCCGACATATGAGGAAATAGTGAGTCCTTCACGATAATTTACGCTTGAGTTCAGAAGAATGCAGAGCGTTTGTGGCATCTATCTGAAACCTATAAAATGCAATCAGGATTACTTCCTTCACTTGGATATGATATTGTGTAATTTGCTACTACAAAAAGTAATTGAGCCCAAAACACATATGTTGATTTCCAGAACGAATTAGAAGGGCCGAATGACCCACTCCTGCTCCTACGTTCCATATTTCTATGTCTCTCTATGTTCCTCTGTATAGTTGTCCTGAAAAGTTTGTGCAGTTTCTTCGCCTGATCTCCCAAAGTTGAATGTTCTTCCAAAGTGGAGTCATGTATCAATTCCAGGACATTGTCACAATGATGGTGAAGTTATTGATACCTCGCCTCTGATTGGTTGAAATATTATGTGTCGTTCTGACTTTATGATGACTCCACCACAAACAACTGATCCATTAACCAATCACTTTCTGTTTAGCAGATTCTGCAACGATTAACACTCTCAACCAGATTGAATATTACAGCAGTCACAGTTTGGGTGACACTGATCCTGGATCCGCATATCCTGAAGATGAATGCTCAAATATGCAGGGTATGTAGAAATTTACTTTCCACCATCTCGTTTCAGTTCTTCACTCTGTAATATCTGAAATACCAAAACAGATCAACTATTAAATGAGAGATTCAAGGATCTCAGGTCTTGCACAATGATTTCAGTAACCGAAACATCGAAACTGCTTGAGTCTGAAACAACGTCTTATCATTTCTCCCAATAAAATAAATTAATTAAAAATAAACGTTTCCTTGTGATTCTACACAAGCCTTTGGAGGCTGTGAAATGTTTGCAGGTTGGTGGGATGTACATTTTCTGGGAACAGTATGAATTTAAACTAAAATTGAAAATACTGCCGCACAAGCTGGCCCAATAATTCTCTCCACTCAAACTCAATGACATCATACCGTAATCGATCTACTTTCCTGCCCCGGTATTACTTGGGAGAGAATGATTAAAGTATATCATTCTAACTGTCCTTTGGACGTAAGTAACTTCAACTGCAAACACCTGTGCCTCTCAGCTCCTGTTTCTGCCGACTATGACGATGCTGAGACTGAAACCATTGATGCCCAGAGTGGACACATGCTGCAGGATCCTGGGTCTGATGATCGCATTACATTGGGAAAGTTCAGCGGTGATATCCACACTCTGGGTAAGATAATCCTTTGATTCTTCTGTTTCTTTGAGAATCGCTCGCTTCCGTCGATGATTTTCTCCAGCTCCGCTGAGATAGGCTCTAGGATGAACGATGAGCCCAATGGACGACCTGCAGATTTTGCTACATCTGGGGCAGCTTGATGGGCTGGGAAAACAGGTTGTTTAACAGGAGGATCATCAACTTTTCACAACTCAAGTTCGGCTTTGCGCATTTCCACGAAGTCTCTTGATGTGCTTCATGCCATTGGGGGTGACCCTTCTACATTATTGGGCTTTCAAATTCCAGGTCCTTCCATTGGTCATCGCGCATGTTTCAATTTGCTTGGATGTTTGATGACACCCCTGTACTTTTCCACGTCCCTCTTGCTGTCTTCTGTTGCGACTGCGTTCCCAATAGATTATCAGCTCTGGTTATTCCCTCAGTCACCAACCTTCTTGTGAGGAATTGACTCTCTCTGGATTGAAGTTATTCTCATCGATCATGGAACAAAGTGGGATTTGCAATTGTTCATGTCGCAAATGCAAATAATTTAAAGAAAACATCTAACTTTCAGCCCAATGTTTAACTGAAGTATGCTCATCCCCACAGTGTACAACAGTCATATCCTCATTGACCCAGCGTTATCGGTTCCTTCCACACCTTCTCACAATACCAATGTTATCTGTGTCACAGGCCGGGGGGTTCTACCATCATTGGGCAGTGACCGTTTACATCTAAAGTTTACAAATCTGCATTGCACTGTTAAACGGTGATGGTTAGTTCCATTTCCCTCTGTATGTGGCGCGCTGCTGGGGCGTTCCGTGTCCCGTATAATTTTGGGTCCCCTGGACTATTCCCACGTTCACTGAGTGAGAGTTTATGAGAGAAAAAACGGAGAATGTTTTTGATAGAATTTTAAAAGGCCAGTTGCACTTGAAATGTTACGAAAGAGAAAACATGTAGATGTGATTTCTTTCGATGATCTCTTCTTTCTTTTCACCCATCTCAGATAATAGTCAACTCCACATCCCTGAGGTGACGTCCACAGATATATGATTCTACATTAAATCTGATGGAAGACATCAGAACTTTTCCAAAATGTCATCGCTTTGATTATGCTTTGCTGCCCGATATCAATATTGTATTTGACTGAATGAGAGATTACTTCCTGTTGTGTTTCTTAGAATCACATTTCTCTCCTTATTTTGTGTGAAAGAATCTGCATTCTGTCTCTTTAGAAATGAAAAACAAAATAGAATGTATATCCAGTATTGCACTGCCCATGTTAAAGCTGTGTTAAATCGCACTGCATTGTGGAACCGAACTGGCATTATAATTAAATAACTGATGCTGTTTCATGTCAGGTGTATTGGAAGACCATTTGGCAAAATCCCTCACTCTTGCACCATTACATTAAGATTAGGAGTGATAAATGCATTATTTCTCTGTTTTATCTCCAGTTATTGATGATGTGGAGATGCCGGCGTTGGACTGGGGTGAGCACAGTAAGACGTCTTACAACACCAGATAAAAGTCCAACAGATTTGTTTCGAATTACTAGCTTTCGGACCTCAGCTCCTTTCTCAGGTGAAGGAGCTGCACTCCGAAAGCTAGTAATTCGAAACAAATCTCTTGGACTTTAATCTGGTGTTGTTAGACATCTTACTGCCCTGTTATTGAGCCCGTACATCATGTATTCGAGGAACAGCGATCACTGCATTCTCCCAGCAGCCAAGTCCCACAAATTCATTCCAGCACTGCCCCTGACAATCGGGTCCTGAAGGCTGTAATCAGAATTTAACGTAGTTTTCTCACTTTAATTCCCCAATTTGTATATTCATTTCCATTAGTGTTGCCCCACTCAAAAGATCATCTGCAGTATCACCCAGTATCACCCAGTACTGGAGAGAATTCTTCGAGACAGGATCTGCTCACATTTGATTATCATAGAATTTATAGTGCAGAAGGAGGCCATACGAATCATCGAGTCTGCACCGGCTCTTGGAAAGAGCACCCTACCCAAGGTCAACACCTCCACCCTATCCCCATAACCCAGTAACCCCACCCAACACTAAGGGCAATTTTGGACACTAAGCGCAATTTATCATGGCCAATCCACCTAACCTGCACATCTTTGGACTGTGGGAGCAAACCAGAGCACCCGGAGGAAACCCGCGCACACACGGGGAGGATGTGCAGATTCCGCACAGACAGTGACCCAAGCCGGAATCGAACCTGGGACCCTGGAGCTGTGAAGCAATTGTGCTATCCACAATGCCACCGTGCTGCCCATTTGGAAGCAAATGGACGTGTTAGTGAGAGGCAGCATGGTTTTGTGAAGGAGAGGTCGTGTCTCACTAAATTGATAGAGTTTTTCGAGGAGGTCACAAAGATGATTGATGAAGCTAGGGCAGTGGATGTTGTCTATATGGACTTCAGTAAGGCCTTTGACAAGGTCCCTCATGGCAGACTAGTACAAAAGGTGAAGTCACACGGGTGAGCTGGCAAGGTGGATATAGAACTGGCTAGGTCATAGAAGGCAGAGAATAGCAATGGAAGGATGCTTTTCTAATTGCAGAGCTGTGACTAGTGGTGTTCCGCAGGGATCAGTGCTGGGACCTTTGCTGTTTGTAGTATCTATAAATGATTTGGAGGAAAATGTAACTGGTCTGATTAGTACGTTTGCAGACGACACAAAGGTTTGTGGAATTGCGGATAGCGATGAGGACTGCCAGAGGATACAGTAGGATTTAGATTGTTTGGAGATTGGGCGGAGAGATGGCAGATGGAGTTTAATCCGGACAAATGTGAGGTCAGGCATTTTGGAAGGTCTAATGCAGGTAGTGAATATACAGTGATAGGTAGAACCCTCAAGAGTATTGAAAGTCAGAGAGATCTAGGTGTACAGGTACACAGGTCACTGAAAGGGGCAACACAGGCGAAGAAGGTAGTCAAGAAGGCATACGGCATGCTTGCCTTCATTGGCCGAGGCATTGAGTATATGAATTGGCAAGTCATGTTGCAGCTGTATAGAGCCTTATTTAGGCCACACTTGGAGTATAGTGTCCAATTCTGGTCGCCACACTACCAGAAGGATGTGGAGGCTTTAGAGAGGGTGCAGAAGAGATTTACCAGAATGTTGCCTGCTATGGAGGGCATTAGCTATGAGGAGGGTCAAAGACAGAGTGGCTAGTCAGAGGCTTTTTCCCAGGGTAGAGGGGTAAATTACTAGGGGGCATAGGTTTAAGGTGCGAGGGGCAAGGTATAGAGTAGATGTACGAGGCATGTTTTTTACGCAGAGGGTAGTGGGTGCCTGGAACTCGCTGCCGGAGGAGGTGATATTTAAGGGGCATCTTGACAAATACGTGAATAGGATGGGAATATATGGATACGGACCCAGGAAGTGTAGAAGATTGTAGTTTAGCCGGGCAGGATGGTCGGCACGGGACTGGAGGGCCGAAGGGTCTGTTCCTGTGCTGTACGTGTCTTTATTCTTTGTCCTTATAAACAGTGCCCTAAAGTAAACGAAAGGCATTTGAACAGGGCCCTCCAGTAAATCATTACATTTAAACCGTGTCCTCCAGCAAACAAAACGTATTTAAACAGTACCCGACATAAAACAAGTGCATTTAAACAGTGCACCTACAGTGAATCAAATGTATTTAAACAGTGCCCTAGAGTAACTCAAATGTATTTATACCGTACCCTAAAGTAAATCAATCACATTTAAACCGTTCCCGACAATAAACCAAATGTATTTAAACAGTGCTGTATAGTAAATCAAATGCATTAAAACAGTGCGCTACAGTAAATCAAATGCATTTCAACTGTGCCCCACAGTAATTCAAATGTTCTTAAATATTGCCCTAGACAATACAAATGCAGTTGAACAGTGCCCTGCACTAAATCAAATGCATGAAGAAAGTGTGCCGCAGTAAACCAAATGCATTTAAACAGTGCCCGACTGTCAATCAAATGTATTTCAACGGTGCCCGACACTAAAGCAAATGCATTTAAACAGTGCCCTACAGTAAATAAAATGCAGTTAAAGTACCCTACAGAAAATCAAATGCATTTAAACAGTGTCCAACAGTAAACTAAAGGCAGTTAAACAGTGCCCGTCACTAAATCTAATGTATTTAAACAGTGTCCTATAGGAAATCAAGTGCATTTAAACAGTGCCCAAATGGAAACCAAATGAATTTGAACAATGCTCTACATTGAAGAAAATGCTTTTAAACAGTGCTCGACAGTAAATCAAAGGCATTTAAACAGTGCGCTACAGAAAATCAAATGCTTTAAAATAGTGCGCTACAGTGAACCAAATGCCTTTAAACAGTGCCTGACAGTAAACAAATAGCATTAACAGCGCATTACAGGAATTCAAATGTACTTAAAGAGGGCCCTAGAGTAAATTAAATGCATTTAAACAGTGCTCTACTGTAAATCAAATTTATTTAAACAGTGCCCTCCAGTAAATCAAACGTATTTAAACAGTGTCCTACAGCAAATCAAATTTATTTAAACAGTGTCCTACAGTAAATCAAATGCATTTAAACAGTGCCCTACTGTAACCCAAATGCGTTTGAACAGTGATCTACGTAAAATCAAATGCATTTAAACTGGACCCTCCAGTAAATAAAATGTATTTAAACAGTGCCCGACAGTAAATCAAAGGTAGTTAAACAGGGCCCTGCTGAAAATCAAATGCATTTGAACAGTGCCCCCGAGTAAATCCAATGTATTTAAACAGTGTCCTACAGTAAGTCAAATAGATTTAAACAGTGTCCTCCAGTAAGTCAAACACATTTAAACAGTGCCCTACAGTAAATCAAATGCTTTTAAATAGTGCCCGACAAAAAACAAATGCCCTTAAAGTGTCTTACAGTAAATCAGACAAATTTAAACAGTGAAATGAAATGAAAATCGCTTATTGTCATAAGTAGGTTTCAAAGGGGTGGCCATTTTGGTGGGGAAACAGGTCGCATTTGAAGCAAAGAACATCGTAGCAGATAGCGGAGGTAGATATGTAATGGTGAGTGGCAGGCTGGAGGGAATGGAGGTCGTGTTGGTTAACGTGTATGCCCCAAACTGGGACGATGCGGGATTTATGAGACGGATGCTGGGGCGTATACCGGACCTGGAGGTAGGAAACTTGATTTTAGGAGGAGACTTTAATACGGTGCTGGACCCGGGGCTAGATAGATCCAGCTCAAGGACCGGAAGAAGGCCGGCAGCGGCCAAGGTACTTAAGGGGTTTATGGACCAAATGGAGGGAGTGGATCCATGGCGATTTCTTAGATCTAGGGCTAGGGAGTTTTCCTTCTTCTCCCATGTCCATAAAGTGTACTCCCGGATAGATTTTTTTTTTTGGGAAGGTCGTTGATCTCTAGGGTGGAAGAAGCTGAGTACTCAGCCATAGCGGTTTCGGATCATGCCCCACATTGGGTGGACCTGGAATTAGGAGAGGAAAGGGAGCAGAGAACACTCTGGCGATTAGATGTGGGACTGATGGCGGATGAGGGAGTGTGTGCAAGAGTGCGGGGGTGTATTGAGAGATATCTGGAGGTCAATGACGACGGCGAGGTCCCTGTGGGAGTGGTATGGGAAGCACTAAAAGCGGTGGTCAGAGGAGAGCTGATCTCCATTGGGACCCACAAAAGGAAAACAGAGGCCAAGGAAAGTGAAAGATTACTGGGGGAGATTTTAAGGGTGGATAGGGAATTTGCAGAGACCCCGGAGGAGGAATTGTACAGGGAGAGGAGACGACTCCAGACGGAATTTGACCTTCTGACCACCAGAAAGGCGGAGGTACTGTGGAGGAAGGCACAGGGGAGGAGGTATGAATATGGGGAAAAGGCGAGTCGCCTGTTGGCTCATCAATTGCGAAAGAGGGCAGCAGCGAGGGAGATAGGAGGAATTAGAGATGAAAGGGGAGACACGGTGCGAAGGGCAGGAAAGATAAATGAGGTGTTCAAGACCTTCTATGAGGAACTGTATAGGTCTCAACCCCCAGAGGGAGAGGAGGGGATGCGGCAGTTCCTGGACCAATTGAGGTTCCCGAAAGTGGAGGAGCGGGGGGTGGTAGGCCTGGGGGCACCGATTGGGGTGGACGAGGTTATTAAGGGACTGGGAAGCATGCAAGCAGGGAAGGCCCCAGGACCAGACGGGTTCCCGGTGGAGTATTACAGAAAATATGTGAACTTGTTGGCCCCGTTGATGGTGAGGACGTTCAATGAGGCCAGGAAAGGGGGGACTCTACCCCCGACGATGTCGGAGGCGACGATATCGTTAATTTTGAAGAGGGATAAAGATCCGTTGCAGTGCGGGTCCTATAGACCCATTTCATTGTTGAACGTGGACGCCAAATTGTTGGCAAAGGTACTGGCATCGAGGATAGAGGACTGTGTCCCGGGGGTGGTGCACGAAGACCAGACAGGGTTCGTAAAAGGGAGACAACTGAATGTTAACGTGCGACGACTATTAGGGGTGATAATGATGCCCCCAGTGGAGGGGGAGGCAGAGATAGTGGCGGCAATGGACGCAGAGAAGGCATTTGATAGGGTGGAGTGGGAGTATTTATGGGAAGTGTTAAGGAGGTTTGGGTTTGGGAACGGGTTTATTAGCTGGGTTAGACTTCTTTATGGGGCTCCAACGGCAAGCGTAGTTACAGGTCGACATAGATCGGAGTATTTCCGACTATATAGGGGAACAAGACAGGGATGCCCGCTGTCCCCATTGTTGTTCGCGTTGGCAATTGAACCTCTGGCCATGGCGTTGAGAGACTCCAGGAAATGGAGAGGGGTGATTAGAGGGGGAGAAGAACACCGAGTCTCGTTATATGCGGATGACCTATTGTTATACGTGTCGGACCCAGCGGGGGGAATGATAGAGGTTATGCGAATTTTGAGGGGGTTCGGGGATTTCTCGGGGTATAGGCTAAACATGGGGAAGAGTGAATTATTTGTGATACATCCAGGGGACCAGAGTAGAGAGATAGAAGGCTTGCCTCTAAGGAAAGTGGAAAGAAACTTCCGATACCTGGGGATTCAGATCGCTAGGAGCTGGGGAACCTTGCACAGACTTAATCTGACACGGTTGGTAGAACAAATGGAGGAGGACTTCAAGAGGTGGGACATGCAGCCTCTATCGCTGGCGGGCAGGGTGCAAGCAATTAAGATGATGATCCTCCCGAGGGTCTTATTTGTATTTCAATGTCTCCCTATACTAATCACTAAGACCTTTTTTAATAAAATAGACAGGAGCATCACGAGCTTCGTGTGGGCAGGGAAAGTTCCGAGAGTAAGGAGGGGGTTCCTTCAGCGTAGTAGGGACAGAGGAGGATTGGCACTACCGAAATTGGGCGATTACTATTGGGCCGCCAATGTGGCAATGATACGTAAATGGATGATGGAGGGAGAGGGAGCGGCGTGGGAAAGACTGGAGAGAAAGTCCTGTAAAGGGACGAGTTTAGAGGCGCTGGTGACGGCGCCGCTACCGATCTCACCTAAAAGGTTTACCACGAACCCGGTGGTGGCGGCAACATTGAATATCTGGGGACAGTGGAGGCGACAGAGAGGGGTGCGGGGAGCCCTGGTGGGGTCCCCAATCAGGAACAACCATAGGTTCGCCCCAGGAAGAATGGATGGAGGATTTCAGAGCTGGTACCAGTTGGGAATTAGGAGGGTGGGAGATTTATTTATAGATGGGACTTTTGCGAGCTTGGGAGCATTGGAGGAAAAGTATAAGTTGCCCCGGGGAAATTTCTTGAGATATATGCAGGTGAGGGCATTTACTAGACAACAGGTGAGGGAATTTCCATTGCTCCCGACACAGGGGATACAGGACAGGGTGCTTTCAGGGGTGTGGGTCGGAGAGGGCAAGGTGTCAGAGATTTACCGAGAGATGAGGGAAGAGGGGGAGGAGTCGGTGGGCGAACTAAAAGGAAAGTGGGAAGAAGAACTAGGGGAGGAGATAGAGGAGGGTATGTGGGCTGATGCCCTAAGCAGGGTAAATTCCTCTTCCTCATGCGCCAGGCTTAGCCTGATTCAATTTAAGGTGCTACATAGAGCACACATAACGGGAGCAAGATTGAGCAGGTTCTTTGGAGTGGAGGACAAATGTGGGAGGTGTGGCGGGAGACCGGCAAACCACGCACATATGTTTTGGGCATGCCCGGCACTGGAAGGGTATTGGAAGGGAGTGACGGGAGTGATTTCGCGGGTGGTGAAGGCCCGGGTCAAACCAGGCTGGGGGTTAGCTCTATTTGGAGTTGCGGAAGAGCCGGGAGTGCAGGAGGCGAAAGAGGCCGACGTTGTGGCCTTTGCGTCCCTAGTAGCCCGGCGCAGGATCCTACTCATGTGGAAGGAGGCGAAACCCCCCGGACTGGAGGCCTGGGTAAATGATATGGCGGGGTTCATTAAACTGGAGCAGATAAAGTTTGCCCTGAGAGGATCGGCTCAAGGGTTTACCAGGCGGTGGCAGCCATTTCTCGACTACCTAGGGGAACGTTAGAGGGAAGACAGATGACCAGCAGCAGCAACCCAGGGGGAGGGGGGGAGGGGGGGGGTTTAGTTTAGGTCAAAGATAAAGGGGTTTTGTTACTTGTGTATTGTTTAAAATTTCTGTATTGCTATTGTTGCGTTTGCTTTGTAAGAGAGGAAAAATTGTTGTTTGGGAAAAAAATTTCAATAAAACATTTATAAAAAAAAATAAATAAATAAATAAAATAAGTAGGTTTCAAAGGAAGTTACTGTGAAAAGCCCCTCGTCGCCACATTCCGATGCCTGTTCGGGGAGTCGGTACGGGAAATACGGGGAACAGTGCCCTGAAGTAAACCAAATGCATTCAACAGTGCACAACAAAAAATCAAATGTATTTAAACAGTGCCCTAAGATAAACCAAATGCATTTAAACAGTGCCCTCCAGTAAGTCAAATGCATTTAAACAGTGCCCTAAGATAAGCCAAATGCATTTAAACAGTGCCCTACTGTAAGTCAAATGCATTTAAACAGCGCCATGCAGAAAATCAAATGTATTTAAACAGTGCCCTGCGGTAAGTCAAATGCATTTAAACAGCGCCCTATAGCAAATAAAATGCATTTAAACAGTGACCTACAGTATATCAATCGCATTTAAACAGTGCCCTCAGTAAATCAATCGCATTTACAAAGTGCCTCCAGTAAACCAAATGCTCTGAAATAGTGCCCTACAGTTTTTCAATCGCATATAAACCGTGCCTCAAAGTAAATAAACGACATTTAAACAGTTCCATGCAGTGAACCAAATGTTTTAAAACAGTGCTTTATAGTAAATCAAATGCATTTACACTGCCCTGCAGTAAACCAAATGCATTTCAACTGTGCCCTACAGTAAATTAAATGTGCTTAAATACTGCCATGCATAACACAAATGCAGTTGAACAGTGGCCCACACTCAATCAAATGCATTTAGAAAGTGCCCTGCAGTCAATCAAATGCAGTTAAACAGCGCCTCAGAGGAAATAAATGCATTTCAACAGTGGCCTACAATAAACCAAATACGTTTATCCAGTGCACTACAGTAAATCAAATGCATTTAAACAGTGCCCTACAGTCAACCAAATACATTTATACAGTGCACCACAGTAAATCAAATGTATTAAAAAAGTGCCCGACACTAAAGCAAATGCATTCAAACTGTGCTCTGAAGAAAATCAAATGCATTTAATCAGGGCCCTACAGCAAGCCAAACGTATTTAACCAGTGCCCTAATGTAAAATCACTTGGATTTAAACCGTGCCCTGAAGTAAATCAAATGCATTTAAAAAGTGCCCTACAGTAAATCATATACATTTAAACAGTGCCCGACAGTTAACTGAGGCAGTTAAACAGTGCCCGTCACTAAATCTAATGTATTTAAACAGTGTCCTACAGTAAATCAAATGCATTTAAACAGCGTCCAACAGTAAACTAAAGGCAGTTAAACAGTGCCCGTCACTAAATCTAATGTATTTAAACAGTGTCCTACAGGAAATGAAGTGCATTTAAACAGTGCCCAATTGGAAACCAAATGAATTTGAACAATGCGCTACATTAAAGAAAATGCTTTTAAACAGTGCCCGATAGTAAATCAAAGGCATTTAAACAGTGCGCTACAGAAAATCAAATGCTTTAAAATAGTGCGCTACAGTGAACCAAATGCCTTTCAACAGTGCCTGACAGTAAACAAATAGCATTAACAGCGCATTACAGGAATTCAAATGTACTTAAAGAGGGTCCTAGAGTAAATTAAATGCATTTAAACAGTGCTCGACTCTAAATCAAATGTCTTGAAACAGTGCTCTACTGTAAATCAAATTTATTTAAACAGTGACCTCCAGTAAATCAAACGTATTTAAACTGTCCTACATCAAATCAGATGCATTTAAACAGTGCCCTACCGTAACCCAAATGCATTTAAACAGTGCCCTACGTTAAGTCAAATGCATTTAAACAGAACCTTACAGTAAATAAAAAGCATTTAAACAGTGTCCTACAGTAAATCAAATGCATTCAAACAGTGCCCTACCGTAACCCAAATGCGTTTGAACAGTGATCTACGTTAAATCAAATGCATTTAAACTGGACCCTCCAGTAAATAAAATGTATTTAAACAGTGTCCGACAGTAAATCAAAGATAGTTAAACAGGGCCCTGCAGAAAATCAAATGCATTTAAAGAGTGCCCCGAGTAAATCCAATGTATTTAAACAGTGTCCTACAGTAAGTCAAACACATTTAAACAGTGCCCTACAGTAAATCAAATGCATTTAAACAGTGCCCTGCAGTAAATCAAATGCATTTAAACAGTGCCCTACAGTAAATCAAATGCTTTTAAATAGTGCCCGACAAAAACCAAATGCCTTTGAAGTGTCTTACAGTAAATCAGACAAATTTAAACAGTGAAATTAAATGAAAATCGCTTATTGTCATAAGTAGGCTTCAAAGGAAGTTACTGTGAAATGCCCCTCGTCGCCACATTCCGATGCCTGTTTGGGGAGTCGGTACGGGAAATACGGGAAACAGTGCCCTGAAGTAAACCAAATGCATTTCAACAGTGCACAACAAAAAATGTAATGTAACAGTGGCCGACAGAAAATCAAATGTATTTAAACAGTGCCCTACGGTAAATCAAATGCATTTAAACAGTGCCCTACAGTAAGTCAAATGCATTTAAACAGTGCCCTACGGTAAATCAAATGCATTTAAACAGTGCCCTACAGTAAGTCAAATGTATTTAAACAGCGCCCTATAGCAAATAAAATGCATTTAAACAGTGCCCTACAGTATATCAATCGCATTTAAACAGTGCCCTCAGTAAATCAATCGCTTTTACAAAGTGCCCTCCAGTAAATCAAAAACTTTTAAATAGTGCCCTACAGTTTTTGAATCGCATATAAACCGTGCCTCAAAGTAAATAAACCACATTTAAACAGTTCCATGCAGTGAACCAAATGTTTTTAAACAGTGCTTTATAGTAAATCAAATGCATTTACAGTGCCCTGCAGTAAACCAAATGCATTTCAACTGTGCCCTACAGTAAATTGAATGTGCTTAAGTACTGCCATGCACAACACAAATGCAGTTGAAGAGTGGCCCACACTCAATCAAATGCATTTAGAAAGTGCCCTTCAGTAAACCAAATGCATTTAAACAGCGCGCCAGAGTAAATAAAATGCATGAAAACAGCGGCCTATAATAAACCAAATACGTTTATCCAGTGCACTACAGTAAATCAAATGCATTTATACCGTGCACCACAGTAAATCAAATGTATTTAAAAAGTGCCCGACACTAAAGCAAATGCATTTAAACTGTGCTCTGAAGAAAATCAAATGCATTTAATCAGTGCCCTACAGCAAACCAAACGTATTTAACCAGTGCCCTGATGCAATATCATTTGGAATTAAACAGTGCCCTACAGTAAATCAAATGCATTTAAACAGTGCCCTACAGTAAATCAAATGCATTTAAACAGTGCCCTACAGTAAATCAAATGCATTTAAACAGTGCCCCACAGTAAATCAAATGCATTTAAACAGTGCCATACAGTAAATCAAATACATTTAAACAGTGCCCGACAGTTAACTGAAGGTAATTAAACAGTGCCCGACATTAAATCAAATGCATTTAAACAGTGCCCCACAGTAAATCAAATGCATTTAAACAGTGCCCTACAGTAAATGAAATACATTTAAACAGTGCCCGACAGTTAACTGAACGTAATTAAACAGTGCCCGACATTAAATCAAATGTATTTAAACAGTGTACTACAGTAAATCAAAGGCACTTAAACAGTACTTTACAGTAAACCAAATGCATTTAATCAGTGCCCTACTGTACATCAATCGCATTTAAACAGTGTCCTACAATAAACCAAATGCACTTAAATAGTGCCTACAGTACATCAATCTTATTTGTTCTGGGCCAGGGTTTAGAGATTCCCAAAGTGTATCATGAAGTTCACCTCACGCTCCTGACCCAGGACTTTTAATAGACTGTGGTATGGGGAGCACACGGCCCACTCTACAGGAGTGGTACAGCAGAAATGGAAAATATATTTTAAAAAACAAATCGATGTTTATTCTATGAATTTAAGTTAACCTTTTTAAAACATACAGTGAACTTCTTAGCAACCATTAATTCAACTACAACCCCCAAAGAATACAACACTAAGTAATGCTTACGCTGTCCTTTTAACATCCAGAAGACTTACAAAAAACAGAACCTTTAACAGAAGCACATCTGGTTAACGTCACTCCTGAAAACGTTCATAATTCTGACTTCACCAAATGATCAAGAGATAGACGCTTCATGGCAGAGAGATCAAGAGTACACCCGCTCTGTCTGGCTTCTGCTCCAACACTGAGACTAAAACACACCCTGCAGCAAACAGCCTAAAACGAAAGTAAAAAGCTGCCAGACAGCCCAGCTCCACCCATACTCTGACATCACTGATAAACACCCGTTTCTTAAAGGTACATTTCTTAAACACCCATTTCTTAAAGGTACTCTCACATGACATCTCCGCCCAAGAAAAAATATAAACCATCAACTTCAAGATGGTTTCATTTTTCACCTTGTCACTATCCTTTAAGAAATGCACGAAGTAAACACACTTTTGCGTTTCTAAAAACAACACACGCACACAGGGATAATAATATAGTCCATTTGTGTTCTTCTTCTTCAACTGAAGCCCTTCTCGATTGACAGTCACTTTCAACATGAAATTTTACTTAAATGTTTAATGAAATTCACTCATGCCAAGAAATCGCATTATTTCCCTACGTTTGAGGGTATCGGAAACTTCGCAATGAAAGTGACTTGGGTTTTTCCAAATTCACTTTTGGCTAGATTTATCACCAAACCCGCCTCCTGAAGTCGATCGAATAATTCCATCAGACGTTTCAACTGTTCTTTCCATGTCTGGCTGAAAACTATCAGATCGTCGATGTATACCACACGATTGGGTAATCCTGAAACAACTTTGTTAGTTAACCATTTAAACGTGGTTCGGCGTTTTTCATGCCAAATGGCATAACTTTGAATTGTTATATACCATCTGGAGTCACAAAAGCTGAAATCTCCTTCGCCCTTTCGGATAAAGGTACCTGCCAGTAACCCTTAAGTAAATCCAGTTTGGAAATAAAAGCTGATTGTCCCACTTTCTCAATGCAATTCTCCAAACGTGGGATAGGGTAAGAGCCCGTTCTTGTAACTGCATTAACCTTTCTATTGTCTACACACAACTGTTGGGTACCGTCTGGTATTGGTATCATCACTATGGGCGAGCTCCATTGGCTGCAACCCACTTCAATTATGCCATTTTAAAGCATAATCACCATCTCTTTGTTAACCTGTGCCAATTTTAAAGGATTAAGTCTACATGGATGTCGTTTGATTGGAACAGCATTTCCCACATCTACATCATGTATAGCCATTTTAGTGCTTCCCAATTTATGTCCACAAACTTGCCCATGTGATAACTTTCAGGTCAGTCCGTTTTTCCTCTGGAAG
The DNA here is from genome assembly GCF_047496885.1 of Scyliorhinus torazame. Lineage (NCBI taxonomy): Eukaryota > Metazoa > Chordata > Chondrichthyes > Carcharhiniformes > Scyliorhinidae > Scyliorhinus > Scyliorhinus torazame. The sequence continues at coordinate 41,491,573 of NC_092726.1, read as the reverse complement.
GTAACTCTACAATTTATCCCAATTTTTAAGAACATCCCCGTTTTCCAATTTAATTTGAGGTGTGTCAAATTCACAGTCATCTGGATTTGGTTGGTCATTTTGAGTTAGAATCATTAAAACCTTTTTCTCTCCTTCCCTTTCCAAGCACCTTTTAAGCATATTCACATGACACACTCGGTGAGTCTTCCTTTTATCTGGTGTTGTTACACGTAATTCATTTCACTTAATTTCCTTTCAATTTGATATGGTCCACAAAGCCTAGCTTTTAAAAGTTCACCTCCCACTTGGAACAATACTAAAGCTTGATCTCCACAGGCGAAACAACAAACTTTGGATTTCTTGTCCGCTACCCGTTTCATCGCATTTTGTGCAACTTTTAAATGTTGTCCAGCCAATTGACCTGCTCTATTTAATAGTTCCCTAAAATTTGACACGTAATCCAATAATGTAATTTCTGATTACTCACTCACCAATTTTTCCTTACTCAATTTAAGTGACCCTCGTACCTCATGACGAAAGGTTAGTTCAAAAGACCAAGTTTGGTTGACTCAGTAGGTGCATCCATAATTGCAAACAGTACGAATGGAATTTCTTTATCACAATCCTCTCAATTATCGTGACACTAAGCCCTCAACACTGTCTTTAATTTCTGACATTTACCTTTCTAATACTCCCTGCGATTCTGGGTGGTACGCAGTTGATTTAAATTGTTTTATTCCTAAACTATCCATAACTTCTTTGAATAATCAGGAGGTAAAATTTGACCCTTGATCCGGCTGTATTTCTGTGGGTCGTCTATTGCTAGTAAATAATTCAAGTAATTCCTCCAGAATCTTTTCAGCTGTAATATTACTGGATGGCCTCCGGAAACCTAGTAGACACCTCCATTATCGCCAAAAGATATTGATTCCAACATTTTGTTTTAGGAAGTTGTCCTACGCAATCAATTAGGACCCTTGGAAAAGGTTCCTCAAATGCTGCAACGGGTATTAAGGGCGCTGCTTTTATCACTGCTTGAGGTTTCCCTATCATTTGACATGTGTGACATGACTGACAACATTTAATTACATCTTTCTGGCGTACAGGCCAATAAAATTGTTTTTGTATTTTAGCTTAAGTTTTCCTTATTCCCAAATGACCTCCCACTGGAACCTCATGTGAAACTCGCAACACCTCCTTTCCATATCCAACGGCAATACTACTTGATGAACTTCTGCCCACTTTTCATCAGCCTGCATATGTAAAGGTCTCCATTTTCTCATCAAGCCATTACTTTTACGGTAATAAAACTCTGTTATACACTCTTCCGTGTATGTTTCTGATACATCCGTTTTATTTCTACACCTTTCTGTTGTAACTCTGCCAATTTTCCTGAACTAAAAATATCCGCCTCATCCTCCACCTTTGTCAACCATCTGATCAAAAATCCTTTCTGATAATTGCACTTCAACTTCATCTTCACTCTCTGAATTCCCCTCCTGTCTTAACCTGTGACTTTGCGACCTTGTAACTACAGAATCGGGAAAAATACTTCAACACTTCAGTTGTCTGATTTTCCTCTGGATTATCAACCACCGTGGGCATCACTCCCACCTGCGATTCAGCTATATCATTACCCAAGATAAACTGTAATCCTGGACAAGATAGTTTCTCTATTACTCCCACTAACACCTCACGCCTCTTCACTGGACTTTCCAACCTTACCTTATATAATTGAACACTACTCCTCTCACCCTGAATTCCACATATTACCACCTTTTCTGGCAGCATTCTTCCCAAACTACATAACTCCTCATCTCCTACCATTAAAGATTGATTAGCTCCCGTATCTCTTAAAATTGTGACTTCTTTACCTACTCCTCATGATACACATGAGTAACCTTTACCAACACAAGTAAATTCTTTAAAGAGATCTGGCACCATTTGATAAATCACCTCTTGATCAGGTGTACAATCTTTTGCAACTCCTTCGCTTCATTTGGGCTTTCCTTTACCACTTTAACTACCCCCACTGTCTTATCCTGTTTTACCACATCAGCCTTCCCAGCGCTTTTCTTCAAGCACCAACACTGTGACTTTACATGGCCAATTCATTGCAGTGAAAACATTTGAACCTTTTCATGTCTCTTCCACCCTCCTGGATTTTTACTCTGAGGTACACTCTCCTTATTATATCCCATCACATCACCTTTACTTTTACCACTTGAGTATTTCTCATGTCCCCAGTTTCTATCCCTCACAGGCTGAAACTGATGTCGGAAACCAAGCTTTGATTTATGAACTAATTCATAATCATCTGCCATTTTGCTGCTAATCTCGCAATTTTAACGCTCTGTTCATGCACATGAGTGCATACTGCATCAGGAATTCAATGTTAAACTCCTCCAAAAGTATAATTTCTCTGAGAGCTTTGTACGTTTGGTCTATTTTCAAATCCCTTATCCACCTATCAAAATTAATTTGTTTGAACCTTTCAAACTCCATGTATGTATGACCAAATTGTTTCTTTAATTTTCTAAACCTTTGTCAGTGAGCTTCGTGCCCGAGTTCATATGCACCTAAGATGGATTTTGTCACATCCTCATACGTCCCAGATACCTCCTGCGGTAGTGATGCAAACACTTCACTGGCTCTACCTTCCAGCTTTGTTTGAATCAGTAATACCCACATGTCCTGGGGCCATTTTATTTGTTTAGCCACCTTATCAAATTAAATGAAAAAGGCTTCTACCTCCTTCTCGTCAAACCTTGGCACTGCTTGGACATATTAAATAAAAATTCCACCAAGCCTTCAACTTTGACGCTCTTTCTCACTATCCTCATCACTATCATCCAACTGTACGTTTCCCTTTGCGTCTACCAATTTTAACTGACTGTCATGTTTCATGGCTATTTTCTGAAGTTCAAACTCTCTCTCTTTATTTTTTCCCCTGATCTGTATCTCCCTTTCTCTTTCTCTTTGTTCTGCTGGGGCTATTCTTCCTTTTCTACTTTCTTCTCTCACCTTTTCTATTTCTTCTCTCTCTCTCATTTATTTCCGTCTCTCTCCCTTTCTTATTCCTCTCTATCTCTTTCTTTCTCCCTTTCTTTTTCCTACAGCAAACTAAAGGCATTTAATCAGTGCCCTACAGTAAATCAAATGTACAGAAACAGTGCCCCAGAATAAATCCAAAGTATTTAAACAGTGCACTGCAGTAAATCAAATATTATTAAATAGCGCACAACAGTCCATCAATTGTATTTAAACAGTGCCCTCGAGTCAACTAAATGCATTTCAACAGTGCCCGACTGTAAATCAAATACATTTAAACAGTGCCCTAAGTTAAATCAAATGCATTTAAACAATGCCCTACAGTAAACCAAACGTTTTTGAACAGTGCTTTATAGTCAATCAAATGCATTTAAATAGTGCCCTGCAGTAAATGAAATGCATTTAAACAGTGACACAGTAAATCAAATGTATTTAAACAGGCGCTGCAATAAATCAAATGCGTTTAAACAGTGCCCTACCGGAAACTAAATGCATTTAAAAAGGGCCATGAAGTAAATCAAATGCATTCAAACAGTGCCCCACAGTGAGCCAAATATATTTAAATCGTGATTTATAGTAAATTAATTGCATTTAAACAGTGCCTGACAGTAAATCAAAAGTAGTTAAATTTGCGCCCTAGAATAAATTAAATGCGTTTACACAGTGTCCGACACGAAATCAAACGCATTGAAACAATGCCCTACAGTAAGTCAAGTGCATTTAAACAGTGCCCGACAGCAAACTAAAGGCATTTAAACAGTGCCCTGCAGTAAATCAAATGCATTTAAACTGCCCGACAGTAAATCAAATGTATTTAAACAGTGCCCCAGAATAAATCCAAAGTATTTAAACAGTGTACTGCAGTAAATCAAATATAATTAAATAACGCACAACAGTCCATCAAATGCATTTAAACAGTGCCCTCGAGTCAATTAAATGCATTTAAACAGTGCCCTACAGTAAATCAAATACATTTGAACAGTGGCCTAAAATAAATCAATTATATCTAAACGGTGCCAAATGTATTTAAACAGTTCTTTATAGTAAATTAAATGCATTTAAACAGTGCCGACAATAAATCAAATGTATTTAAACAGTGCCCCGACAGTCAATCAAATGCGTTTAAACACTGTGCAAGAGTAAAACAAATACTTTTAAACAGTGCACCACAGTAAATCAAATGCATTTAAACAGTGCCCTACAGTAAATCAAATGCATTTAAACAGTGCCCTCCAGTAAATCAAATGCATTTAAACAGTGCCCAACAGTAAATCAAATGCATTTTGTTCCCTACTGTAAACTAATTGAATTTAAACAGTGCCCGATATTCAAATGCATTTAAACATTGCCCTCCTGTAAATCAAAAGCATTTAAACAGTGTTCTACGTTAAATCAAATGCATTTAAACAGTGCCCTACAGTAAACCAAATGCATTTAAACAGTGACATAATAAATCAAATGTTTTTAAACAGGCGCTACAATAAATCAAATGCATTTAAACAGTATCCTACAGTAAATCAAATGCATTTAAACAGTGCCCTACAGTAAATCAAATGCATTTAAACAGTGCCCAGCAGTAAATCAAATGCATTTTGTTCCCTACAGTAAACTAATTGCATTTAAACAGCGCCTGATACTCAAATGCATTTAAACATTGCCCTCCTGTAAATCAAAAGCATTTAAACAGTGTTGTACGTTAAATCAAATGCATTCAAACAGTGCCCTACAGTATACGAAATGCTTTTAAACAGTTTCTGACAGTTATCTGAATGCATTTAAAGAGTGCCCAACACTCAAATGCATATAAGTAGTGCCCTACAGTAAATTAAATGAATGTAAACAGTGCCCTGTTGTAAACCAAATGCGTTTAAATAGTGCGGTGAAGTAAATGAAATGCATTTAAACTGTGCCCTACAATAAATCAAACGCATTTTAACAGTGCCCATAGTAAATCAATGCATTTAAACAGTGCCCTACAGGAAATCAAATGTATTTAAACAGTGCCACGAAAGTCAATCAAATGTGTTTAAACACTGCGCAAGAGTAAAACAAATACTTTTAAACAGTGCACCACAGTAAATTAAATGCATTTAAACAGTGCCCTACAGTAAATCAAATGCATTTAAACAGTGCCCTACAGTAAATCAAATGCATTTAAACAGTGCCCAACAGTAAATCAAATGCATTTTGTTCCCTACAGTAAACTAATTGCATTTATACAGTGCCCGATACTCAAATGCATTTTAACATTGCCCTCCTGTAAATCAAAAGCATTTAAACAGTGTTCTACGTTAAATCAAATGCATTTAAACAGTGCCCTACAGTAAATCAAATGCATTTAAACAGTAACATAGTAAATCAAATGTTTTTAAACAGGCACTACAATAAATCAAATGCATTTAAACAGTATCCCACAATGAACTAAATGCATTTTAAAAATGCCCTGCAGTGAATCAAATGCATTCAAACAGTGCCCTCCAGTATATGAAATGCTTTTAAACAGTTTCTGACAGTTAAATAAATGCATTTAAAGAGTGCCCAACACTCAAATGCATATAAGTAGTGCCCTACAGTAAATTAAATGAATTTAAACAGTGCCCTGTTGTAAACCAAATGCGTTTAAATAGTGCGGTGAAGTAAATGAAATGCATTTAAACTGTGCCCTACAATAAATCAAATGCATTTTAACAGTGCCCATAGTAAATCAATGCATTTAAACAGTGCCCTACAGGAAATCAAATGCATTTATACAGTGCCCTACAGTAAACCAAATGCATTTAAACAGTGCCCTAAAGTCAATCAAATGTATTTAAACAGTGCCCTACAGTCAAACGGACCTTATTTAAACAGAGCCTTACAGTAACACACCAATTAAAAGTGCCCTACTGTAATCGGACTTAAAATGTGCCCGATAATAAATCATGTTTTTAAACATTAAACATGTTTATGTAAAGCGAATTGCTTTGGAGACCTAAAAAACAACTTTCCCGAGGCCAGTATATGCCCTTCCAAAAACTGAACGGGATCCAGCCAAAATAATACTGTTCCATATTTCTATCCAGCATATTAATTCTGCTCCATTTTAATATGCAGCCATATTAAAACGGCTCCATATTAATACTGTTCCATATTAATACTCTTCCACATTAATACTGTTCCATATTAATACTGTTCCATATTCGTGCTGCTTCATTTTAAGACCGTTACAAATGAGTACTGTTCCCTATTAATGTCCAGCATATAAACATTGTTCCATATTAATATTCGCTCATATTATAACTTTTCCATATTAGTAGTGTTCCATATTAATACTGTTCTATATGATTACTGTTACATATTAATATCCAGCCATGTTAACGCTGTTCCATATTAGTACTGTTCCATATTAATATCTGGCCATTTTAATATCCGGCTATATTAACACTGTTCCATACTAATACAGTTCCATATTAACATCCAGCCACATTCCATATTAATAATAATTATCTTTGTCACAAGTAGTCTTACATTAACACAACAACGAAGTTACTGTGAAAAGCCCTTCGTCGCCACATTCTGGCGCCTGTTCGGGGACACAGAGGGAGAATTCAGAATGTCCAATTCACCTAACAAGCACGTCTTTCGGGCCTTGTGGGAGGAAACCGGAGCACCCGCAGGAAATGCACGCAGACACTGGGAGAACATGCAGGCTCCGCAAAGAGAGTGACCCAATCTAGGAATCAAATCTGGGACCCTGGAGCTGTGAAGATATGGTTCCATATTAATACTGTTCCATATTAGTACTGTTCCATATTAATATTCAGCCATATCAATACTATTCCATATTAATACGGTTCCAAGTTAATATGCAGCCATATTAATACTGCTCCATATGAATAATGTTCCATATTAATATCCAGCCACATTAATGCTGTTCCATACCAATATGGTTCCATATTAATATGCAGCCAGATTAATACGTTTTTGCTCAATGCCTGCTACCCCGCCCCCCACATGGAGGTTGGACATGGCCCGACTTGCCCAGAATGCTTTGTGCAAGAAAATATCACAGGCCACAGATGACTATATTATTAATAACTAGAATGGGGAAGTCCCGCCCTTCACGCTCTGGGAGGCCACGAAGGCTGAGATCAGGGGTGATATCATGGCCAAGAACGCACGTAGAGACAAGGTAGAGAGGGCGGCTAGGCGACAGTTGTGGACTCCATACTGGAGGTAGACAGGCGATACTCTGAGGGCCCGAACAAAGAACTCCTGGCGGAGAGGAAAAAGCTACAAATGGACTTTGATCTGCTCTCCACGAGGGAAGCATAGCAGCAACTCCGCCAGGTACGGGAGACCCTTTACGAACACGGAGATAAAGCCAGCCACTGCTGGTTCGCCAGCTGAGAAAGCAGGCAGCCACGGGGGTAATAGCTCAGATTAGAAGCAGCAGACCGAATCCAGTGGCAGAGCCAAAAAATGTCTACGAGGCATTTGAGACCTTCTACCGGGGGCTATTCACCTACAAGCCCTCAGCTTAGGGATGAAACAGTTCATCGATGTATGGGACACGCCAGTTGTGAGACAGGCTGAAAATGGGACTGGAAGCACCTGTAAAACTGGGAGAAGGATAGCGCAGTGGTGAGCCCTCGTTCCTCATGGTCCCGCCCGCCCCACACATCCCTGTGACGATGGATGTGGCTGTCCTGCAACCCAGTTTTGTGTAGAAGCTGGGATTCGTCTTTCTGGAGCGCAGGAGGTTAGGGGGAATTTAAACAAGTCTTCAACGTCATAAAGATTTTTTTTTAATGATAGAAATGGATAGATCCTCTGCCCCCAATTGCTCGACTGCATAAATCCCACCTTAGTTAGTGTCCCAATACACCGGACTTTCCACAATACCATATCCAGCAATGCTCAGGAAGAATAATTGTTTTCCTGTCCAGCCGACTGTTCTATATTGAAGAAGCTGGTGAACTTTAGAAGGACAATTCTGCCTTCCTATCCACACTGCTGTTCACACATCAGTGCACTACGTCGAGATATACTTTGGACTGACTTTTCTGTGTCATTTTTGGCTCTATTGTTCATAAAAACAGATCAAGCTGAGCTGTACGAGATCTGCGTGTCGCCAGTGCACTCTGCTGAACACATCCAGATATAGTCTGGAGTAATATTTCGCTCTTCCGTTCTAACCTGGTGCTCCAACGGACACATGCACCTGCCCTGCAGCCGAACATGTATGTGTTTCATTTCCCAACCACTGTCCACACCCACTGACCCAAGCTGTACTTCAGAAGCCAATCTGCCTGTGCCATTCGCCTTGGATTGTTTCGAAATCCCACGTCAGGCTCGAATGCAGGTTACGATTCTTTATAGAATCATAGAATCCCTACAGAGCGGAAGGCGGGTCATTCGGCCCAACGAGTCTGCACCAGCCCTTAGAAAGAGCAACCTATTTAAGCCCACACCGCCACCCTATCCACATTCCCGCAACCCAAACTAACCTAAAGGGCAATTTAGCACGGCGAATCCACCTGACTTGCACATATTTGGACTGTGGGAGGAAAACAGAGAACCCAGAGGAAACCGTGTCAGAGAAAGTGCAAACTCCACATGGACAGACATCCGAGGCTGGAATTGAACCTGGGTTGCTGGCGCGCTGAGGCAAGCTTGCAAACTACTGTGACACCGGATTGCAGCCTCCTGGACTCTGCACTGCACAGATTCACCGTGTAGGACAATCTCTGGGGTCTCTGACAGCCTCTTTTTTGTTTTACAATGAAATACACAGTTCTTAAAATTTAGAGTAGTCAATTATTTTTCCAATTTATGGTGGCTAATCCACCTACCTCTCACATCTTTGAGTTGTGGGGTGAGACTCACGCAGAACCGGGGAGAATGTGCAAACTCCACGCGGCCAGTGACCCGGGGCCGGGGTCGCAATGTGGACTGGGAACTTCAGGTAATTAGGAGAGCAAAAACGGTACAAGAAAGGATACAGGCAGGTAAAATGAACGAACGTCCTAAGTAATTTTACCAGCTCATTAAGGGTAAAAGGATAACTCGGGATATAGCCGGAAAACATGGGCTATCGCTTCTCGGCCTTTTGGTTCAGATCAAGTGTAGTATCTGTTCTTATCAGTTTAATATCTGGTATGTCCCCTTCGGGGGACCGAATATTAAATTGATTTTTGGGACACGGAGATGGTTCAGGGGCTTTCTTGCTCCGCTCCAGGCATCAACCCGGTCTTGCAATGTTTCCAGGAATGGTGCCTTCACCCCGCTTTGGGCACAAATAGTGCAAAAGCAGAAAATGGCGCAAAACCTGGCTTCCCCTCTTCTGTCTTGTCCAGTTGTCTCATCCTGACCAATTAAAAAATTTTCAGGCTCCAGAGCATTGCTAGCTTTTCTGCTGGCGGGCGCTTCGCGCACTAATGTCGTGAGCCTATGGGCTCGCGGACTTGCGGCAGCCAGGCTCCGTTTTCAGCTGATATGCCAAACAGATATCCTGCTGCTTTTTACAGGCCACTCACCCTCACCCTCGGATGCCGACTTGCCTTCTCCTCACTTCAGTTACCACATCCCTTCATCCTGCACAACGGGGAAGTGTGGCGACAGACTGAACGGCATCCTGATTTGGATGTAGGTATACCTTCACGGCGTCTCTTTTCGTTCTCGTGACTCCACGACCAACACGCCAGGGTGGAGCTCAGGGAGACTAGACATTGCCCCCTGTTGGATTCCGCCAGTACTCGCTGCTTGCACGGATTGCCCTTTGTTCGGCAAAGGTGGAGATTTCTTCGACTCCCTCCGTTGGGTGTCACTGGGCCTTCACAGCGTCTCCATTTAATCTGGTGATGACAGGGGGCGGCTTGCCAGACGATGTCTTCCTGTTGTGTTTTACTGGTTCTGCATGCACAGACTCCACCGTGCTCGGCCAAGCTGGGGGTCTCTTGACCAACAGTGACCGTAGACTAAAAGTTCCAAAGCACAGTCGAACGCAGCAAGGTGCTCCTGAAAGTCGGTGGACGAGGAGGACAAGAGCCATAGCCGGAAAATATTGGCTATCGCTTCTCGGCCTTTTGCCTGAGATCAAGTGTAGTCTCATTTGATCGTGGGAAGCTGAGGATCTCGATTACGATCGTGGATTGGAGAACTCGGAGGAATTGAAGTCGTCAAAGAGGAAACGTTTGGAGCTTGGCTGCTATTGGTGGATCGACATACTGGCCTAAACCTCTGGTTTAGGCCTAACGCCGAAACAGTTCAGACCCAACGTACGAGCTATGGATGCAGCTGCATCCCGACCACCAGGCTGGGGAGTGCGAAACACTGTCCGAGTCACAGTGAAGAAAACGGAAGGAGAGTCACCTTTGGATCGGATTCTCTTCGTGAAGCGGGTGCTGCTCGAGTGTTGTGGGTTTAAAGCAACAGAAATCTTCTGCTTGCAAAACTTCCCCAAGAATGGCTTCTTTGATGTCACCTTCAAGAGCGGCGCAGCGTGCATCAAATTCTTGAACGTCTTCAAGGAAAAAGGTAACCAGAGTCCCCTGTCGATCCTGACTGCGGAGCCTCTGTTTACACTACCGGCACAGCGAAATCGGGTTGTTACACTGCACACCTACAACCCCCACGTCCCTGTGTCTGATGTGCTCACGTTCCTCGCCAGGTACGCTGAGCTGAAAGTGACAGCGTGCAAGTGAAAGACACCTTCGGCATCTGGACAAGTGAGCACCGGGTCAAGGTGACCCTAAGAACGGACAGCAACGGAGCCATCCTGCATCCCCCCTCCAATTTCGCTATTGGAGTAAATCGTGGCTACCTCTACTACGTGGGACAGCCACGAGTATGCCACACCTGTGGCAAAATGGGGCATGTTGCCGCAAACTGCAGTGTGACCTTCTGCAAGAACTGCAGGCAGGAGGGACACATGACTAAGGACTGCAAGGAAGACAAGTGCTGCAACCTGTGTGGGGAGGCCGGCCATCTTTACAGGGCCTGCCCGAAACGCGGGGCGACATATGCACAGATCATCAGCAGCGGAGTCAAAAAGGCGACCAGAGAGGAGGAGCATACACCCTCCACCGAAAAAGACACCACGGTTCAGAATGAGGAAAAGCAACAGAAGGGCCCCCAACAAAAAGAGGAGGCCCCAGCACCTCCTGACAACCCAACCCCAGCCCCATCTGATGAGGAACACTCAATGGAAGAGGAAGAGGATGGGACAAAGAATAAAGAGCCCTGGGAAACCGTGAACAGGGACAAACGAAAGAGAAAACAAAAAAACAAACTGAAGAACCCCCTGAGGGGTAGTGGCAAAAAGCGACACCTCTCAGCCGGCGCACTTAGTGCCGACACCTCATCCGATGAGGGAAAACAGGACAAGAATCGGCCTCAGATAAAGAGGCAAAGCACCAACGTGGAACGGAAGGCACAGACCCCCCAGACCACCGACCGGGAAGAAAACAAGGTCACAGACCAACCCCCGATAGCAACGAGCAGCAACAACCCAGGTGAAGACCGGCCTGCAACCCCAACACCTACTGACTGCCACGACGAACCCCAGGGCTACACCACCCCCCCCATTGCATCTGCATCAAAATCACTGGGCCAGTACGGACCAGAACAGTTTTCTCAGCCCTGCAACTGTGCTAAAGTTTGCGAGCACCACCGGCATGCTGGGGAACATTCAACAGCTGGAACAGCCAACTGTATAGACTCTGGACTCTTGAGACTGGTAAATCTATCCTTTTTATAATGGGTTTAAAAATTGCATCCATAAATGTGCGAAGCATCAAAGATACTTCGCGGTGTGTAGCCACACTCAACTATTTGGCAAATGTAAAAGCTGACCTACTGTTCCTGCAGGAGTGCGGAATTCCGCACCTCAGCAACTACAGGCGCTGGTCGAGCTGGTGGTCCCACGGGCCATCCATCGGGTCAGGAGGAAACGACTGCCGCTCCTCCGGCCTGGGTATTCTGCTGCGGGGAGGCAACTTCACCATCTCCGACGTTAAGGAGGTGGTGGGCGGGCGCCTCCTCGTAGCAGACGTGAAATACAAAAACACCCCTCTCAGACTTATTAATGTGTACGCCCCGGCCGTAAAAAGTGAGCGGCTGGCAGTTCTTCAGCAACTCCCACTGCTGTTGGCCACCTCCAAGCCGGTTATCCTGGGTGGTGACTTCAACTGCATCATCGATGCGGCTGGACGATCCAGCAAAGCCGACAGCAAACTAGACGCTACGTCCAGACTCCTGATGGAAACGGTAAAAGACGCCAAGCTGCTCGACGTCTGCAGCAACCCTGCAGACGGCGCGCAGCGTAGATACACATGGTCACGGCCAGACGGGTCCGTCCGCTCCAGGATAGACTTCTTCTTTGTGTCCCGAGCTTTCACGGTCAGGTCCACCGACGTAACGCCGGTGTTCTTCTCTGACCACTGCCTCCTACTGGCCGACTGCCACCTGCAGGAAGACCAGGGGGTAGGCAGGGGGACGTGGAAGCTAAATGTAAAACTGCTGACCCCTGAGAACATCGAGGAACTCAGGAGGGATTACAAAGGATGGAGAACCGTGAAACCCCTCTTTGAGGCCCCACATCTCTGGTGGGAAGCAATCAAGGGGAATATCAAGAGGTTTTTCATCCTCAAGGGCGTTCAAAAGGTGAGAGAGAGACGAGGGGTCATGTCCAGGCTCCAGAAAAGTATGCAAAATTTGCTCCAGCTGCAGTCGATGGGGGTGGATGTCAAGGAGGATCTCCAAGAGGTGAAGAGCCAGCAAGCCTCGCTCTACACCTCGGAGGCCTCCAAGGTTATCTTCCGTTCCAGAGTCCGCTCCGTGGAGCAGGACGAAAAGTGCTCACGCTTCTTCTTCCAAAAGGTGCACAGAGACACCTCTGTGATCAGCAGCCTGAAGGAAGAAGATGGCTCTGAAAAGTCATCGCAGTCTGACATCCTGAGGATCAGCCAATCCTTTTATGCCGGACTGTATGACCTGAAGCCAACAGATAGCACTGTTTCCCAGACCTTCCTGTCGACTATCACGGAGGTCATAGGCGACAGCGAGCTGGAAAACCTGGACAAACCACTAACTCTGGACGAGCTGACAAAGGCCGCCAAGTCCTTCGAGACGAGTAAAACTCCCGGAAGCGACGGCTTACCGGTTGAGTTGTATTCGGCTCTGTGGGACTGGATGGGCCCAGACCTGCTGGAAGTGTACGAGAGTATGCTTCTGGAAGGCAGCATGTCAGAGTCCATGAGGAAAGGCATCATCACCCTCATCTACAAACAGAAGGGGGAAAGGGAAGAAATTCGAAATTGGCGACCCATTTCACTGTTGAATGTGGACGACAAAATTCTAGCAAAGGTCATCGCCAATCGGGTCAGGTCTGCTCTGGAGTCGGTGATCCACCCTGACCAGACCTGTGCTGTACCCGGCAGGAAGATCTCTGATAGCCTCGCGCTACTCAGGGATACGATCGCCTACGTGCAGGACAGGGGGGTGGACACTTGCCTCATCAGCCTTGACCAGGAGAAGGCTTTTGACAGAATATCGCACACCTACATGATGGATGTGCTCTCCAAAATGGGGTTTGGGGAGGGAATTCGCAATTGGATCAAACTGCTCTACACAAACATCTATAGCGCAGTCTCAATCAATGGGTGGGAATCAGAAAAGTTCCAGATCAGATCTGGAGTCAGGCAGGGCTGCCCTCTCTCCTCTGCCCTTTTTGTGTGCTGCATAGAACCTTTTGCCGAGTCCATCAGGAGGGATCCGGGTATAAGAGGAGTGACGATCCCAGGCAGTGGAGGCATGCAAGTCAAGGCCTCCCTGTACATGGACGACGTTGCCGTCTTCTGCTCGGATCCTGCGTCTGTACGCAGGCTCTTAACCACCTGCGACCAGTTTGAACTGGCCTCTGGAGCCAAGGTAAACCGGGGCAAGAGCGAGGCCATGTTCTTTGGGAACTGGGCCGACCGGTCCTTTGTCCCCTTCACTGTCAGGTCAGATTATCTGAAGGTGCTGGGGATATGGTTCGGAGCTGCTGGGGCGTGCACCAAAAACTGGGAGGAGCGCATAGGAAAGGTAAGACAGAAACTGGGCTGGTGGGAGCAACGCTCCCTCTCCATTGCGGGCAAAACCCTGGTCATCAGGTGTGAGGTACTCTCGGTGCTACTGTACGTGGCGCAGGTCTGGCCCATAACCCGACCCTACGCCACAGCAGTCACCCGGGCCATCTTCAAATTTATCTGGCGATCCAAGATGGACCGTGTCCGAAGGGACACCATGTACAAACCTGTGGAGAAGGGAGGGCGGAACGTACCCAACGCCTCCCTCATCCTGTTGGCCACCTTTGTGTCCAGCTGCATCAAGCTGTGCGTGGACCCCCAGTATGCAAACACCAAGTGTCACTACATACTGAGGTTCTACCTGTCCCCGGTGTTGCGAAGGATGGGCCTGGCCTCATTGCCGCGGAACGCTCCAAGTAGTTGGACCGTACCGTACCACCTGTCCTTTGTGGAAAAGTTTTTGAAGGAAAACACCTTTGACCACAAGGCAATGAAGCAGTGGTCAGCACGTAATGTCCTCGAGGCCCTCAGGGAAAAGGAGACCGTGGAGGACGTTGGATGGTTCCCTGAGCAGACTGCCAGAGTCATCTGGCAGAACGCCTCATCACCAGAACTTTCAAACAAGCACCAAGACCTAGCTTGGCTGGTGGTGAGAAGGGCCCTCCCTGTCAGATTCTTCATGCACACCCGAAGGCTCTGCACCAATGCACGCTGCCCTCGGAGTGGCTGTGGGGGAAATGAGACGGTCACACACCTCCTTGTGGAATGTGCCTTTGCAAAGAAGGTCTGGAGAGAGATGCAGTGGTATTTGTCAAGGTTTATCCCAAACAGATCTGTGACACAGGACTCTGTGCTCTACGGACTGTTTCCAGGGACACACACCGAGACAAATATCAACTGCTGCTGGAAGGTCATCAACTCGGTAAAAGACGCTCTTTGGTCTGCCCGAAACTTGCTGATCTTCCAGTGCAAAGAATTGTCCTCGACCGAGTGTTGCAGACTGGCACATTCCAGGGTCCAGGACTACGTGCTGAGGGACGCACTCAAGCTTGGGGCAGCTGCCGCCAAGGCGCAATGGGGAAAGACCACTGTGTAAAGTCTTTCCAGCAAATGTACACCGAGGGGCGCGTAACAGTGTAAAGCCCCTCGGTCTGGGCAACCAACACTCCAATGTAAAAAACAAACATGACAATGTAAATATTTAAGAAGGAATTGTAATGTAAAGAGTGATGTGTATGACAATATCAAAATTGAATGAAAGAAAGTCAAGGCAACATGTAACCCTGCCGGAAATGTACAGTCAAGACAATTTGAAATGTTTCTGTAATGCTCATGATAAATTTTTATGAATAAAGTATATTTTTTTGAATAAAAAAAAAAAAAAAAAAAAAAAATCTGTTCTTATCAGTTTAATATCTGATATGTCCTCAATCTGGGGACCGAATATTAAATTGATTTTTAGGACTCGGAGATGGTTCAGAGGCTTGCTCCTTCCGCTCCACGCATCAACCTGGTCTTGCAGTGCTTCCAGGAATGGTGCCCTCTCCCCGCTTTGGGGCGCAAAATGTATAAAAGCAGAAAATGCCGCAAAACCTGGCTTCCCCTTTTCTCTCTTGTCCAGTTGTCTCATCCTGACCAATTTAAGGCCTTTCAGGCTCCAAAGCATTGCTAGTTTTTCTGCTGGCGGGAGCTTCGTGCACGAATGTTGCGAGCCGATGGACTCGCGGACTTGCGGCAGCCAGGCTCCGTTTTCAGCTGATATGCCACTCAGATTTCCTGCTGCTTTTTACAGGCCACTCACCTTCACACTCGGATGCCGACTTGCCTACTCCTCACTTCAGTTACCACATCCCTTCATCCTGCACAACGGGGAAGTGTGGCGACAGACTGAACGGCATCCTGTTTGGATGTAGGTATACCTTCACGGCGTCTCTTTTAGTTCTCCTGACTCCACGACCAACACGCCAGGGTGGAGCTCAGGGAGACTAGACATTGCCCTCTGTTGGATTCCGCCAGTAGTTGCTGTTTGCACGGATTGCCCTTTGTTCGGCAAAGGTGGAGATGACTTCGACTCCCTCTGTTGGGTGTCACTGGGCCTTCACAGCGTCTCCATTTCATCTGGTGACGACAGGGGACGGCTTGCCAGATGATGTCTTCGTGTTGTGTTTTACTGGTTCTGCATGCACAGACTCCACCGTGCTCGGCCAAGCTGGAGGTTTCTTGACCAACAGTGAGCGTAGACTAAAAGTTCCAAAGCACAGTCGAGCGCAGCAAGGTGCACCTGAATGTCGGTGGAAGAGGAGGACAAGAGCCATTGCAGGAAAATATGGGCTATCGCTTCTCGGTCTTTTGGCTCAGATCAAGTGTAGTCTCATTTGATCGAGGGAAGCTGAGGATTTCGATGACGATCGTGGATTGGAGAACTCGGAGGGATTGAAGTCGTCAAAGAAGAAACGTTTGGAGCTTGGCTGCTATTGGTGGATCGACATGCTGGCCTAAACCTCGGGTTTAGGCCTAACGCCGATACAGTTTCACACCCAACGTACGAGCTATGGATGCAGCTGCATCCCGACCACCAGGCTGGGGCGTGCGAAACACTGTCCGAGTCACAGTGAAGAAAACGGATGGAGAGTCACCTTTGAACCGGAAACACTTCGTGAAGAAGGTGCTGCTCGAGTGCTGTGGGTTTAAAGCAACAGAGATCTTCTGCTTGCAAAACTTCCCCAAGAATGGTTTCTTTGATGCCACCTTCAAGAGCGTCGCAGCGTGCATCAAATTCTTGAACGTCTTCAAGGAAAAAGGTAACCAGAGTCCCTTGTCGATCCTGACTGCGGAACCTCTGTTTACGCTACCGGCACAGCGAAATCGGGTTGTTACACTGCACACGTACAACCCCCACGTCCCTGTATCTGATGTGCTCACGTTCCTCGCCAGGTACGCTGAGCTGAAAAGTGACAGCGTGCAAGTGAAAGACACCTTCGGCATCTGGACAAGTGAGCACCAGGTCAAGGTGACCCTAAGAATGGACAGCAACGGAGCCATCCTGCATCCCCCCTCCAATTTCGCTATTGGAGTAAATCGTGGCTACCTCTACTACGTGGGACAGCCACGAGCATGCCACACCTGTGGCAAAACGGGGCATGTTGCCGCAAACTGCAGTGTGACCTTCTGCAAGAACTGCAGGCAGGAGGGACACATGACTAAGGACTGCAAGGAAGACAAGTGCTGCAACCTGTGTGGGGAGGCCGGCCATCTTTACAGGGCCTGCCCGAAACGCGGGGCGACATATGCACAGATCATCAGCAGTGGAGTCAAAAAGGCGACCAGAGAGGAGGAACATACACCCTCCACCGAAAAAGACACCACGGTTCAGAATGAGGAAAAGCAACAGAAGGGCCCCCAACAAAAAGAGGAGGCCCCAGCACCTCCTGACAACCCAACCCCAGCCCCATCTGATGAGGAACACTCAATGGAAGAGGAAGAGGATGGGACAAAGAATAAAGAGCCCTGGGAAATCGTGAACAGGGACAAACGAAAGAGAAAACAAAAAAACAAACTGAAGAACCCCCTGAGGGGTAGTGTCAAAAAGCGACACCTCTCAGCCGGCGCACTTAGTGCCGACACCTCATCCGATGAGGGAAAACAGGACAAGAATCGGCCTCAGATAAAGAGGCAAAGCACCAACGTGGAACGGAAGGCACAGACCCCCCAGACCACCGACCGGGAAGAAAACAAGGTCACAGACCAACCCCCGATAGCAACGAGCAGCAACAACCCTGGTGAAGACCGGCCTGCAACCCCAACACCTACTGACTGCCACGACGAACCCCAGGGCTACACCACCCCCCCATTGCATCTGCATCAAAATCACTGGGCCAGTACGGACCAGAACAGTTTTCTCAGCCCTGCAACTGTGCTAAAGTTTGCGAGCACCACCGGCATGCTGGGGAACATTCAACAGCTGGAACAGCCAACTGTATAGACTCTGGACTCTTGAGACTGGTAAATCTATCTTTTTATAATGGGTTTAAAAATTGCATCCATAAATGTGCGAAGCATCAAAGATACTTCGCGGTGTGTAGCCACACTCAACTATTTGGCAAATGTAAAAGCTGACCTACTGTTCCTGCAGGAGTGCGGAATTCCGCACCTCAGCAACTACAGGCGCTGGTCGAGCTGGTGGTCCC
This sequence comes from Scyliorhinus torazame, assembly GCF_047496885.1. NCBI lineage: Eukaryota > Metazoa > Chordata > Chondrichthyes > Carcharhiniformes > Scyliorhinidae > Scyliorhinus > Scyliorhinus torazame. The sequence goes on along the minus strand of NC_092726.1, from coordinate 41,473,305 downwards.
ACGGGCCATCCATCTGGTCAGGAGGAAACGACTGCCGCTCCTCCAGCCTGGGTATTCTGCTGCGGGGAGGCAAATTCACCATCTCCGACGTTAAGGAGGTGGTGGGCGGGCGCCTCCTCGTAGCAGACGTGAAATACAAAAACACCCCTCTCAGATTTATTAATGTGTACGCCCCGGCCGTAAAAAGTGAGCGGCTGGCAGTTCTTCAGCAACTCCCAATGCTGTTGGCCACCTCCAAGCCGGTCATCCTGGGTGGTGACTTCAACTGCATCATCGATGCGGCTGGACGATCCAGCAAAGCCGACAGCAAACTAGACGCCACTTCCAGACTCCTGATGGAAACGGTAAAAGACGCCAAGCTGCTCGACGTCTGCAGCAACCCTGCAGACGGCGCGCAGCGTAGATACACATGGTCACGGCCAGAGGGTCCGTCCGCTCCAGGATAAACGTCTTTTTTGTGTCCCGAGCTTTCACGGTCAGGTCCACCGACGTAACGCCGGTGTTCTTCCCTGACCACTGCCTCCTATTGGCCGACTGCCACCTGCAGGAAGACCAGGGGGTAGGCAGGGGGACGTGGAAGCTAAATGTAAAACTGCTGACCCCTGAGAACATCGAGGAACTCAGGAGGGATTACAAAGGTTGGAGAACCGTGAAACCCCTCTTTGAGGCCCCACATCTCTGGTGGGAAGCAATCACGGGGAATATCAAGAAGTTTTTCATCCTCAAGGGCGTTCAAAAGGTGAGAGAGAGACGAGGGGTCATGTCCAGGCTCCAGAAAAGTATGCAAAATTTGCTCCAGCTGCAGTCGATGGGGGTGGATGTCAAGGAGGATCTCCAAGAGGTGAAGAGCCAGCAAGCCTCGCTCTACACCTCGGAGGCCTCCAAGGTTATCTTCCGTTCCAGAGTCCGCTCTGTGGAGCAGGACGAAAAGTGCTCACGCTTCTTCTTCCAAAAGGTGCACAGAGAGACCTCTGTGATCAGCAGCCTGAAGGAAGAAGATGGCTCTGAAAAGTCATCGCAATCTGACATCCTGAGGATCAGCCAATCCTTTTATGCCGGACTGTATGACCTGAAGCCAACAGATAGCACTGTTTCCCAGACCTTCCTGTCGACTATCACGGAGGTCAGAGGCGACAGCGAGCTGGAAAACCTGGACAAACCACTAACTCTGGACGAGCTGACAAAGGCCGCCAAGTCCTTCGAGACGAGTAAAACTCCCGGAAGCGACGGCTTACCGGTTGAGTTGTATTCGGCTCTGTGGGACTGGATGGGCCCAGACCTGCTGGAAGTGTACGAGAGTATGCTTCTGGAAGGCAGCATGTCAGAGTCCATGAGGAAAGGCATCATCACCCTCATCTACAAGCAGAAGGGGGAAAGGGAAGAAATTCGAAATTGGCGACCCATTTCACTGTTGAATGTGGACTACAAAATTCTAGCCAAGGTCATCGCCAATCGGGTCAGGTCTGCTCTGGAGTCGGTGATCTACCCTGACCAGACCTGTGCTGTACCCGGCAGGAAGATCTCTGATAGCCTCGCGCTACTCAGGGATACGATCGCCTACGTGCAGGACAGGGGGGTGGACATTTGCCTCATCAGCCTTGACCAGGAGAAGGCTTTTGACAGAATATCGCACACCTACATGATGGATGTGCTCTCCAAAATGGGGTTTGGGGAGGGAATTCGCAATTGAATCAAACTGCTCTACACAAACATCTATAGCGCAGTCTCAATCAATGGGTGGGAATCAGAAAAGTTCCAGATCAGATCTGGAGTCAGGCAGGGCTGCCCTCTCTCCTCTGCCCTTTTTGTGTGCTGCATAGAACCTTTTGCCGAGTCCATCAGGAGGGATCCGGGTATAAGAGGAGTGACGATCCCAGGCAGTGGAGGCATGCAAGTCAAGGCCTCCCTGTACATGGACGACGTTGCCGTCTTCTGCTCGGATCCTGCGTCTGTACGCAGGCTCTTGACCACCTGCGACCAGTTTGAACTGGCCTCTGGAGCCAAGGTAAACCGGGGCAAGAGCGAGGCCATGTTCTTTGGGAACTGGGCCGACCGGTCCTTTGTCCCCTTCACTGTCAGGTCAGATTACCTGAAGGTGCTGGGGTTATGGTTCGGAGCTGCTGGGGCGTGCACCAAAAACTGGGAGGAGCGCATAGGAAAGGTAAGACAGAAACTGGGCTGGTGGGAGCAACGCTCCCTCTCCATTGCGGGCAAAACCCTGGTCATCAGGTGTGAGGTACTCTCGGTGCTACTGTACGTGGCGCAGGTCTGGCCCATAACCCGACCCTACGCCACAGCAGTCACCCAGGCCATCTTCAAATTTATCTGGCGATCCAAGATGGACCGTGTCCGAAGGGACACCATGTACAAACCTCTGGAGAAGGGAGGGCGGAACGTACCCAACGCCTCCCTCATCCTGTTGGCCACCTTTGTGTCCAGCTGCATCAAGCTGAGCGTGGACCCCCAGTACGCAAACACCAAGTGTCACTACATACTGAGGTTCTACCTGTCCCCGGTGTTGCGAAGGATGGGCCTGGCCTCATTGCCGCGGAACGCTCCAAGTAGTTGGACCGTACCGTACCACCTGTCCTTTGTGGAAAAGTTTTTGAAGGAAAACACCTTTGACCACAAGGCAATGAAGCAGTGGTCAGCACGTAATGTCCTCGAGGCCCTCAGGGAAAAAGAGACCGTGGAGGACGTTGGATGGTTCCCTGAGCAGACTGCCAGAGTCATCTGGCAGAACGCCTCATCACCAGAACTTTCAAACAAGCACCAAGACCTAGCTTGGCTGGTGGTGAGAAGGGCCCTCCCTGTCAGATTCTTCATGCACACCCGAAGGCTCTGTGCCAATGCACGCTGCTCTCGGAGTGGCTGTGGGGGAAATGAGACGGTCACACACCTCCTTGTGGAATGTGCCTTTGCAAAGAAGGTCTGGAGAGAGATGCAGTGGTATTTGTCAAGGTTTATCCCTAACAGATCTGTGACACAGGACTCTGTGCTCTACGGACTGTTTCCAGGGACACACACCGAGACAAATATCAACTGCTGCTGGAAGGTCATCAACTCGGTAAAAGACGCTCTTTGGTCTGCCCGAACTTGCTGATCTTCCAGTGCAAAGAATTGTCCTCGACCGAGTGTTGCAGACTGGCACATTCCAAGGTCCAGGACTACGTGCTGAGGGACGCACTCAAGCTTGGGGCAGCTGCCGCCAAGGCGCAATGGGGAAACACCACTGTGTAAAGTCTTTCCAGCAAATGTATACCGAGGGGCGGGTAACAGTGTAAAGCCCCCTCGGTCTGGGCAACCAACACTCCAATGTATAAAATCAACATGCCACTGTAAATATTTCAGAAGGAATTGTAATGTAAAGAGTGATATGTGTACGACAATATCAAAAGTGAATGAAAGAAAGTCAAGGCAGCATGTAACCCTGCCGGAAATGTACAGTCAAGACAATTTGAAATGTTTCTGTAATGCTCATGATAAATTTTTATGAATAAAGTATATTTTTTGAAAAAAAAAAAAAAAATCTGTTCTTATCAGTTTAATATCTGATATGTCCTCAATATGGAGACCGAATATTAAATTGATTTTTAGGACTCGGAGATGGTTCAGGGGCTTGCTCCTTCCGCTCCACGCATCAACCTGGGCTTGCAGTGCTTCCAGGAATGGTGCCTTCACCCCGCTTTGGGGCGGAAATGTATAAAAGCAGAAAATGCCGCAAAACCTGCCTACCCCTTTTCTCTGTTGTCCAGTTGCTTCATCTTGACCAATTTAAGGCATTTCAAGCTCCAAAGCATTGCTAGCTTTTCTGCTGGCGGGAGCTTCGTGCACTAATGTTGCGAGTCGATGGACTCGAGGACTTTCGGCAGCCAGGCTCCGTTTTCAGCTGATATGCCGCACAGATTTCCTGCTGCTTTTTACAGGCCACTCACCCTCACCCTCGGATGCCGACTTGCCTTCTCCTCACTTCAGTTACCACATCCCTTCATCCTGCACAACGGGATACTGTTGCGACAGACTGAACGGTATCCTGTTTGGATGTAGGTATACCTTCACGGCGTCTCTTTTCGTTCTCCTGACTCCACGACCAACACGCCAGGGTGGAGCTCAGGGAGACTAGACATTGCCCTCTGTTGGATTCCGCCAGTACTTGCTGTTTGCACGGATTGCCCTTTGTTCGGCAAAGGTGGAGATGACTTCGACTCCCTCTGTTGGGTGTCACTGGGCCTTCACAGCGTCTCCATTTCATCTGGTGACGACAGGGGACGGCTTGCCAGACGATGTCTTCCTGTTGTGTTTTACTGGTTCTGCATGCTCAGACTCCACCGTGCTCGGCCAAGCTGGATGTCTCTTGTCCAAGAGTGAGCGTAGACTAAAAGTTCCAAAGCACAGTCGAGCGCAGCAAGGTGCACCTGAATGTCGGTGGACGAGGAGGACAAGAGCCATTGCCGGAAAATATGGGCCATCGCTTCTCGGCCTTTTGGCTCAGATCAAGTGTAATATCTGTTCTTATCAGTTTAATATCTGATATGTCCTCCATCTGGGGACCGAATATTAAATTGATTTTTAGGACTCGGAGATGGTTCAGGGGCTTGCTCCTTTCGCTCCACGCATCAACCTGGTCTTGCAGTGCTTCCAGGAATGGTGCCCTCTCCCCGCTTTGGGGCGCAAAATGTATAAAAGCAGAAAATGCCGCAAAACCTGGCTTCCCCTTTTCTCTCTTGTCCAGTTGTCTCATCCTGACCAATTTAAGGCCTTTCAGGCTCCAAAGCATTGCTAGCTTTTCTGCTGGCGGGAGCTTCGTGCACGAATGTTGCGAGCCGATGGACTCGCGGACTTGCGGCAGCCAGGCTCCGTTTTCAGCTGATATGCCACACAGATTTCCTGCTGCTTTTTACAGGCCACTCACCTTCACACTCGGATGCCGACTTTCCTTCTCCTCACTTCAGTTACCACATCCCTTCATCCTGCACAACGGGGAAGTGTGGCGACAGACTGAACGACATCCTGTTTGGATGTAGGTACACCTTCACGGCGTCTCTTTTCGTTCTCCTGACTCCACGACCAACACGCCAGGGTGGAGCTCAGGGAGACTAGACATTGCCCTCTGTTGGATTCCGCCAGTACTTGCTGCTTGCACGGATTGCCCTTTGTTCGGCAAAGGTGGAGATTACTTCGACTCCCTCCGTTGGGTGTCACTGGGCCTTCACAGCGTCTCCATTTCATCTGGTGACGACAGGGGACGGCTTGCCAGACGATGTCTTCGTGTTGTGTTTACTGGTTCTGCATGCACAGACTCCACCGTGCTCGGCGAAGCTGGATGTATCTTGACCAACAGTGAGCGTAGACTAAAAGTTCCAAAGCACAGTCGAGCGCAGCAAGGTGCACCTGAATGTTGGTGGACGAGGAGGACAAGAGCCATTGCCGGAAAATATGGGCTATCGCTTCTCGGCCTTTTGGCTCAGATCAAGTGTAGTATCTGTTCTTATCAGTTTAATATCTGATATGTCCTCAATCTGGGGACCAAATATTAAATTGATTTTTAGGACTCGGAGATGGTTCAGGGGCTTGCTCCTTCCGCTCCACGCATCAACCTGGTCTTGCAGTGCTTCCAGGAATGGTGCCCTCTCCCAGCTTTCGGGCGCAAAATGTATAAAAGCAGAAAATGCCGCAAAAACCTGGCTTCCTCTTTTCTCTCTTGTCCAGTTGTCTCATCCTGACCAATTTAAGGCCTTTCAGGCTCCAAAGCATTGCTAGCTTTTCTGCTGGCGGGAGCTTCGTGCACGAATGTTGCGAGCCGATGGACTCGTGGACTTGCGGCAGCCAGGCTCCGTTTTCAGCTGATATGCCACACAGATTTCCGGCTGCTTTTTACAGGCCACTCACCTTCACACTCGGAAACCGACTTGCCTACTCCTCACTTCAGTTACCACATCCCTTCATCCTGCACAACGGGGAAGTGTGGCGACAGACTGAACGGCATCCTGTTTGGATGTAGGTATACCTTCACGGCGTCTCTTTTAGTTCTCCTGACTCCACGACCAACACGCCAGGGTGGAGCTCAGGGAGACTAGACATTGCCCTCTGTTGGATTCCGCCAGTAGTTGCTGTTTGCACGGATTGCCCTTTGTTCGGCAAAGGTGGAGATGACTTCGACTCCCTCCGTTGGGTGTCACTGGGCCTTCACAGCGTCTCCATTTCATCTGGTGACGACAGGGGACGGCTTGCCAGAGGAAGTCTTCGTGTTGTGTTTTACTGGTTCTGCATGCACAGACTCCACCGTGCTCGGCCAAGCTGGAGGTTTCTTGACCAACAGTGAGCGTAGACTAAAAGTTCCAAAGCACAGTCGAGCGCAGCAAGGTGCACCTGAATGTCGGTGGAAGAGGAGGACAAGAGCCATTGCCGGAAAATATGGGCTATCGCTTCTCGGCCTTTTGGCTCAGATCAAGTGTAGTATCTGTTCTTATCAGTTTAATATCTGATATGTCCTCAATCTGAGGACCGAATATTAAATTGATTTTTAGGACTCGGAGATGGTTCAGGGGCTTGCTCCTTCCGCTCCACGCATCAACCTGGTCTTGCAGTGCTTCCAGGAATGGTGCCCTCTCCCCGCTTAGGGGCGCCAAATGTATAAAAGCAGAAAATGCCGCAAAACCTGGCTTACCCATTTCTCTCTTGTCCAGTTGTCTCATCCTGACCAATTTAAGGCCTTTCAGGCTCCAAAGCATTGCTAGCTTTTCTGCTGTCGGGAGCTCCGTGCACGAATGTTGTGAGCCGATGGACTCGCGGACTTGCGGCAGCCAGGCTCCGTTTTCAGCTGATATGCCACACAGATTTCCTGCTGCTCTTTACAGGCCACTCACCTTCACACTCGGATGCCGACTTGCCTTCTCCTCACTTCAGTTACCACATCCCTTCATCCTGCACAACGGGGAAGTGTGGCGACAGACTGAACGGCATTCTCTTTGGATGTAGGTATACCTTCACGGCGTCTCTTTTCGTTCTCCTGACTCCACGACCAACACGCTAGGGTGGAGCTCAGGGAGACTAGACATTGCCCCCTGTTGGATACCGCCAGTACTTGCTGCTTGCACGGATTGTCCTTTTTTCGGCAAAGGTGGAGATTTCTTCCACTCCCTCCGTTGGGTGTCACTGGCCTTCACAGCGTCTCCATTTCATCTGGTGACGACAGGGGACGGCTTGCCAGACGATGTCTTCGTGTTGTGTTTTACTGGTTCTGCATGCACAGACTCCACCGTGCTCGGCCAAGCTGGAGGTTTCTTGACCAACAGTGAGCGTAGACTAAAAGTTCCAAAGCACAGTCGAGCGCAGCAAGGTGCACCTGAATGTCGGTGGACGAGGAGGACAAGAGCCATTGCCGGAAAATATGGGCTATCGCTTCTCGGCCTTTTGGTTCAGATCAAGTGTAGTCTCATTTGATCGAGGGAAGCTGAGGATTTCGATGACGATCGTGGATTGGAGAACTCGGAGGGATTGAAGTCGCCAAAGAAGAAACGTTTGGAGCTTGGCTGCTATTGGTGGATCTACATGCTGGCCTAAACCTCGGGTTTAGGCCTAACGCCGATACAGTTTCACACCCAACGTACGAGCTATGGATGCAGCTGCATCCCGACCACCAGGCTGGGGCGTGCGAAACACTGTCCGAGTCACAGTGAAGAAAACGGATGGAGAGTCACCTTTGGACCGGAAACACTTCGTGAAGAAGGTGCTGCTCGAGTGCTGTGGGTTTAAAGCAACAGAGATCTTCTGCTTGCAAAACTTCCCCAAGAATGGTTTCTTTGATGTCACCTTCAAGAGCGTCGCAGCGTGCATCAAATTCTTGAACGTCTTCAAGGAAAAAGGTAACCAGAGTCCCTTGTCGATCCTGACTGCGGAACCTCTGTTTACGCTACCGGCACAGCGAAATCGGGTTGTTACACTGCACACGTACAACCCCCACGTCCCTGTATCTGATGTGCTCACGTTCCTCGCCAGGTACGCTGAGCTGAAAAGTGACAGCGTGCAAGTGAAAGACACCTTCGGCATCTGGACAAGTGAGCACCAGGTCAAGGTGACCCTAAGAACGGACAGCAACGGAGCCATCCTGCATCCCCCCTCCAATTTCGCTATTGGAGTAAATCGTGGCTACCTCTACTACGTGGGACAGCCACGTGTATGCCACACCTGTGGCAAAACGGGGCATGTTGCCGCAAACTGCAGTGTGACCTTCTGCAAGAACTGCAGGCAGGAGGGACACATGACTAAGGACTGCAAAGAAGACAAGTGCTGCAACCTGTGTGGGGAGGCCGGCCATCTTTACAGGGCCTGCCCGAAACGCGGGGCAACATACGCAGAAATCATCAGCAGCGGAGTTAAAAAGGCGACCAGAGAGGAGGTGCATACACCCTCCACCGAAAAAGACACCACGGCTCAGAATGAGGAAAAGCAACAAAAGGGCCCCCAACAAAAAGAAGAGGCCCCAGCACCTCCTGACAACCCAACCCCAGCCCCATCTGATGAGGAACACTCAATGGAAGAGGAAGAGGATGGGACAAAGAATAAAGAGCCCTGGGAAACAGTGAACAGGGACAAACGAAAGCGGAAACAAAAAAACAAACTGAAGAACCCCCCGAGGGGTAGTGGCAAAAAGCGACACCTCTCAGCCGGCGCACTTAGCGCCGACACCTCATCCGATGAGGGAAAACAGGACAAGAATCGGCCTCAAATAAAGAGGCAAAGCACCAACGTGGAACGGAAGGCACAGACCCCCCAGACCACCGACCGGGAAGCAAACAAGGTCACAGACCAACCCCCGATAGCAACGAGCAGCAACAACCCAGGTGAAGACCGGCCTGCAACCCCAACACCTACTGACTGCCATGACGAACGCCAGGGCTACATCACCCCCCCAATGCATCTGCATCAAAATCACGGGGCCAGTACGGACCAGAACAGCTTTCTCAGCCCTGCAACTGTGCTAAAGTTTGCGAGCACCACCGGCATGCTGGGGAACATCGAACAGCTGGAACAGCCAACTGTATAGACTCTGGACTCTTGAGACTGGTAAATCTATCTTTTTTATAATGGGTTTAAAAATTGCATCCATAAATGTGCGAAGCATCAAAGATACTTCGCGGTGTGTAGCCACACTCGACTATTTGGCAAATGTAAAAGCTGACCTACTGTTCCTGCAGGAGTGCGGAATTCCGCACCTCAGCAACTACAGGCGCTGGTCGAGCTGGTGGTCCCACGGGCCATCCATCTGGTCAGGAGGAAACGACTGCCGCTCCTCCGGCCTGGGTATTCTGCTGCGGGGAGGCAACTTCACCATCTCCGACGTTAAGGAGGTGGTAGGCGGGCGCCTCCTCGTAGCAGACGTGAAATACAAAAACACCCCTCTCAGACTTATTAATGTGTACGCCCCGGCCGTAAAAAGTGAGCGGCTGGCAGTTCTTCAGCAACTCCCACTGCTGTTGGCCACCTCCAAGCCGGTCATCCTGGGTGGTGACTTCAACTGCATCATCGATGCGGCTGGACGATCCAGCAAAGCCGACAGCAAACTAGACGCTACGTCCAGACTCCTGATGGAAACGGTAAAAGACGCCAAGCTGCTCGACGTCTACAGCAACCCTGCAGACGGCGCGCAGCGTAGATACACATGGTCACGGCCAGACGGGTCCGTCCGCTCCAGGATAGACTTCTTTTTTGTGTCCCGAGCTTTCACGGTCAGGTCCACCGACGTAACGCCGGTGTTCTTCTCTGACCACTGCCTCCTACTGGCCGACTGCCACCTGCAGGAAGACCAGGGGGTAGGCAGGGGGACGTGGAAGCTAAATGTAAAACTGCTGACCCCTGAGAACATCGAGGAACTCAGGAGGGATTACAAAGGTTGGAGAACCGTGAAACCCCTCTTTGAGGCCCCACATCTCTGGTGGGAAGCAATCAAGGGGAATATCAAGAGGTTTTTCATCCTCAAGGGCGTTCAAAAGGTGAGAGAGAGACGAGGGGTCATGTCCAGGCTCCAGAAAAGTATGCAAAATTTGCTCCAGCTGCAGTCGATGGGGGTGGATGTCAAGGAGGATCTCCAAGAGGTGAAGAGCCAGCAAGCCTCGCTCTACACCTCGGAGGCCTCCAAGGTTATCTTCCGTTCCAGAGTCCGCTCCGTGGAGCAGGACGAAAAGTGCTCACGCTTCTTCTTCCAAAAGGTGCACAGAGACACCTCTGTGATCAGCAGCCTGAAGGAAGAAGATGGCTCTGAAAAGTCATCGCAGTCTGACATCCTGAGGATCAGCCAATCCTTTTATGCCGGACTGTATGACCTGAAGCCAACAGATAGCACTGTTTCCCAGACCTTCCTGTCGACTATCACGGAGGTCATAGGCGACAGCGAGCTGGAAAACCTGGACAAACCACTAACTCTGGACGAGCTGACAAAGGCCGCCAAGTCCTTCGAGACGAGTAAAACTCCCGGAAGCGACGGCTTACCGGTTGAGTTGTATTCGGCTCTGTGGGACTGGATGGGCCCAGACCTGCTGGAAGTGTACGAGAGTATGCTTCTGGAAGGCAGCATGTCAGAGTCCATGAGGAAAGGCATCATCACCCTCATCTACAAGCAGAAGGGGGAAAGGGAAGAAATTCGAAATTGGCGACCCATTTCACTGTTGAATGTGGACTACAAAATTCTAGCAAAGGTCATCGCCAATCGGGTCAGGTCTGCTCTGGAGTCGGTGATCCACCCTGACCAGACCTGTGCTGTACCCGGCAGGAAGATCTCTGATAGCCTCGCGCTACTCAGGGATACGATCGCCTACGTGCAGGACAGGGGGGTGGACACTTGCCTCATCAGCCTTGACCAGGAGAAGGCTTTTGACAGAATATCGCACACCTACATGATGGATGTGCTCTCCAAAATGGGGTTTGGGGAGGGAATTCGCAATTGGATCAAACTGCTCTACACAAACATCTATAGCGCAGTCTCAATCAATGGGTGGGAATCAGAAAAGTTCCAGATCAGATCTGGAGTCAGGCAGGGCTGCCCTCTCTCCTCTGCCCTTTTTGTGTGCTGCATAGAACCTTTTGCCGAGTCCATCAGGAGGGATCCGGGCATAAGAGGAGTGACGATCCCAGGCAGTGGAGGCATGCAAGTCAAGGCCTCCCTGTACATGGACGACGTTGCCGTCTTCTGCTCGGATCCTGCGTCTGTACGCAGGCTCTTGAACACCTGCGACCAGTTTGAACTGGCCTCTGGAGCCAAGGTAAACCGGGGCAAGAGCGAGGCCATGTTCTTTGGGAACTGGGCCGACCGGTCCTTTGTCCCCTTCACTGTCAGGTCAGATTACCTGAAGGTGCTGGGGATATGGTTCGGAGCTGCTGGGGCGTGCACCAAAAACTGGGAGGAGCGCATAGGAAAGGTAAGACAGAAACTGGGCTGGTGGGAGCAACGCTCCCTCTCCATTGCGGGCAAAACCCTGGTCATCAGGTGTGAGGTACTCTCGGTGCTACTGTACGTGGCGCAGGTCTGGCCCATAACCCGACCCTACGCCACAGCAGTCACCCGGGCCATCTTCAAATTTATCTGGCAATCCAAGATGGACCGTGTCCGAAGGGACACCATGTACAAACCTCTGGAGAAGGGAGCGCGGAACGTACCCAACGCCTCCCTCATCCTGTTGGCCACCTTTGTGTCCAGCTGCATCAAGCTGTGCGTGGACCCCCAGTATGCAAACACCAAGTGTCACTACATACTGAGGTTCTACCTGTCCCCGGTGTTGCGAAGGATGGGCCTGGCCTCATTGCCACGGAACGCTCCAAGTAGTTGGACCGTACCGTACCACCTGTCCTTTGTGGAAAAGTTTTTGAAGGAAAACACCTTTGACCACAAGGCAATGAAGCAGTGGTCAGCACGTAATGTCCTCGAGGCCCTCAGGGAAAAGGAGACCGTGGAGGACGTTGGATGGTTCCCTGAGCAGACTGCCAGAGTCATCTGGCAGAACGCCTCATCACCAGAACTTTCAAACAAGCACCAAGACCTAGCTTGGCTGGTGGTGAGAAGGGCCCTCCCTGTCAGATTCTTCATGCACACCCGAAGGCTCTGCACCAATGCACGCTGCCCTCGGAGTGGCTGTGGGGGAAATGAGACGGTCACACACCTCCTTGTGGAATGTGCCTTTGCAAAGAAGGTCTGGAGAGAGATGCAGTGGTATTTGTCAAGGTTTATCCCAAACAGATCTGTGACACAGGACTCTGTGCTCTACGGACTGTTTCCAGGGACACACACCGAGACAAATATCAACTGCTGCTGGAAGGTCATCAACTCGGTAAAAGACGCTCTTTGGTCTGCCCGAAACTTGCTGATCTTCCAGTGCAAAGAATTGTCCTCGACCGAGTGTTGCAGACTGGCACATTCCAAGGTCCAGGACTACGTGCTGAGGGAAGCACTCAAGCTTGGGGCAGCTGCCGCCAAGGCGCAATGGGGAAAGACCACTGTGTAAAGTCTTTCCAGCAAATGTACACCGAGGGGCGCGTAACAGTGTAAAGCCCCTCGGTCTGGGCAACCAACACTCCAATGTATAAAACAAACATGACAATGTAAATATTTAAGAAGGAATTGTAATGTAAAGAGTGATATGTGTATGACAATATCAAAATTGAATGAAAGAAAGTCAAGGCAACATGTAACCCTGCCGGAAATGTACAGTCAAGACAATTTGAAAGGTTTCTGTAATGCTCATGATAAATTTTTATGAATAAAGTATATTTTTTTGAAAAAAAAAAAAAAAAAAAAAAAAAAATCTGTTCTTATCAGTTTAATATCTGATATGTCCTCAATCTGGGGACCGAATATTAAATTGATTTTTAGGACTCGGAGATGGTTCAGGGGCTTGCTCCTTCCGCTCCACGCATCAACCTGGTCTTGCAGTGCTTCCAGGAATGGTGCCCTCTCCCCGCTTTGGGGTGCAAAACGTATAAAAGCAGAAAATGCCGCAAAACCTGGCTTCCCCTTTTCTCTCTTGTCCAGTTATCTCATCCTGACCAATTTAAGGCCTTTCAGGCTCCTAAGCATTGCTAGCTTTTCTGCTGGCGGGAGCTTCGTGCACGAATGTTGTGAGCCGATGGACTCGCGGACTTGCGGCAGCCAGGCTCCGTTTTCAGCTGATATGCCGCACAGATTTCCTGCTGCTTTTTACAGGCCACTCACCCTCACCCTCGGATGCCGACTTGCCTTCTCCTCACTTCAGTTACCACATCCCTTCATCCTGCACAACGGGATAGTGTGGCGACAGACTGAACGGCATCCTGTTTGGATGTAGGTACACCTTCACGGCGTCTCTTTTCGTTCTCCTGACTCCACGACCAACACGCCAGGGTGGAGCTCAGGGAGACTAGACATTGCCCTCTGTTGGATTCCGCCAGTACTTGCTGCTTGCACGGATTGCCCTTTGTTCGGCAAAGGTGGAGATGACTTCGACTCCCTGCGTTGGGTGTCACTGGGCCTTCACAGCGTCTCCATTTCATCTGGTGACGACAGGGGACGGCTTGCCAGACGATGTCTTCGTGTTGTGTTTACTGGTTCTGCATGCACAGACTCCACCGTGCTCGGCCAAGCTGGATGTCTCTTGACCAACAGTGAGCGTAGACTAAAAGTTCCAAAGCACAGTCGAGCGCAGCAAGGTGCACCTGAATGTCGGTGGATGAGGAGGACACGAGCCATTGCCGGAAAATATGGGTTATCGCTTCTCGGCCTTTTGGCTCAGATCAAGTGTAGTATCTGTTCTTATCAGTTTAATATCTGATATGTCCTCAATCTGGGGACCGAATGTTAAATTGATTTTTAGGAATCGGAGATGGTTCAGGGGCATGCTCCATCCGCTCCACGCATCAACCTGGTCTTGTCGTGCTTCCAGGAATGGTGCCCTCTCCCCGCTTTGGGGCGCAAAATGTATAAAAGCAGGAAATGCCGCAAAACCTGGCTTCCCCTTTTCTCTCTTGTCCAGTTGTCTCATCCTGACCAATTTAAGGCCTTTCAGGCTCCAAAGCATTGCTAGCTTTTCTGCTGGCGGGAGCTTCGTGCACGAATGTTGCGAGCCGATGGACTCGCGGACTTGCGGCAGCCAGGCTCCGTTTTCAGCTGATATGCCACGCAGATTTCCTGCTGCTTTTTACAGGCCACTCACCTTCACACTCGGATGCCGACTTGCCTTCTCCTCACTTCAGTTACCACATCCCTTCATCCTGCACAACGGGGAAGTGTGGCGACAGACTGAACGGCATCCTGTTTGGATGTAGGTACACCTTCACGGCGTCTCTTTTCGTTCTCCTGACTCCACGACCAACACGCCAGGGTGGAGCTCAGGGAGACTAGACATTGCCCTCTGTTGGATTCCGCCAGTACTTGCTGTTTGCACGGATTGCCCTTTGTTCGGCAAAGGTGGAGATGACTTCGACTCCCTCTGTTGGGTGTCACTGGGCCTTCACAGCGTCTCCATTTCATCTGGTGACGACAGGGGACGGCTTGCCAGACGATGTCTTCCTGTTGTGTTTTACTGGTTCTGCATGCTCAGACTCCACCGTGCTCGGCCAAGCTGGATGTCTCTTGTCCAACAGTGAGCGTAGACTAAAAGTTCCAAAGCACAGTCGAGCGCAGCAAGGTGCACCTGAATGTCGGTGGACGAGGAGGACAAGAGCCATTGCCGGAAAATATGGGCTATCGCTTCTCGGCCTTTTGGCTCAGATCAAGTGTAGTATCTGTTCTTATCAGTTTAATATCTGATATGTCCTCAATCTGGGGACCGAATATTAAATTGATTTTTAGGACTCGGAGATGGTTCAGGGGCTTGCTCCTTCCGCTCCACGCATCAACCTGGTCTTGCAGTGCTTCCAGGAATGGTGCCCTCTCCCCGCTTTGGGGCGCCAAATGTATAAAAGCAGAAAATTCCGCAAAACTTGGCTTACCCTTTTCTCTCTTGTCCAGTTGTCTCATCCTGACCAATTTAAGGCTTTTCAGGCTCCAAAGCATTGCTAGCTTTTCTGCTGTCGGGAGCTCCGTGCACGAATGTTGTGAGCCGATGGACTCGCGGATTTGCGGCAGCCAGGCTCCGTTTTCAGCTGATATGCCACACAGATTTCCTGCTGCTCTTTACAGGCCACTCACCTTCACACTCGGATGCCGACTTGCCTTCTCCTCACTTCAGTTACCACATCCCTTCATCCTGCACAATGGGGAAGTGTGGCGACAGACTGAACGGCATTCTCTTTGGATGTAGGTATACCTTCACGGCGTCTCTTTTCGTTCTCCTGACTCCACGACCAACACGCTAGGGTGGAGCTCAGGGAGACTAGACATTGCCCCCTGTTGGATACCGCCAGTACTTGCTGCTTGCACGGATTGTCCTTTTTTCGGCAAAGGTGGAGATTTCTTCCACTCCCTCCGTTGGGTGTCACTGGCCTTCACAGCGTCTCCATTTCATCTGGTGACGACAGGGGACGGCTTGCCAGACGATGTCTTCGTGTTGTGTTTTACTGGTTCTGCATGCACAGACTCCACCGTGCTCGGCCAAGCTGGAGGTTTCTTGACCAACAGTGAGCGTAGACTAAAAGTTCCAAAGCACAGTCGAGCCCAGCAAGGTGCACCTGAATGTCGGTGGATGAGGAGGACAAGAGCCATTGCCGGAAAATATGGGCTATCGCTTCTCGGCCTTTTGGCTCAGATCAAGTGTAGTATCTGTTCTTATCAGTTTAATATCTGATATGTTCTCAATATGGAGACCGAATATTAAATTGATTTTTAGGACTCGGAGATGGTTCAGGGGCTTGCTCCTTCCGCTCCACGCATCAACCTGGTCTTGCAGTGCTTCCAGGAATGGTGCCTTCACCCCGCTTTGGGGCGGAAATGTATAAAAGCAGAAAATGCCGCAAAACCTGCCTACCCCTTTTCTCTGTTGTCCAGTTGCTTCATCTTGACCAATTTAAGGCATTTCAAGCTCCAAAGCATTGCTAGCTTTTTTGCTGGCGGGAGCTTCGTGCACGAATGTTGCGAGCCGATGGACTCGCGGACTTGCGGCAGCCAGGCTCCGTTTTCAGCTGATATGCCACACAGATTTCCTGCTGCTTTTTACAGGCCACTCACCCTCACCCTCGGATGCCGACTTGCCTTCTCCTCACTTCAGTTACCACATCCCTTCATCCTGCACAACGGCGAAGTGTGGCGACAGACTGAACGGCATCCTGTTTGGATGTAGGTACACCTTCACGGCGTCTCTTTTCGTTCTCCTGACTCCACGACCAACACGCCAGGGTGGAGCTCAGGGAGACTAGACATTGCCCTCTGTTGGATTCCGCCAGTGCTTGCTGCTTGCACGGATTGCCCTTTGTTCGGCAAAGGTGGAGATGACTTCGACTCCCTCCGTTGGGTGTCACTGGGCCTTCACAGCGTCTCCATTTCATCTGGTGACGACAGGGGACGGCTTGCCAGACGATGTGTTCGTGTTGTGTTTACTGGTTCTGCATGCACAGACTCCACCGTGCTCGGCCAAGCTGGATGTCTCTTGACCAACAGTGAGCGTAGACTAAAAGTTCCAAAGCACAGTCCAGCGCAGCAAGGTGCACCTGAATGTCGGTGGATGAGGAGGACACGAGCCATTGCCGGAAAATATGGGTTATCGCTTCTCGGCCTTTTGGCTCAGATCAAGTGTAGTATCTGTTCTTATCAGTTTAATATCTGATATGCCCTCAATCTGGGGACCGAATGTTAAATTGATTTTTAGGACTCGGAGATGGTTCAGGGGCTTGCTCCATCCGCTCCACGCATCAACCTGGTCTTGCCGTGCTTCCAGGAATGTTGCCCTCTCCCCGCTTTGGGGCGCTAAAAGCATAAAATGCCGCAAAACGTGGCTTCCGTTTTTCTCTCTTGTCCAGTT
Organism: Scyliorhinus torazame; assembly: GCF_047496885.1. NCBI lineage: Eukaryota > Metazoa > Chordata > Chondrichthyes > Carcharhiniformes > Scyliorhinidae > Scyliorhinus > Scyliorhinus torazame. Next base: position 41,456,386 of record NC_092726.1, on the reverse strand, counting down.
GTTTCATCCTGACCAATTTAAGGCCTTTCAGGCTCCAAAGCATTGCTAGCTTTTCTGCTGGCGGGAGCTTCGTGCACGAATGTTGCGAGTCGAAGGACTCGAGGACTTTCGGCAGCCAGGCTCCGTTTTCAGCTGATATGCCGCACAGATTTCCTGCTGCTTTTTACAGGCCACTCACCCTCACCCTCGGATGCCGACTTGCCTTCTCCTCACTTCAGTTACCACATCCCTTCATCCTGCACAACGGGATACTGTTGCGACAGACTGAACGGCATCCTGTTTGGATGTAGGTATACCTTCACGGCGTCTCTTTTCGTTCTCCTGACTCCACGACCAACACGCCAGGGTGGAGCTCAGGGAGACTAGACATTGCCCTCTGTTGGATTCCGCCAGTACTTGCTGTTTGCACGGATTGCCCTTTGTTCGGCAAAGGTGGAGATGACTTCGACTCCCTCTGTTGGGTGTCACTGGGCCTTCACAGCGTCTCCATTCCATCTGGTGACGACAGGGGACGGCTTGCCAGACGATGTCTTCGTGTTGTGTTTACTGGTTCTGCATGCACAGACTCCACCGTGCTCGGCCAAGCTGGATGTCTCTTGACCAACAGTGAGCGTAGACTAAAAGTTCCAAAGCACAGTCGAGCGCAGCAAGGTGCACCTGAATGTTGGTGGATGAGGAGGACACGAGCCATTGCCGGAAAATATGGGTTATCGCTTCTCGGCCTTTTGGCTCAGATCAAGTGTAGTATCTGTTCTTATCAGTTTAATATCTGATATGTCCTCCATCTGGGGACCGAATGTTAAATTGATTTTTAGGACTCGGAGATGGTTCAGGGGCTTGTTCCATCCGCTCCACGCATCAACCTGGTCTTGCTGTGTTTCCAGGAATGGTGCCCTCTCCCCGCTTTGGGGCGCTAAAAGCATAAAATGCCGCAAAACGTGGCTTCCGTTTTTCTCCCTTGTCCAGTTGTTTCATCCTGACCAATTTAAGGCCTTTCAGGCTCCAAAGCATTGCTAGCTTTTCTGCTGGCGGGAGCTTCGTGCACGAATGTTGCGAGCCGATGGACTCGCGGACTTGCGGCAGCCAGGCTCCGTTTTCAGCTGATATGCCCCACAGATTTCCTGCTGCTTTTTACAGGCCATTCACCCTCACCCTCGGATGCCGACTTGCCTTCTCCTCACTTCAGTTACCACATCCCTTCATCCTGCACAACGGGGAAGTGTGGCGACAGACTGAACGGCATCCTGTTTGGATGTAGGTACACCTTCACGGCGTCTCTTTTCGTTCTCCTGACTCCACGACCAACACGCCAGGGTGGAGCTCAGGGAGACTAGACATTGCCCTCTGTTGGATTCCGCCAGTACTTGCTGCTTGCACGGATTGCCCTTTGTTCGGCAAAGGTGGAGATGACTTCGACTCCCTCCGTTGGGTGTCACTGGGCCTTCACAGCGTCTCCATTTCATCTGGTGACGACAGGGGACGGCTTGCCAGACGATGTCTTCGTGTTGTGTTTACTGGTTCTGCATGCACAGACTCCACCGTGCTCGGCCAAGCTGGATGTCTCTTGACCAACAGTGAGCGTAGACTAAAAGTTCCAAAGCACAGTCGAGCGCAGTAAGGTGCACCTGAATGTCGGTGGATGAGGAGGACAAGAGCCATTGCCGGAAAATATGGGTTATCGCTTCTCGGCCTTTTGGCTCAGATCAAGTGTAGTATCTGTTCTTATCAGTTTAATATCTGTTATGTCCTCAATCTGGGGACCGAATATTAAATTGATTTTTAGGATTCGGAAATGGTTCAGGGGCTTGCTCCTTCCGCTCCACGCATCAACCTGGTCTTGCAGTGCTTCCAGGAATGATGCCCTCTCCCCGCTTTGGGGCGCAAAATGTATAAAAGCAGAAAATGCCGCAAAACCTGGCTTCCCCTTTTCTCTCTTGTCCAGTTGTCTCATCCTGACCAATTTAAGGCCTTTCAGGCTCCAAAGCATTGCTAGCTTTTCTGCTGGCGGGAGCTTCGTGCACGAATGTTGCGAGCCGATGGACTCGCGGACTTGCGGCAGCCAGGCTCCGTTTTCAGCTGATATGCCACACAGATTTCCTGCTGCTTTTTACAGGCCACTCACCTTCACACTCGGATGCCGACTTGCCTACTCCTCACTTCAGTTACCACATCCCTTCATCCTGCACAACGGGGAAGTGTGGCGACAGACTGAACGGCATCCTGTTTGGATGTAGGTATACCTTCACGGCGTCTCTTTTCTTTCTCCTGACTCCACGACCAACACGCTAGGGTGGAGCTCAGGGAGACTAGACATTGCCCCCTGTTGGATACCGCCAGTACTTGCTGCTTGCACGGATTGTCCTTTGTTCGGCAAAGGTGGAGATTTCTTCCACTCCCTCCGTTGGGTGTCACTGGCCTTCACAGCGTCTCCATTTCATCTGGTGACGACAGGGGACGGCTTGCCAGACGATGTCTTCGTGTTGTGTTTTACTGGTTCTGCATGCACAGACTCCACCGTGCTCGGCCAAGCTGGAGGTTTCTTGACCAACAGTGAGCGTAGACTAAAAGTTCCAAAGCACAGTCGAGCGCAGCAAGGTGCACGTGAATGTCGGTGGATGAGGAGGACAAGAGCCATTTCCGGAAAATATGGGCTATCGCTTCTCGGCCTTTTGGCTCAGATCACGTGTAGTATCTGTTCTTATCAGTTTAATATCTGATATGTTCTCAATATGGAGACCGAATATTCAATTGATTTTTAGGACCCGGAGATGGTTCAGGGGCTTGCTCCTTCCGCTCCACGCATCAACCTGGGCTTGCAGTGCTTCCAGGAATGGTGCCTTCACCCCGCTTTGGGGCGGAAATGTATAAAAGCAGAAAATGCCGCAAAACCTACCTACCCCTTTTCTCTGTTGTCCAGTTGCCTCATCTTGACCAATTTAAGGCATTTCAAGCTCCAAAGCATTGCTAGCTTTTCTGCTGGCGGGAGCTTCGTGCACTAATGTTGCGAGTCGATGGACTCGAGGACTTTCGGCAGCCAGGCTCCGTTTTCAGCTGATATGCCGCACAGATTTCCTGCTGCTTTTTACAGGCCACTCACCCTCACCCTCGGATGCCGACTTGCCTTCTCCTCACTTCAGTTACCACATCCCTTCATCCTGCACAACGGGATACTGTTGCGACAGACTGAACGGCATCCTGTTTGGATGTAGGTATACCTTCACGGCGACTCTTTTAGTTCTCCTGACTCCACGACCAACACGCCAGGGTGGAGCTCAGGGAGACTAGACATTGCCCTCTGTTGGATTCCGCCAGTACTTGCTGTTTCCACGGATTGCTCTTTGTTCGGCAAAGGTGGAGATGACTTCGACTCCCTCTGTTGGGTGTCACTGGGCCTTCACAGCGTCTCCATTTCATCTGGTGACGACAGGGGACGGCTTGCCAGACGATGTCTTCCTGTTGTGTTTTACTGGTTCTGCATGCTCAGACTCCACCGTGCTCGGCCAAGCTGGATGTCTCTTGTCCAACAGTGAGCGTAGACTAAAAGTTCCAAAGCACAGTCGAGCGCAGCAAGGTGCACCTGAATGTCGGTGGACGAGGAGGACAAGAGCCATTGCCGGAAAATATGGGCTATCGCTTCTCGGCCTTTTGGCTCAGATCAAGTGTAGTATCTGTTCTTATCAGTTTAATATCTGATATGTCCTTAATCTGGGGACCGAATATTAAATTGATTTTTAGGACTCGGAGATGGTTCAGGGGCTTGCTCTTTCCGCTCCACGCATCAACCTGGTCTTGCCGTGCTTCCAGGAATGGTGTTCTCTCCCCGCTTTGGGGCGCTCAAAGCATAAAATGCCGCAAAACGTGGCTTCCGTTTTTCTCTCTTGTCCAGTTGTCTCATCCTGACCAATTTAAGGCCTTTCAGGCTCCAAAGCATTGCTAGCTTTTCTGCTGGCGGGAGCTTCGTGCACGAATGTTGCGAGCCGATGGACTCGCGGACTTGCGGCAGCCAGGCTCCGTTTTCAGCTGATATGCCACACAGATTTCCTGCTGCTTTTTACAGGCCACTCACCTTCACACTCGGGTGCCGACTTGCCTTCTCCTCACTTCAGTTACCACATCCCTTCATCCTGCACAACGGGGAAGTGTGGCGACAGACTGAACGGCATCCTGTTTGGATGTAGGTACACCTTCACGGCATCTCTTTTCGTTCTCCTGACTCCACGACCAACACGCCAGGGTGGAGCTCAGGGAGACTAGACATTGCCCTCTGTTGGATTCCGCCAGTACTTGCTGCTTGCACGGATTGCCCTTTGTTCGGCAAAGGTGGAGATGACTTCGACTCCCTCCGTTGGGTGTCACTGGGCCTTCACAGCGTCTCCATTTCATCTGGTGACGACAGGGGACGGCTTGCCAGACGATGTCTTCCTGTTGTGTTTTACTGGTTCTGCATGCTCAGACTCCACCGTGCTCGGCCAAGCTGGATGTCTCTTGTCCAACAGTGAGCGTAGACTAAAAGTTCCAAAGCACAGTCGAGCGCAGCAAGGTGCACCTGAATGTCGGTGGACGAGGAGGACAAGAGCCATTGCCGGAAAATATGGGCTATCGCTTCTCGGCCTTTTGGCTCAGATCAAGTGTAGTATCTGTTCTTATCAGTTTAATATCTGATATGTCCTCAATCTGGGGACCGAATATTAAATTGATTTTTAGGACACGGAGATGGTTCAGGGGCTTGCTCCTTCCGCTCCACGCATCAACCTGGTCTTGCCGTGCTTCCAGGAATGGTGCTCTCTCCCCGCTTTGGGGCGCTCAAAGCATAAAATGTCGCAAAACGTGGCTTCCGTTTTTCTCTTTTGTCCAGTTGTTTCATCCTGACCAATTTAAGGCCTTTCAGGCTCCAAAGCATTGCTAGCTTTTCTGCTGGCGGGAGCTTCGTGCACGAATGTTGCGAACCGATGGACTCGCGGACTTGCGGCAGCCAGGCTCCGTTTTCAGCTGATATGCCACACAGATTTCCTGCTGCTTTTTACAGGCCACACACCTTCACACTCGGATGCCGACTTGCCTTCTGCTCACTTCAGTTACCACATCCCTTCATCCTGCACAACGGGGAAGTGTGGCGACAGACTGAACGGCATCCTGTTTGGATGTAGGTACACCTTCACGGCATCTCTTTTCGTTCTCCTGACTCCACGACCAACACGCCAGGGTGGAGCTCAGGGAGACTAGACATTGCCCTCTGTTGGATTCCGCCAGTACTTGCTGCTTGCACGGATTGCCCTTTGTTCGGCAAAGGTGGAGATGACTTCGACTCCCTCTGTTGGGTGTCACTGGGCCTTCACAGCGTCTCCATTTCATCTGGTGACGACAGGGGACGGCTTGCCAGACGATGTCTTCGTGTTGTGTTTTACTGGTTCTGCATGCACAGACTCCACCGTGCTCGGCCAAGCTGGAGGTTTCTTGACCAACAGTGAGCGTAGACTAAAAGTTCCAAAGCACAGTCGAGCGCAGCAAGGTGCACCTGAATGTCGGTGGATGAGGAGGACAAGAGCCATTGCCGGAAAATATGGGCTATCGCTTCTCGGCCTTTTGGCTCAGATCAAGTGTAGTATCTGTTCTTATCAGTTTAATATCTGATATGTTCTCAATATGAAAACCGAATATTAAATTGATTTTTAGTACTCGGAGATGGTTCAGGGGCTTGCTCCTTCCGCTCCACGCATCAACCTGGGCTTGCAGTGCTTCCAGGAATGGTGCCTTCACCCCGCTTTGGGGCGGAAATGTATAAAAGCAGAAAATGCCGCAAAACCTGCCTACCCCTTTTCTCTGTTGTCCAGTTGCCTCATCTTGACCAATTTAAGGCATTTCAAGCTCCAAAGCATTGCTAGCTTTTCTGCTGGCGGGAGCTTCGTGCACTAATGTTGCGAGTCGATGGACTCGAGGACTTTCGGCAGCCAGGCTCCGTTTTCAGCTGATATGCCGCACAGATTTCCTGCTGCTTTTTACAGGCCACTCACCCTCACCCTCGGATGCCGACTTGCCTTCTCCTCACTTCAGTTACCACATCCCTTCATCCTGCACAACGGGATACTGTTGCGACAGACTGAACGGCATCCTGTTTGGATGTAGGTATACCTTCACGGCGTCTCTTTTAGTTCTCCTGACTCCACGACCAACACGCCAGGGTGGAGCTCAGGGAGACTAGACATTGCCCTCTGTTGGATTCCGCCAGTACTTGCTGTTTGCACGGATTGCCCTTTGTTCGGCAAAGGTGAGATGACTTCGACTCCCTCTGTTGGGTGTCACTGGGCCTTCACAGCGTCTCCATTTCATCTGGTGACGACAGGGGACGGCTTGCCAGACGATGTCTTCCTGTTGTGTTTACTGGTTCTGCATGCACAGACTCCACCGTGCTCGGCCAAGCTGGATGTCTCTTGACCAACAGTGAGCGTAGACTAAACGTTCCAAAGCACAGTCGAGCGCAGCAAGGTGCACCTGAATGTCGGTGGATGAGGAGGACAAGAGCCATTGCCGGAAAATATGGGCTATCGCTTCTCGGCCTTTTGGCTCAGATCAAGTGTAGTATCTGTTCTTATCAGTTTAATATCTGATATTTCCTCAATATGGGGACCGAATATTAAATTGAGTTTTAGGACTCGGAGATGGTTCAGGGGCTTGCTCCTTCCGCTCCACGCATCAACCTGGTCTTGCAGTGCTTCCAGGAATGGTGCCCTCTCCCCAATTTGGGGCGCAAAATGTATTAAAGTAGAAAATGCCGCAAAACCTGGCTTCCCCTTTTCTCTCTTGTCCAGTTGTCTCATCCTGACCAATTTAAGGCCTTTCAGGCTCCAAAGCATTGCTAGCTTTTCTGCTGGCGGGAGCTTCGTGCACTAATGCTGCGAGCCGATGGACTCGAGGACTTTCGGCAGCCAGGCTCCGTTTTCAGCTGATATGCCACACAGATTTCCTGCTGCTTTTTACAGGCCACTCACCTTCACACTCGGATGCCGACTTGCCTTCTCCTCACTTCAGTTACCACATCCCTTCATCCTGCACAACGGGGAAGTGTGGCGACAGACTGAACGGCATCCTGTTTGGATGTAGATACACCTTCACGGCGTCTCTTTTCGTTCTCCTGACTCCACGACCAACACGCCAGGGTGGAGCTCAGGGAGACTAGACATTGCCCTCTGTTGGATTCCGCCAGTACTTGCTGCTTGCACGGATTGTCCTTTGTTCGGCAAAGGTGGAGATTACTTCGACTCCCTCCGTTGGGTGTCACTGGGCCTTCACAGCGTCTCCATTTCATCTGGTGACGATAGGGGACGGCTTGCCAGACGATGTCTTCGTGTTGTGTTTTACTGGTTCTGCATGCACAGACTCCACCGTGCTCGGCCAAGCTGGAGGTTTCTTGACCAACAGTGAGCGTAGACTAAAAGTTCCAAAGCGCAGTCGAGCGCAGCAAGGTGCACCTGAATGTCGGTGGACGAGGAGGACAAGAGCCATTGCAGGAAAATATGGGCTATCGCTTCTCGGCCTGTTGGCTCAGATCAAGTGTAGTATCTGTTCTTATCAGTTTAATATCTGATATGTCCTTAATCTGGGGACCGAAAGTTAAATTGATTTTTAGTACTCGGGAGATGGTTCAGGGGCTTGCTCCGTCCGCTCCACGCATCAACCTGGTCTTGCAGTGCTTCCAGGAATGGTGCCTTCACCCTGCTTTGGGGCGCAAATGTATAAAAGCAGAAAATGCCGCAAAACCTGCCTACCCCTTTTCTTTGTTGTCCAGTTGCTTCATCCTGACCAATTTAAGGCATTTCAAGCTCCAAAGCATTGCTAGCTTTTCTGCTGGCGGGAGCTTCGTGCATTAATGCTGCGAGCCGATGGACTCGAGGACTTTCGGCAGCCAGGCTCCGTTTTCAGCTGATATGCCGCACAGATTTCCTGCTGCTATTTACAGGCCACTCACCCTCACCCTCGGATGCCGACTTGCCTTCTCCTCACTTCAGTTACCACATCCCTTCATCCTGCACAACGGGATAGTGTGGCGACAGACTGAACGGCATCCTGTTTGGATGTAGGTATACCTTCACGGCGTCTCTTTTAGTTCTCCTGCCTCCACGACCAACACGCCAGGGTGGAGCTCAGGGAGACTAGACATTGCCCTCTGTTGGATTCCGCCAGTACTTGCTGCTTGCACGGATTGCCCTTTGTTCGGCAAAGGTGGAGATTACTTCGACTCCCTCCGTTGGGTGTCAGTTGGCCTTCACAGCGTCTCCATTTCATCTGGTGACGACAGGGGACGGCTTGCCAGACGATGTCTTCGTGTTGTGTTTTACTGGTTCTGCATGCACAGACTCCACCGTGCTCGGCCAAGCTGGAGGTTTCTTGACCAACAGTGAGCGTAGACTAAAAGTTCCAAAGCGCAGTCGAGCGCAGCAAGGTGCACCTGAATGTCGGTGGACGAGGAGGACAAGAGCCATTGCCGGAAAATATGGGCTATCGCTTCTCGGCCTTTTGGCTAAGATCAAGTGTAGTCACATTTGATCGAGAGAAGCTGAGGATTTCGATGTTGATTGTGGATTGGCGAACTCGTAGGGATTGAAGTCGTTAAAGAGGAAATGTTTGGAGCTTGGCTGCTATTGGTGGATCTACATGCTGGCCTAAACCTCGGGTTTAGGCCTAACGCCGATACAGTTTCACACCCAACGTACGAGCTATGGATGCAGCTGCATCACGACCACCAGGCTGGGGAGTGCGAAACACTGTCCGAGTCACAGTAAAGAAAACGGAGGGAGAGTCACCTTTGGACCGGAAACACTTCGTGAAGAGGGTGCTGCTCGAGTGTTGGGGGTTTAAAGCAACAGAGATCTTCTGCTTGCAAAACTTCCCCAAGAATGGTTTCTTTGATGTCACCTTCAAGAGCGTCGCAGCGTGCATCAAATTCTTGAACGTCTTCAAGGAAAAAGGTAACCAGAGTCCCCTGTCGATCCTGACCGCGGAGCCTCTGTTTACGCTACCGGCACAGCGAAACCGGGTTGTTACACTGCACACGTACAACCCCCACGTCCCTGTGTCTGATGTGCTCACGTTCCTCGCCAGGTACGCTGAGCTGAAAAGTGACAGCGTGCAAGTGAAAGACACCTTCGGCATCTGGACAATTGAGCACCAGGTCAAGGTGACCCTAAGAACGGACAGCAACGGAGCCATCCTGCATCCCCCCTCCAATTTCGCTATTGGAGTAAATCGTGGCTACCTCTACTACGTGGGACAGCCACGAGTATGCCACACCTGTGGCAAAACGGGGCATGTTGCCGCAAACTGCAGTGTGACCTTCTGCAAGAACTGCAGGCAGGAGGGACACATGACTAAGGACTGCAAGGAAGACAAGTGCTGCAACCTGTGTGGGGAGGCCGGCCATCTTTACAGGGCCTGCCCGAAACGCGGGGCGACATACGCTCAAATCATCAGCAGCGGAGTTAAAAAGGCGACCAGAGAGGAGGTGCATACACCCTCCACCGAAAAAGACACCACGGTTCAGAATGAGGAAAAGCAACAGAAGGGCCTCCAACAAAAAGAGGAGGCCCCAGCACCTCCTGACAACCCAACCCCAGCCCCATCTGATGAGGAACACTCAATGGAAGAGGAAGAGGAGGGGACAAAGAATAAAGAGCCCTGGGAAACCGTGAACAGGGACAAACGTAAGAGGAAACAAAAAAACAAACTGAAGAACCCCCTGAGGGGTAGTGGCAAAAAGCGACACCTCTCAGCCGGCGCACTTAGTGCCGACACCTCATCCGATGAGGGAAAACAGGACAAGAATCGGCCTCAGATAAAGAGGCAAAGCACCAACGTGGAACGGAAGGCACAGACCCCCCAGACCACCGACCGGGAAGAAAACAAGGTCACAGACCAACCCCCGATAGCAACGAGCAGCAACAACCCAGGTGAAGACCGGCCTGCAACCCCAACACCTACTGACTGCCACGACGAACCCCAGGGCTACACCCCCCCCAATGCATCTGCATCAAAATCACGGGGCCAGTACGGACCAGAACAGTTTTCTCAGCCCTGCAACTGTGCTAAAGTTTGCGAACACCACCGGCATGCTGGGGAACATTCAACAGCTGGAACAGCCAACTGTATAGACTCTGGACTCTTGAGACGGGTAAATCTATCTTTTTATAATGGGTTTAAAAATTGCATCCATAAATGTGCGAAGCATCAAAGATACTTCGCGGTGTGTAGCCACACTCAACTATTTGGCAAATGTAAAAGCTGACCTACTGTTCCTGCAGGAGTGCGGAATTCCGCACCTCAGCAACTACAGGCGCTGGTCGAGCTGGTAGTCCCACGGGCCATCCATCTGGTCAGGAGGAAACGACTGCCGCTCCTCCGGCCTGGGTATTCTGCTGCGGGGAGGCAACTTCACCATCTCTGACGTTGAGGAGGTGGTGGGCGGCCGCCTCCTCGTAGCAGACGTGAAATACAAAAACACCCCTCTCAGACTTATTAATGTGTACGCCCCGGCCGTAAAAAGTGAGCGGCTGGCAGTCCTTCAGCAACTCCCACTGCTGTTGGCCACCTCCAAGCCGGTCATCCTGGGTGGTGACTTCAACTGCATCATCGATGCGGCTGGACGATCCAGCAAAGCCGACAGCAAACTAAACGCTACGTCCAGACTCCTGATGGAAACGGTAAAAGACGCCAAGCTGCTCGACGTCTGCAGCAACCCTGCAGACTGCGCGCAGCGTAGATACACATGGTCACGGCCAGACGGGTCCGTCCGCTCCAGGATAGACTTCTTTTTTGTGTCCCGAGCTTTCACGGTCAGGTCCACCGACGTAACGCCGGTGTTCTTCTCTGATCACTGCCTCCTACTGGCCGACTGCCACCTGCAGGAAGACCAGGGGGTAGGCAGGAGGACGTGGAAGCTAAATGTAAAACTGCTGACCCCTGAGAACATCGAGGAACTCAGGAGGGATTACAAAGGTTGGAGAACCGTGAAACCCCTCTTTGAGGCCCCACATCTCTGGTGGGAAGCAATCAAGGGCAATATCAAGAGGTTTTTCATCCTCAAGGGCGTTCAAAAGGTGAGAGAGAGAGACGAGGGGTCATGTCCAGGCTCCAGAAAAGTATGCAAAATTTGCTCCAGCTGCAGTCGATGGGGGTGGATGTCAAGGAGGATCTCCAAGAGGTGAGAGCCACCAAGCCTCGCTCTACACCTCGGAGGCCTCCAAGGTTATCTTCCGTTCCAGAGTCCGCTCCGTGGAGCAGGACGAAAAGTGCTCACGCTTCTTCTTCCAAAAGGTGCACAGAGAGACCTCTGTGATCAGCAGCCTGAAGGAAGAAGATGGCTCTGAAAAGTCATCGCAGTCTGACATCCTGAGGATCAGCCAATCCTTTTATGCCGGACTGTATGACCTGAAGCCAACAGATAGCACTGTTTCCCAGACTTTCCTGTCGACTATCACGGAGGTCATAGGCGACAGCGAGCTGGAAAACCTGGACAAACCACTAACTCTGGATGAGCTGACAAAGGCCGCCAAGTCGTTCGAAACGAGTAAAACTCCCGGAAGCGACGGCTTACCGGTTGAGTTGTCTTCGGCTCTGTGGGACTGGATAGGCCCAGACCTGCTGGGTGTACGAGAGTATGCTTCTGGAAGGCAACATGTCAGAGTCCATGAGGAAAGGCATCATCACCCTCATCTACAAGCAGAAGGGGGAAAGGGAAGAAATTCGAAATTGGCGACCCATTTCACTGTTGAATGTGGATTAGAAAATTCTAGCTAAGTTCATCGCCAATCGGGTCAGGTCTTCTCTGGAGTCGGTGATCCACCCTGAACAGACCTGTGCTGTACCCGGCAGGAAGATCTCTGATAGCTTCGCGCTACTCAGGGATACGACCGCCTATGTGCAGGACAGAAGGGTGGACACCTGCCTCATCAGCCTTGACCAGGAGAAGGCTTTTGACAGAATATCGCACACCTACATGATGGATGTGCTCTCCAAAATGGGGTTTGGGGAGGGAATTCGCAATTGCATCAAACTGCTCGACACAACCATCTATAGCGCAGTCTCAATCAATGGGTGGGAATCAGAAAAGTTCCAGATCAAATCCGGAGTCAGGCAGGGCTGCCCTCTCTCCTCTGCCCTTTTTGTGTGCTGCATAGAAACTGTTGGCCGAGTCCATCAGGAGGGATCCGGGTATAAGAGGAGTGACGATCCCAGGCAGTGGAGGCATGCAAGTCAAGGCCTCCCTGTACATGGACGATGTGGCCGTCTTCTGCTCGGATCCTGCGTCTGTACGCAGGCTCTTGACCACCTGCGACCAATTTGAACTGGCCTCGGGAGCCAAGGTAAACCGTGGCAAGAGCGAGGCCATGTTCTTTGGGAACTGGGCCGACCGGTCCTTTGTCCCCTTCACTGTCAGGTCAGATTACCTGAAGGTGCTGGTGATATGATTCGGAGTTGCTCGGGCGTGCACCAAAAACTGGGAGGAGCGCATAGCAAAGGTAAGGCAGAAACTGGGCTGGTGGGAGCAACGCTCCCTCTCCATTGCGGGCAAAACCCTGGTCATCACGTGTGAGGTACTCTCGGTGCTACTGTACATGGCGCAGGTCTGGCCCATAACCTGACCCTACGCCACAGAAGTCACCCGGGCCCTCTTCAAATTTATCTGGCGATCCAAGATGGACCGTGTCCGAAGGGACACCATGTACAAACCTCTGGAGAAGGGAGGGCGGAACGTACCCAACGCCTCCCTCATCCTGTTGGCCACCTTTGTGTCCAGCTGCATCAATCTGTGCGTGGACCCCCAGTATGCAAACACCAAGTGTCACTACATACTGAGGTTCTACCTGTCATCGGTGTTACGAAGGATGGGCCTGGCCTCATTGCCGCGGAACGCTCCAAGTAGTTGGACCGTACCGTACCACCTGTCCTTTGTGGAAAAGTTTTTGAAGGAGAACACCTTTTACCACAAGGCAATGAAGCAGTGGTCAACACGTAATGTCGTCGAGCAACGAGTATGCCACACCTGTGGCAAAACGGGGCATGTTGCCACAAACTGCAGTGTGACCTTCTGCAAAAACTGCAGGCAGGAGGGACACATGACTCAGGACTGCAAAGAAGACAAGTGCTGCAACCTGTGTGAGGAGGCCGGCCATCTTTTCAGGGCCTGCCCGAAATGCGGGGCAACATATGCACAGATCATCAGCAGCGGAGTTAAAAAGATGATCAGAGAGGAGGTTCATACACCCTTCACCGAAAAAGATACCACGGCACAGAATAAGGAAAAGCAACAGAAGGGCCCTCAACAAAAAGGGGAGGACCCAGCACCTCCTGAAAACCCAACCCCAGCCCTATCTGATGAGGAACACTCAATGGAAGAGGATGGGACAAAGAACAAAGAGCCCTGGGAAACAGTGAACAGGGACAAACGAAAGAGAAAACAAAAAAACAAACTGAAGAACCCCATAATGGGGAGTGGCACAAAGCGACACCTTTCAGACAGTACACTTAGTGCCGAAACCTCCTCCGACGAGGGTAAACAAGCCAAGGATCGGCCTCAAATAAAGAGGCAAAGCACCAACGTGGAACGGGAGGCACAGACCCCCCAGACCACAAACCGGGAAGAAAATAAAACCCGCCGAGACAATCAACCCCTGGCTCATGGGAACACCAATATGACCAACGGCCACCAAACGCCGGACATCGAAAACAAGGTCACAGACCAACCCCCGGAAAGTAACAAGAAGCAACAACCCAGGCGAAGACCGGCCTGCAACCCCAACACCAACTGACTGCCACAACGGACGCCAGGGCTACACTCCCGCCCCCCCCTCAATACATCTGCATCAAGTTCACTAGCCAGTGCGGACCAGGACAATTTTCTCAGCCCTGCAACTGTGCTAAAGTTTGCGAGCACCACCGGCATGCTGGGGAACATCCAACAGCTGGAACAGCCAACTGTATAGACTCTGGACTCTGAGACTGGTAAATCTATCTTTATATAATGGGTTTTAAAATTGCATCCATTAATGTGCGAAGCATCAAAGATACTTCGCGGTGTGTAGCCACACTCAGCTACTTAGCAAACGTGAAAGCCGACCTACTGTTCCTGCAGGAGTGCGGAATTCCGCACCTCAGCAACTACAGGCGCTGGTCGAGCTGGTGGTCCCACGGGCCATCCATCTGGTCAGGAGGAAACGACTGCCGCTCCTCCGGCCTGGGTATTCTGCTGCGGGGAGGCAGCTTCACCATCTCCGACGTTAAGGAGGTGGTGGGCGGGCGCCTCCTCGTAGCAGACGTGAAATACAAAAACACCCCTCTCAGACTTATTAATCTGTACGCCCCGGCCGTTAAAAAGTGAGCGGCTGGCAGTCCTTCAGCAACTCCCACTGCTGTTGGCCACCTCCAAGCCGGTCATTCTGAGCGGTCACTTCAACTGCATCATCGATGCAACTGAACGATCTGCCGGAGCCGACACAAACTAGACGCTACGTCCAGACTCCTGATGGAAACGGTAAGAGACGCCAAGCTGCTCGACGTCTGCAGAAACCCTGCAGACGGAGCGCAGCGTAGATACGCATGGTCACGGCCAGACGGGTCCGTCCGCTCCAGGATAGACTTCTTCTTTGTGTCCCGTGCTTTCACGGCCATGTCCAAGATGTATGGCCGGTGTTCTTCTCTGACAACATCCTCCTGCTGGCCGACTGCCACCTGCTGGAAAACCAGGCTGCAGGCAGGGGGACATGGAAGCTGAATGTAAAACTGCTGAACCCTGAGAACCTCGAGGAACTCGAGAGGGATTACAAAGGTTGGAGAACCGTGAAACCCCTCTATGAGGCTCCACATCTCTGATGGGAAGCAATCAAGGGGAATATCAAGAGGTTTTTCATCCTCAAGGGCGTTCAAAAGGCGAGAGAGAGACGAGGGGATCATGTCCAGGCTCCAGAAAAGTATGCAGAATTTGCTCCAGCTGCAGTCGATGGGGGTGGATGTCAAGGAGGATCTCCAAGAGGTGAAGAGCCAGCAAGCCTCGCTGTACAACTCGGAGGCCTCCAAGGTTATCTTCCGTTCCAGAGTCCGCTCCGTGGAGCAGGACGAAAAGTGCTCACGCTTCTTCTTCCAAAAGGTGCACAGAGAGACCTCTGTGATCAGCAGCCTGAAGGAAGAAGATGGCTCTGAAAAGTCAACGCAGTCTGACGCCCTGAGGATCAGCCAATCCTTTTATGCCGGACTGTATGACCTGAAACCAACAGATAGCACTGATTCCCAGACCTTCCTGTCGACTATCACGGTGGTCTTAGGCGAGCTGGAAAACCTGGACAAACCACTAACTCTGGATGAGCTGACAAAGGCCGCCAAGTCCTTCGAGACGAGGAAAACTCCCGGAAGCGACGGCTTACCGGTTGAGTTGTATTCGGCTCTGTGGAACTGGATGGGCCCAGACCTGCTGGAAGTGTACGAGAGTATGCTTCTGGAAGGCAGCATGTCAGAGTCCATGAGGAAAGGCATCATCACCCACATCTACAAGCAGAAGGGGGAAAGGGAAGAAATTCGAAATTGGCGACCCATTTCACTGTTGAATGTGGATTCCAAAATTCTAGCCAAAGTCATCGCCAATCGGGTCAAGTCTGCTCTGGAGTCGGTGATCCACCCTGACCAGACCTGTGCTGTTCCTGGCAGGAAGATCTCTGAGAGCCTCGAGCTACTCAGGGATACGATCGCCTATGTGCAGGACAGGAGGGTGGTCACATGCCTCGTCAGCCTTGACCAGGAGAAGGCTTTTGACAGAATATCGCACACCTACATGATGGATGTGCTCTCCAAAATGGGGTTTGGGGAGGGAATTCGCAATTGGATCAAACTGCTCTACACAAACATCTATAGCGCAGTCTCAATCAATGGGTGGGAATCAGAAAAGTTCCAGATAAATCCGGAGTCAGGCAGGGCTGCCCTCTCTCCTCTGCCCTTTTTGTGTGCTGCATGGAACCTTTTGCCGAGTCCATCAGGAAGGATCCGGGTATAAGATGAGTGACGATCCCAGGCAGTGGAGGCATACAAGTCAAGGCCTCCCTGTACATGGACGACGTTGCCGTCTTCTGCTCGGATCCTGCGTCTGCACGAAGGCTCTTGACCACCTGCGACCAGTTTGAACTGACCTCGGGAGCCAAGGTAAACCGTGGCAAGAGCGAGGCCATGTTCTTTGGGAGCTGGGCCGACCGGTCCTTCGTCCAATTCACTGTCAGGTCAGATTACCATGGGATATGGTTCGGAGCTGCTGGGGCATGCACCAAAAACTGGGAGGAGCGCATAGCCAAGGTAAGACAGG
This sequence comes from Scyliorhinus torazame, assembly GCF_047496885.1. NCBI lineage: Eukaryota > Metazoa > Chordata > Chondrichthyes > Carcharhiniformes > Scyliorhinidae > Scyliorhinus > Scyliorhinus torazame. The sequence goes on along the minus strand of NC_092726.1, from coordinate 41,440,053 downwards.
AACTGGGCTGGAGGGAGCAACGCTCCCTCTCCATTGCGGGCAAAACCCTGGTCATCAGGTGTGAGGTGCTCTCGGTGTTACTGTACGTGGCGCAGTTCTGACCCTACGCCACAGCAGTCACCCGGGCCAACTTGAAATTCATCTAGAGATCCAAGATGGACCGTGTCCGAAGGAAGGAGATGGCTCTGTAAAGTCATCGCAGTCTGACATCCTGAGGATCAGCCAATCCTTTTATGCCGGACTGTATGACCTGAAGCAAACAGATAGCACTGTTTCCCAGACCTTCCTGTCGACTATCACGGAGGTCATAGGCGACAGCGAGCTGGAAAACCTGGACAAACCGCTAACTCTGGATGAGCTGACAAAGGCCGTCAAGCCCTTCGAGACGAGTAAGACTCCCGGAAACCTCTGGAGAAGGGAGGGCGGAACGTACCCAACGCCTCCCTCATCCTGTTGGCCACTTTTGTGTCCAGCTGCATCAAGCTGTGCGTGGACCCCAAATATGCAAACACCAAGTGTCACTACATACTGAGGTTCTACCTGTCCCCCGTTTTACGAAGGATGATCCTGGCCTCAGTGCCGCGGAACGCTCCAAATCGTTGGACCGTTCCATACTACCTGTCCTTCGTGGAAAGGTTTTCGAAGAAAAACACCTTTGACCACAAGGCAATGAAGCAGAGTTCAGCACGTAATGCCCTCGAGGCCCTCAGGGAAACGGAGAACGTGGAGGACGTTGGATGGTTCGCTGAGCAGACTGCCAGAGTCGTCTCGCAGAACGACTCATCACCAGAACTTTCAAACAAGCACCAAGACCTAGCTTGGCTGGTGGTGAGAAGGCTCTGCGCCAATGCACGCTGCCCTCGGAATGGCTGTGGGGGAAATGAGACGGTCACACACCTCCTTGTGGAATGTGCCTTTGCAAAGAAGGTCTGGCGAGAGATGCAGTGGTATTTGTCAAGGTTTATCCCGAGCAGCTCTGTGACACAGGACTCTGTGCTCTACGGATTGTTTCCAGGGACACACACCGAGACAAATATCAACTGCTGCTGGAAGGTCATCAACTCGGTAAAAGACGCTCTTTGGTCTGCCCGAAACTTGCTGATCTTCCAGTGCAAAGAATTGTCCTCGATCGAGTGTTGCAGACTGGCACATTCCAAGGTCCAGGACTACGTGCTGAGGGACGCACTCAAGCTTGGGCCAGCTGCCGCCAAGGCGCAATGGGGAAAGACCACTGTGTAAGGTCCTTCCAGCAAATGTACACCGAGGGCCGGGTAACAGTGTAAAACCCCTCGGTCTGGGCAACCAACACTCCAATGTATAAAAGAAACATGACGATGTAAATATTTAAGAAGGAATTGTAATGTAAAGAGTGATATGTGTATAATAAGATCAAAATTGAATGGAAGAAAGTCAAGGCAATGTGTAACCCTGACGGAAATGTAGTCAAGACAATTCGAAATGCTCTGTAATGCTCATGATAAATTTTATTAATAAAGTATATTTTTTTGAATAACATTTTTAAAAAAAAATCTGTTCTTATCAGTATAATATCTGACGTGTCCTCTATCTGGGGACCGAATATTAAACTGATTTTTAAGACTCGGAGATCGTGCAGGGGATTGCTCCTAACACTCCACGCATCGACCTGGTCTTGCCATGCTTCCGGGAATGGTGCCTTCACCCCGCTTTGGGGAGCAAAGGTGCGAAGGCAGAAAATGGCGCAAAACCTGCCTTCCCCTTTTCTGTCTTGTCTCGTTATCTCATCCTGACCAATTTAAGGCCTTTCAGGCTCCAAAGCATTGCTAGCTTTTCTGCTGGCGGGAGCTTCGTGCACTAATGTTGCGAGCCGGTGGACTCGCGGACTTTCGGCAGCCAGGCTCCGTTTTCGGCTGATATGCGCACAGATTTCCTGCTGCTTTTTACAGGCCACTCACCCTCACCCCCGGATGCCGACTTGCCTTCTCGTCATTTCACTGACCAAAGCCCTTCATCCTGCACAACAGAGAAGTGTGGCGACAGACTGAACGGCATCCTGATTTGGATGTAGGTGTACCTTCACGGTGTCTCTTTTCATTCTCCTGACTCCACGACCAACACGCTAGGGTGTAGCTCAGGGGGACTAGACATTGCCCCCTGTTGGATTCCGCCAGTACTTGCTGCTTGCACGGATTGCCCTTTGTTCGGCAAAGGTGGAGGTTTCTTCGACTCCCTGCGTTGGGTGTCACTGGGCCTTCACAGCGTCTTCTTTCCTTCTGGTGACGACAGTGGAAGGCGTGCCAGACGATGTCTCCCTGTTGTGTTTTTCTGGTTCTGCATGCACAGACTCCACAGTGCTCGGCCAAGCTGGAGATCTCTTGACCAACCATGACCGTAGCCTAAACGTTCCAAAGCACAGTCGAGCGCAGCAAGGTGCACCTGAATGTTGGTGGGCGAGGAGGACAAGAGCCATAGCCGGGGAATATGGGCTATCGCTTCTCGGCCTTTTGGCTATGATCAACAGTATATTGGGTCAAGAGAAGCTGAGGGTTGTGATGTAGATTGGAAAAGACAGAGGGATTGAAGTCGTCAAAGAGAAAATGTTTGTAGCTCGGCTGCTATTGGTGGATCTACATGCTGGGCTAAGCTTCTGGTTTAGGCCTAATGCCGATACAGTTTAGACTCAACGTATGAGGTTTGGCTGCAACTGCATCCCGACCACCAGGCTGGGGAGTGCGAAACACTGTCCGAATCACAGCGAAGAAGGCGGAAGGGGAGTCACCTGTAGACCGAAACTTCTTCGTGAAGCGGGTGCTGCTCGAGCAGCGGGTTCCAAGCAACAGATATCTTCTGCTTGCAAAACCTCCCCAACAATGGATATTTTGATGTCACCTTCAAGAGTGTTGCAGCGTGCATCAAATTCTTGAACGTGTTCAAAGAAAAGGGCAACCAAAGTCCCCTGTTTATCCTGACTGCGGAGCCTCTGTTTACGCTACCTTCGCAGCAAAACCGGGTTGTTACACTGCACAAGTACAACCCCCACGTCCCCGTGTCTGATGTGCTCACGTTCCTCGCCAGGAACGCTGAGCTGAAAAGTGACAGCGTGCAACTGATGGACACCTTTGGCATCTGGACAAGTGAGCACCAGATCAAGGTGACTCTGAGAACAGAGGGCGGCGGAACCATCCTGCAACCCCCCCCTCCAGTTCCGCCATTGGAGTAAATCGTGGCTACCTCTACTACGTGGGACAGCCACGAGTATGCCACACCTGTGGCAAAACGGGGCATGTTGCCGCCAACTGCAATGTCACCTTCTGCAACAACTGCAGGCAGGAGGGACACATGACTAAGGACTGCAAGGAAGACAAGTGCTGCAACCTGTGTGGGGAGGCCGGCCATCTTTACAGGGCCTGCCCGAAACGCGGGGCAACGTACGCACAAATCATCAGCGGCGGAGTCAAAAAGGCGACCTCAGAGGAGGTTGATGCCACCTCCATCGACAAAGACATCACAGCGCAGAATGTGTAAAAGCACCAGAAGGGCCCTCAACAAAAAGGGGAGGCCACAGCACGCCCTGACAATACAACCCCAACCTCATCTGACGAGGAACACTCAATGGAAGAGGATGGAACGAAGATTCAAGAGGAATAAAAGGTGAACAACATTAAACCAGCTGTACCGCTCCGTGGAAATCTCAGAGACAACCCCAGACAATGAGGCGCTGAGATGAATGTGTGTTTAAAAGGTGCGGGATGCAGAATGTGCCGGTGAAAAGGCGGCTGCAGCTTTCCTCTGTGTCTGTCAATGAATTAAAGACTCAAATCCCTATCTGTCTCAAACCTCTGTCAGTGTGGCTGATTCAACTGCTTCAAGGCTGCCGCCTGCTGGTGGTTCACAGCCGCTGCAGGCGCTGCTCTGCGGCCAGAGAGACGTCGGCGGCTGTTTCCCGTCCCGGCCGCCAGAGGGCGTGGGTCACTCTCCCAGAAGCCGATGCTGCTTCCGCTCCTCCCAGTATCACCTCCTGTCCGCAGCCCGGCCCGGCCGCTGCTTGTTGGCGGAACATCCGGGTACCGGTGATGGGCGGGGCATCCGCCATGTTGCCGTGACGTCACCTCTCCACCCACCGGTTATTTCACAGAAAAGACGAAGAAGCGGCTGCTGGGAAACGGGGGAGTTGACTTAAATTCAGAGCCGCCCCCAGGAAATGAATTAAAATCAAATCAACAGGTCATTTCATAAACTAGTGACGGCTGCGAGACTGCGCATGCGCCGCCGCATCCCCCAGAGTGCGGCCAGAGGAGCCCAGGTTTGAAAAATAAATCAAATTGTCAAAAACAGATCAAAACTGGAATCGAAGCTTCAGAACCGAGAAGGAAGAGGAATTCAGACGGGAGAGGATGCGAGTAATTATAATCATCAGATGCAAATTAAATATTCAAACATGCGCCTGTGCTCATGTGCGGAGGGGCTTTCCCCCAGAGGACAGCGAGCGGGCCATCACCTCAATGAAGCCGTTTCCCCTGGCAACTCAAGATTGCCGCCGGCCGTCTCCCCGGCAACTCAAAATGGCGCCGGCCGTCACACCGAGCAGCTCAAGATGGCCGCCATCCTCAGGCTGTGGTTGTGGCGCAGGCGCAGTGGCGACTCCTGCAGCCTATTGTCCAGATTGGATGGAGCAGGAGATGGACAACAATTCCCTAAGGCAGAGACTGGCCAATGGCAGCATCTTTATTGACAAAACCAGTTCACATTGACTGAGCTTCAGCTCAATCTCAACGATGGCCGTTGACCAGCTCCACATTGAAACCACCGCGCCATCCACGGTGAAAAGTCCTTCTTACAAAGTAGACGTCTATCCTGAGATTGGACATTGCCCGTGACCCACAATATAACAGAAATTCCAAACTCAAATCACACGCAATGTGACAAAGGGCCACCCAGGCACAACACCAGAGTTTGGTTTGACCAACACCAATGTGTGTTTGATTCTGGTGCCACGCACTCCGACCTGGTGTGCGATCATTCTGAGGCAGAGAGACATCAGGATAACATCAGACGAAACATTGTGCCTTTTAATCTCTCTCCCTCTGACAGTCCCCGAGCAGGTACAACACGGCCATTAGACAGCTGTTCAGGTTGGGTGGATTGGCCATGAAAAACTGCCCGTTAATGTCCAAGTGTGTGCAGGTTAGGTTACTGGGTTATTGGGGTCGAGGGGGGTGGGCGGGGGAGTGGAACTCGGTACAGTACACTTTCGGAGGGTTGGCGTAGACTCATTGGGCCAAATGGCTTCCTTCTGTAATTGGAGTCATAAAATCATACAGCACAGAAAGGGCCATTCGGCCCATTGCGCTTGTGCGGGTCATAAATGAACAACTAACCATTCTAATGCCGTTTTCCAGGACTTGGCCCATAGCCTTCTATGCCGTGTAGGAATTCCATGTGACTCCATAAAATGTGCTCTTGATATCCATGATGGATTCTACTTCCACTTCAATGTCAGGCAGTACATTCAGGACAATAGTCACTGACTACATTAATACAATTCCTCAGTCACCTCTGTCGCAAAACCATCGACAACCGCTTCATCAGTGACCTTCCCTCCATCATAAGATCGCTGATAATTGCACAATCTTCAGCACCATACACAACTCCTCAGACAATGAAATGGAAAATGTGATCATACGAAGCAGGTCAGGCAGCATCTATGGAGATGCAAACAAATTACTTGAGTTATATGACACAGGAGTGCATCAGAAGCTCAGCAGATTGATTCTTGGGAGGGAAGATTGTCGCCTTGGAGAGATTGGGTTGACAGCACCTGCATTCACTAGAATTGAGAAGAATGGGAGGGAATCGAATTGAACCGTATAAAAAACTGACAGTGCTGGAGAAGCTGGATGTAGGGATGTTCGTTATTCTGGTTGGGGGCTGGGGAAGAAGAAGGTGTCACTGCAAATTGTTTCCATTCAAATAGTCACCCAATGCCCTCTTGAGTGCCTCGATTCAAATCTTCCACCAATGTGCCAAGGGCAGCATGGTAGCCTTGTGGATAGCACAATTGCTTCACAGCTCCAGGGTCCCAGGTTCGATTCCAGCTTGGGTCCCTGTCTGTGCGGAGTCTGCACATCCTCCCTGTGTGTGCGTGGGTTTCCTCCGGGTGCTCCGGTTTCCTCCCACAGTCCAAAGATGTGCAGGTTAGGTGGATTGGCTATGATAAATTGCCCTTAGTGTCCAAAATTGCCCTTAGTGTTGAGTGGGGTTACTGAGTTATGGGGATAGGGTGGTGGTGTTGACCTTGGGTAGGGTGCTCTTTCCAAGAGCCGGTGCACACTCGATGGGCCGAATGGCCTCCTTCTACACTGTAAATTCTACGAAAGCAAATTATTTTACTCCCATCATTCAAAGCTGATCCATTGTCCATCAAAAAAATCAATTGCTTCAACAAATGTACGGAAATATGATATCCTTTTGCGCTATTCATGACCATATTGTTATGGGCGAGGCGTTTTTAGAACCCGAAAATCTATCATGGAGTTCAACCAACCTCTCCCTTTAATGGATTTGTTGCTTTTCCTAGCACACGGCTTGTTCCCGAGGTGTAGGATTGCAATTATGGATACGTGGGTTTTTAAACACAAAACACTTTTATTCCATGAACTCAACTTAACATCTTACATAAACATTGGATCTCTTAACACCCTTTTCTTCAAAGATAACTCAGAAAATATTGCAACAGTAAATAATTCCTAAAAATGTTCCTTCGAACTTCCAAAAGACTTAACACCTTCAAACAAAATCACATCAGGTTGAAGGCTTTACTTTAAATCACCCAAAATGATCCACGGATAGTCTTTCATGGCAGAGACCCAACTCACTGTAAAGCACAGGCACACACAAGCTGCTTTTTAAAACTGCAGCTCTCTGGAAACACCGAGACACAGACACGCTCTTTTTCCAACTGCAAAACAAAACTGCAAAACGGCTGACCTGACCTCAGCTCCACCCACTCTCTGACATCACTGTTTTCTTAAAGGTACATTGCTTCAACATCCATGTCTTAAAGGTACTCTCACATGACAATGTCCTGTGCTTCTATGTTACACCGATATTGTATTTTGATCAGATCACTGGGGTTGTGTTATCTGGTCGAAGGTTTTTCCAGAAGGAAATCCGGTGGAGGAGAGGTTGCGACATTACAATTCTCTTGGGCAGCCAGATTGCAATTGCAGGTAGGCTATTACTAGGCCAAGCATTACCCCGCCTCCTGTTTCTGACCCCGAAAACCTCTACCGCAGGGATAACCTGTCAGTTCTTGCCAGGTTGGGTGAAGTATCTATTAAACTATCAAGAAAAAGATTCTTACATTTACAAGTTCAGGACAATTACCAACACACCATACCCTAGCCTAAAATTACATCAGTGGCATTGGAATGGGGAAGATTATGTATGCCTTAAAAAACAAACCCACAAATAACAAGTCAAATTTGTTATTGAAGTCAATGCCTGGACGATCATTTTCCAGCATCCCATAATCAGACGGGCATCCCCCAGAGCCGAGGGGTTAGACAAGCAAAGTGAAAGAGAATACATTATATTTAATGGAGTGTGTTTTGACACATAGAAGTGTCCCCAACAAAACTGGAGGGTAAGGAAGATGGAGGATATTCCTTCAGACACTATCGCAGAGGCAGACGTCTGTCAAAATATTAATAGTAAGTGTGGGAAACATTTGCAATAATTCTATACATGATTAAGGAGAATGAAATAAATAGTTAATTGGTCGATCATTTTTACAACGCACTGTGGGACATGGTCTGTGTGGGTATGTTGTTACAAATGGATCTTCCATCCTTTTTTTTAAAGAACAACATTGAACGAAATGTCCTTGTCACTAGGTTATATATGCGGTTGTAAAAAAAACATCTAAAAAGTTCTCCCATATTCTTAGAGGTTTTGCCTTTCGCCATAGCTTATATTTTACCATTCTGACAATTCAGAAAAATAACAATAAATGTATAAATTTCCACTTTGAGCATTGTATCTCAATTAGAATACCGTGAAGGTTTCGTGGCCAAATCCCGTGAAACCCCGTTGGCTTCATCAACAGACAGCCCCTCCCTACACCACCAACCCGCCACTCGCTGACACAGAGACACAGCATCTGCTGTCAAAAATAACGGCCTTTGCGATCATGCGCTACATAATGTTCCAAGATGCAGCATGCAGTGGTGGCATTTCAGGCCTTAACACAGGGAGCATGTTGTGGGCCTGGTTTGGAAGGATGGGGTTGAGGGGCAGAGGGGTAGTGGTGCGGTGCCCCAGGATATAGTGTGATGCTGTCCACAGTTGTCTTCATAAGACACCGTAAATCATGCTCGATGGTTGGAAATATGAAGGCACGGCTAGGGAATAAACAGAGAATTTGGCAGCCCTCAAATAGTAAAATTATTTGATGAAAATTGGCCAGGACGGGTAACAGAGAGTTTCATTGAATGGCTGTTGGTCAACAGAAGTCAAACATGTATTACTGTGTGAGTTCTGATATGCGGTCACTGTATGTATTTTGGGACATTAGTTAATACTGAGGTAATTCTTCAGCAACTCATAAAACACTGATTTAAAAAACCATAAAATGAAAAATATATTTCTTCCCAGAGATGTGAGACGTGAGAAATTTTAGTTGCAAAACATATGTTCCGCATCCGGGTATTGCCAAATGGATAGAGAAATGCTGATGGCGTCTAAAAGTCACGAACTCTTGCTGAATCAAAATTCTTAAAGTGACTCGACAGGAACAGAACTGCTCTACGAACCAGGACACAGCATACAACTGAGACATCACCCGAAATATTAACAGATTAATAGCTGGATCCCTCATTTTCACAACATCCAGACACTGCTCCAGAATTCATCTCTGAACAAAGGTACAAGAGTGCATCAGTGGGCCTCTCGCTAATAAAGCAATACAGGGATGACCAGGTAGCCGTGTGGTCCCAATTACTGACGAAACACTTAGGAAATCACATCGTGGTTAGTGCTTGACATGCTGTTGTTATGGGCGAGGCGTTTTCAGAACCCCAAAATGTGCCATGGAGTTGAACCAATCTCCCCCTTTAATGCAATTGTTGCTTTTCCGAGCACACGGCTTGTTCCCTAGGTGTGGTATTTCAATTATGGACACGTGGGTTTTCAAACACAACACAATGTTTATTCCATGAACTCAACTTAACCTCTGAAATAAACATTGGATCTCTTAACACCCCTTACTTCAAAGATAACCCCGAAAACATTACAACAGTAAATAATCCTTCAGTTATTCCTTTCAACATCCAAGAGAGACTCAACACCTTTAAACAGAAACACACCAGGTTAAACGCTTTACTATTATGAGTTTAAATCACCCAAATGATCCAGAGATAGTCTTTCACCTTTGAACATCCTTGAGATTAATACCTTTAAACAGAAACACATCAGGTTAAATGCTTTACTATTATGAGTTTAAATCACCCAAATGATCCAGAGATAGTCTTTCACCTTTGAACATCCTTGAGATTAATACCTTTAAACAGAAACACATCAGGTTAAATGCTTTACCATTATGAGTTTAAATCACCCAAATGATCCAGAGATAGTCTTTAACCTTTGAACATCCTTGAGACTTAACACCATTAAACAGAAACACGTCAGGTTAAAGGCTTTACTATTATGAGTTTAAATCACTCAAATGATCCAGAGATAGTCTTTCATGGCAGAGATCACAGCAGATCCAGCTCACTGCAAACACAGACAGACACCCAAGCTCTTTTCAAACTGAAACTACAAACTGGCTGAACTGAGCTCAGCTCCACCCACTCTCTGCTTTCACTGTTTTCTTAAAGGTACATTGCTGAAACATCCATTTCTTAAATGTACTCTCACATGACACTGTGTATTGAAATATATCAGAGGAAACTGACAACCAGATTGTAACTGACCCAGAAACCGTAATAACATCCTGCAACTAAAGGTAAGAGGAGGACCTAACATCCCAAGTACCTTTCTGCTCGCATCTCAACGGTATGTGTGGCATGTTCCTGTGAGGAAGAAGGATAAATACGGCAATTTTCAGGAGCCTTGGAAAACGAGAGATATTGTAGGCCTCGTCACAAAGAAAAAGGAGCAATTTGTCAGGGCTAAAAGGCTGGGAACAGACGAAGCCTGCGTGAAATATAAGGAAAGTAGGAATGAACTTAAGAAAGGAGTAAGGAGGGCTAGAAGGGGTCACGAAAAGTCATTGGCAAATAGGGTTAAGGAAAATCCCATGGCTTTTTACACGTACATAAAAAGCAAGAGGTAGCCAGGGAAAGGGTTGGCTCACTGAAGGATGGGCAAGGGAATCTATGTGTGGAGCCAGAGGAAATGGGCGAGGTACTCAATGAATACTTTGCATCAGTATTCACCAATGAGAAGACATTGGTAGATGTTGAGTCTAGAGAAGGGTGTGTAGATAGCCTGGGAGACATTGAGATCCAAAAAGACGAGGTGTCTTAAAAGATATTAAGGTAGGTAAGTCCCCAGGGCCTGATGGGATCTACCCCAGAATACTGAAGGAAGTTGGAGAGAAAATTGCTGAGGCCTTGACAGAAATCTTTGGATCCTCACTGTCTTCAGGGGATGTCCCGGAGGACTGGAGAATAGCCAATGTTGTTCCTCTGTTTAAGAAGCGTAGCAACAATAATCCAGGGAACTACAGGCCGGTGAGCCTTACTTCAGTGGTAGGGAAGTTACTGGCGAGAATTCTTCGAGACAGGATCTACTCCCATTTGGAAGCAAATGGACGTATTGGTGAGAGGCAGCATGGTTTTGTGAAGGGGAGGTCGTGTCTCACTAACTTTATAGAGTTTTTCGAGGAGGTCACTAAGATGATTGATGCAGGTAGGGCCGTGGATGTTGTCTATATGGACTTCAGTAAGGCCTTTGACATGGTTCCTCATGGTAGACTAGTACAAAAGGTGAAGTCACACGGGGTCAGGGGTGAGCTGGGAAGGTGGATACAGAACTGGCTAGGTCATAGAAGGCAGAGAGTAGCAATGGAAGGATGCTTTTCTTATTGGAGGGTTGTGACCAGTGGTGTTCCACAGGGATCAGTGCTCGGACCTTTGCTGTTTGTAGTATATATAAATGATTTGGAGGAAAATGTAACTGGTCTGATTAGTAAGTTTGCAGACGACACAAAGGTTGGTGGAATTGCGGATAGCGATGAAGACTGTCAGAGGATACAGCAGGATTTAGATTGTTTGGAGACTTGGGCGGAGAGATGGCAGATGGAGTTTAATCCGGACAAATGTGAGGTAATGCATTTTGGAAGGTCTGATGCAGGTAGTGAATATACAGTGAATGGTAGAATCCTCAAGAGTATTGAAAGTCAAAGAGATCTAGGAGTACAGGTCCACAGGTCACTGAAAGGGGCAACACAGCTGGAGAAGGAAGTCAAGAAGCCATACGGCATGCTTGCCTTCATTGGCCGTGGCATTGAGTATAAGAATTGGCAAGTCATGTTGCAGCTGTATAGAACCTTAGTTAGGCCACACTTGGAGTATAGTGTTCAATTCTGGTCGCCACACTACCAGAAGGATGTGGAGGCTTTAGAGAGGGTGCAGAAGAGATTTACCAGAATGTTGCCTGGTATGGAGGGCATTAGCTATGAGGAGCGGTTGAATAAACTCGGTTTGTTCTCACTGGAACGAAGAAGGTTGACGGACGACCTGATAGAGGTCTACAAAATCATGAGGGGCATAGACAGAGTGGATAGTCAGAGTCTTTTCCCCGGGGTAGAGGGGTCAATTCCTAGAGGGCATAGGTTTAAGGTGAGAGGGGCAAGGTTTAGAGTAGATGTACGAGGCAAGTGTTTTACGCAGAGGGTGGTGGGTGCCTGGAACTCGCTACCGGAGGAGGTGGTGGAAGCAGGGACGATCGTGACATTTAAGGGGCAACTTGACAAATACATGAATAGGATGGGAATAGAGGGATACGGACCCAGGAAGTGTAGAAGATTGTAGTTTAGTCGGGCAGCATGGTCGGCATGGGCTTGGAGGGCCGAAGGGCCCGTTCCAGTGCTGTACATTTCTTTGTTCTTTGTTGTTTATAGTCCATCCGGCCTGCTGTGTGTAGTCAGGAAGTACTGAGGGATTTCAGCTGGATCGTGGCTCCTGTACAACTAAGCAGGACAAGGTATACGTATAGCTTATTGATTTTCACTTGAGGATTTTATATAGAAGCCATGCTTTCAGAAGTTACCAGTAAATGGTTACAGTTTAGCAATGTTACCTCCCCGCTACATTGCCCAGCACAAGTTAGAACATTCAGCAGCAGCGTGGCAACGCAAACGGAGATCAAAGACTGAAATGCAAACACAGACATCGCTAGAACGCCAGGTGCTTCCTGTCAGTTTTGCAGAACAGGAAACGACACAGCGAGTCTTCTGAGGCTCTGCAAACTTAAACCTGCTTTCGCATTACCCAAAATATGTCTCAATGCCAATTGGTCAGCTTCTCATCAACATTTCTCTTTGTGTTTACAACAAATATAACAGTGCGCGTTACGTCTGTGCCAGAAGCTCGATAAATATTGCAGCACGTTTACTCAACTGACTGGCAAGTTGACCGATGAAGGTGCAAGAATTTTGGTGCATTAATAATGAACGATTACTGAGCGGCATTGGCCTGACGTACTCTGTCACTCTAAGCTGGGCACAGGCAGCAAACACGCTCAGAAATGTAATGTTGGCCTCGATCGTCTGATCGAAAAGTAATTAAATTCAATTGAAGAATTACTATATTTTAACAGAGCCTTTAATAACTTCTGCAATAAGTCGCTGCAAATTAGAAGTTAATTGAGATTGAGCCGCCATTTAGACTGAAAGTTATATAAAACCCAATAGGTTGCTGAAATCCTTGGTTAAACTGCGTGTCATTCCTTTAAGTATGTTCAAGGCTGAGATAGATATAATTTAAATCAATAAGGGGATCATGGGATATTGGGATAACGGGTAAAAGTGGTCTAGAAGATTATCATTGCAAATCAGTATTGTACAGTATTCAATTGTGGAACAGACTTGATTGGATAAATGACCTACTTCTGCCCCAACGTCTTGTCGATTTATGATCTGTAATGCATCCCCAAATCTTTAGTTATCCCTGTACAGGATCACCGACAATAATCCTCTGCATATTTCACGAACACAGCTGATTTGCTTGCAGAATAGCCAGGAAAATGTTATAAATTTGACACAACGTCTATTTGAAACATACGACAACATCGCGATCCACATCAAAGATCAGTTTAAAATAGGGCCGTTTGAACTTCAGGAATAGAGAGAAAAGTTGGAAATAGACGTTTCACTTCACTGTCTCTATCATGTTCCAATTGGATTGGGGACACGGCAGTACATGTCCGCGTGCGTCTGGGTGTGCTTTGATTTAGATTTTAAAAATGTACGGAACATGCGGTAAAGGATTTTGCATTCTGCGATGGACATTGAAAAGTGAAAATCACACTGTGTCAGCACAAACACTGAGTGCAATCAGGATGTGGAACCAAATGTCACAATAGGCTTCAAATATAAAATCTGACTAATTTCAAATATAATCGATGAGCTGCCTCTGAATCTGTTGGTGGCCAGGTTTAACATGATATTTTCAATGAGGATGATCAAAAGATCCATTTCGAGCTTAACTTTTACTTTGTTTTCAGGTTTTCCTGTGGATGTGTTGTTTCTCCATTATAAACCCCGCATTCAGGCGGATTAGCAAACACAATTTAGTCTTCCAATGCCTGCTTCATTTCAGGTGAACATTCCATCTCACGCACGGCTCTCTCTGACTGACAGAGCTGCAGTTTCAGTGCGAAATTGCCTTTCATCTGAATCTGGATGCTATGTTGCTGAGGTCACCTTGTCATGAAAGGTTGCATGTTTCGCTCCAAAGATGCTGCTACATCATTCAAGTCATTCAAACATTTTATTTGTCGCGTTTATAATTCAGTACGTCAGGTTCAACAGCATTGTGCTTGTATGCTGCACGGGAACCTTTGTGAAAGAAGGACATGGCTGCCAAAGGGCCACAAAGCAGCTTAGAAGGGCCTCCAAAAATGAATAATGAAATGAAACTTGCAAGGGGCATCAAAATGAAAAAGAATAAGTTTGACAGCTGTACAAAAGGAACGCCGGCGACCAGGAGCACTATTGGCCCGCTGCAGACTGAAAGTGAGGATATTGTCAATGACTGTGACAACTTTGCACACACGGTGAATAATTATTTGCCTGAGCATTCACATTAGGGCAGGACGCTGGAAAGCGTTAGGCCTCCTATTGTGGACCAAGAAAGGAGATACCTGGATACTTTCTGGATCGAGATGGTATGAAACTAAATTCAGGGGAATCCGAGAGGGGCCTGTGGGTTCAGCTGCCCAGAACAAAGAACAAAGAAATGTACAGCACAGGAACATGCCCTTCGGCCCTCCAATCTTGAGCCAATCATGATGCCCTAACTAAAAAACAAAACCTTCTGTACTCGGACCGTATTCCTCTATTTCCTCCATGTGGATGTACCTAGCCTCTTAATTTTGCTAATATGCCTACTTCCACCACATCCTCTGGCAGCATGGTCTACGTGCCCACCACTCTGTGTGAAAACCTTACCCCGCACACCTTCCTTACATTTTCCCCCTCTCACGTAGAATCTCTGCCCCCTTCTAATTGACACTTCCACCCTTGGAAAAAGCCGCTGACTACCCACCCGGTCTATGCCTCGCATAATTTTGTAGAACTCTATCAGGTGTCTCCTCAGCTTCTGTCTTTACAGCGAAATCAATTCTTGTTTATTCAATCTTTCCTCACAGTGAACACCTTCGAGACCAGGCACCATCCTGGTGAACTTACTTTTCACTCCCTCCAAACTAACACGTCTTTCTGATAATGTGGTTACTAGAACTGCACGCAATATTCTAAATGCGCCTAACCAAGGTTTTAAATAGCTGAAACGTGATTTTCTAACTCCGATACTCAGTGACCCGGCTGATGAAGGCAATCATGTCATTTACCTTCTGAATCACCTTGGCCACCTGTGTTGCCACTTTCACGGAAGTGTGGACCTGCACGCCGTGATCCCTCTGTTTGTTAATGTTCCTGAGCGTTCTGCCACTTACAGTATAATTCATACCTAGATTTGATACTCTAAAATGCATCATCTCGCCTTTGTCCGGAATAAACTCCAACTTTAATGTGTTTGCCCAAATTTCCAAACTATCTATACCCTGTTCTGTACTCTGGCAATCCTTGCCACGATCAGCAACTCCGCCAATCTTCACGTCATCCCCAAACTTACTGAAAATACCACCCACATTTTCTTCCAGATCATTTATGTATACAGCGATCGCGGCACCGATCCCTGCGGAACATCCCTAGCTACAGATCTCCGTTCTGAAAAACACCCTTCCACCGCTACGCTCTGCCTTGTACAACCAAGCCAATTCTGTGTCCATCTGGCCATCCCACGACGAATCCCATGAGATTTTAGTTTTTCTACCACTCTGCCATGTGGAACCTTGTCAATCTCCTTACTAACGTCTTTATAAACTATATCCAGAGCCCTTTCCTCATCAATTTTCTTTGTTACGTCTTCAGAAAACTCAATAAGTCGGTGAGGCATGGCCATCTACGTGCAAAACCGTGCTGTCTGTCACTAACTAGTCCATTTTCGTCCAAATGATCACAGAGCCGGTCCCTCACACTATTTTCCAAAAGCAATAGATAATTCAAATTCCATGAAGAAGGGCAGAAGGTAATCAAGAAGGATAATGGAATGCTGGCATTTATACTTAGAGGACTGCAATATAAATATGCAGGGGTTGTATTACAGCTTTACAAAACCCTTGTTATACCACAATTGGAGTACTGTGGGCAGATCTGGCCATTACACTCCAGGCAGCATATTCTGGCCTTGTGTGGAGTGTAGGCTAGGTTGAGGAGAATGACACTTTAACGTCAGGGGATAAGTGGAGAGATTAGACAAATTTCCTCTAGAATGTGAAAGGTTAAGAGGTGATCTGATCGACATCTTAAATATATCAAGACCAAAGGATAGATTAGGTAAATTTAAAGTGATTCAGCTGCTTGGAGATGTGAGGAAGCACTGCGTCACACAAAGTGTGGCAGAGATTTGGATCAAACTTCCAACAACGGCAATTCATACTCCATCAGCTGTTAATTGAAATCGGAGACAAAAACACCTTTCTATAAACCAAGACATTAAGGGAAATGGGCCACGGATTACTTAGTACTCAACAAGCCCTTAAATCCAATCAGATAGAGTTAGGCCCCGGATCAGCTAATTAATCACAGTGCAGTCTCGATGGGCTGAATGACCTTTTCCAGTTCCTATGTTGCATTGCAATTTCAGAGATAGATATTTGGAAAGAGATATTTAGTTATGAACGTCGAACCAAAAACAGGAGGCCAGATGTACATACAAACATACACATATGCATACACACACACCGCACCATCACACGCAGAGATTGCGAAGAGATTTAGATAGAGGTGAGAGAGACAGATTGAAAGCGAGAGATAGAGATAGATAGATAGAGTAATAGAGAGAAAGAGAGAATGAGAGAGCGAGAGAGAGAGAAATAGAAACAGCCAGGAGAGTTAATAAAGTGCAGATGGAGACTATTAAGAAATCATATTCGACATGCATTGGCTTATATCATTGGGTTTTCTCACTGTTGTACAATTTTTCTCAGATACTTTAGGCTGCACGATTGAGGTTCCTTGACAGGATATGGATTATATTTCGCAGATTAATACCATAGGGACGGGTCTGCTGTTATTTCGAGAAATTGCTTCGTTTGGGCTGTGCCTCCTTCGAGAATATAGTTCTCCAAATAGAAATGGTGGTAGAGTAGTATTGTCGCAGAGCGAGAAATCCAGAGACCCAGGATATGAAATGGGGACCCGGGTTCGAATCCCACCATGCAAAGTGATGGAATTTAATCTCAATAAAATATCTAAGTTAAAATGTCTACTGATGACCATGAACTATTATCTATTGTCTGATAAACCTATCTGGTTCACTCATGCCATTTAGAGAAGGAAATCTGCCATCCTTACCTGGTCTGGTAGTCGGTCTAACCTACATGTGGCTCCAGGTCCACAGCCATGTGATTGACTCTCAACTGCCCCCTCAAGAGCTTTTGGGAAGGGCAATAAATGCGTGCAGCACGAGCGACACCCATGACCCATGAAAGAATAAAATGACATCTGCGAGTTGCTGTAAGAGTAAGTAGGAAAGATTTTAATTCCCCCACAAGTTATTTATTATATTCAGATTGCATAGATTTGAAATTGTTGATTAACTTGTTGCTGAACAGAAAGTTATTCATTCACCGAGTTGTTAAGATGTGGACCGCGCGGTGAGAATACTGCTGAATTCAGACTCCACGGGATTCTGGGAACTCTGCTGGGACATGTGCGTTAGGAACACTCACTTCCAGATTTGTGGAGGAAAAGCAAAAGGCTCTGGCGTTGCAGCTGCAATAGGCCGCTGCGTCTGTGGTGGGAGATTCTATGACTCTATGATGCAGGATACGTCATCTACTTCCCTTCATGGGCCGCACAGGACAAGAAGGTGGATGAAACCTGGGCTTTTCTCACGTGTTATTGCTCTGATTGTTTCTCATTGGTGCACTTTATCAAAGGGCGGTTTACCTTATCCACATGACAGCATGAATTGATTATGCAGAAGAGGACAAACTGTTCTCAAAGAAATAATTGTCTGAACAGTCTGGGTTTCAGATCGTGCAGGAAAGGCAGTCTAGTGTCTGTGCACAACATCTGGTTAATATTCCAGTCTGATCGCAGTAAAGGACTGCCGGGACGATGATGCGCTCCTTTCTGACACTAGTTACACTGCAGCTTCTGAACTGTGAGTTATTATTGACTAAAACTATTCTGATTCCTGTTGAGAAATCAGCTATTATAAATATTTACATCAAATGAAGTGATGTACTAATTATTCGTCATGAAAATGCTTATGTGCTACATTGAGGAAGATAGGCGTTTGAATATTAACATTGGATACCGGAGTTAAAGGGATATTAATATATAATAAACTGCATTGGGAGGAGGGAAGCTCAGTGTCTGAAAAACTGAAATCCTCAGCGTTTTTCCATCATTCTTGATTCTTGGATTGAATTATTGTTTCGCACGAAGAAAGAACTAAGATCAGGTAACAGGCACAAACTGGATCAAATTTCCTTCCATCCATACACTCAGGTTGGACCAATAGGCCTATGTTTGTGACTCAAATAATTCTGAGTTCACTAGTCTCCAGCGGAAACTGTCTTTAATCTCCGTTCACCGGAGATTCTTGGTGCAGGCTGCAGATATTGGAGTTAAAAATCAAAAGGGAGAGTTCACACTGAACCTGGAAGAAACAGTTGACTTTTCCCTCAGAGTTTCGGAATCTGGGCTCCTTTTAGGAAAAGGTGACCGGGGATTTTCAACTGTGACCTTCAGTCATGTCTTTTCAGCTTTCTGTGACCTTCAGCTTTCCCGATAAAGCTGGGAAATTAACTGGCAGAAGTTCTCGTTATTTAATATTTTAGATTCTTTGTTTCATATTAAAATCCACCCCTTTCAAGTAAATTTAGAATATAGTATAAATGATTTACATATTTTTAAAAATTTCAGTTGAGATTTACATCAAATTGAGATTTAAATCTGTCCTTGAACATAAACACATTAGCAGATGGGTTTACTTTGGCATCCGCCACCCCTGTATATTATAGAAACAGCATATTATAGAAACACATTGAAGTATTTAAGTGAGCTTGTCCGTTTTAAGTGTGTAGCCGCTGATTGAAGCAGTTAAATCCAGGCTGCCCGGCAGCACAGTGGTGAGCGTGGTGCCGAGGATGTGCAGACTTTGGCCACGCTAAATTGCACCAGAATGTCATGTTGTTATTGTTGAATGGAAGCCGACGTATAAGCCAATGCAGTGAGTTTAAACTGCACTAACATCGCCATGAAGCTCCATATATATCTGTCAGAGAGTTTCCACAGTCGACCTTCCACATGATTCCGTGTCCGGGGAAAATTAATATTTTTTAACAACCTTACAGCGTTGTGCAAATTGGATACACAGCGGACTGGATTCTCCACTATCCCAGCCGCGTGTTTCTCGGCGGCGCGCCGTTCTTTGGCGGCGGGATTTTTCACTCCCGCCGCTTGTCAATGGGATTTCCCATTGAAGACACCCCACACCGCCGGGAAACCTCTGGGTGGGAGTGCGCTGACGGCGGGAAAAGTGTATCTTAACACAGGAATTACAAGAGCAATTAATGCTGTTATTAATTACTTTTGTTTGGGGGGGGGGGGGGGGGGTGAGGTGAGGAACATTCTCACAAGCTGAGATTTACTCATTCTGTGGGAAATTTGCTTTGTGAATACTGTTGCATAAGCAGCTCAGAAATGTTTTCATATATAACCACGTCGTGTTAAATTAGTATTTCTGTGCAATGTTTCTACTTTCTTTTTGTCGTCACTAATTTTGCGCAAACCCATTCCATATTTTTATTTTTGCTGTATACCAGGCAGTGTTCAGCAACATTTTCAGAATTGTTTCTTCATTCATCTCCTCATCTCGGGTATTTTGCTGAGTCCTATGCCGATGAGTAAGTTCAGTTCATCGCTAATCAAAATGAGTCTCTTAAGTTAAAGTTTTTAACCTCTCACTATTAATAACAATCACCGACACTCGTCCCTGCACTGATATTGATGTTACTGTCAAGTTAAGAACAGGCATCTTATGGAATAATATGTTGTCGGCAAATAGGGAAATAATTTTCCAACTATAATCACAGCAGTGTCATACGTAGGGTATCTTGCATCTGATTAATAGATACTTTAAATTTGTCACCAGTATTAACATCAAAAGCAGAGTGAACACGGACTATAACTCCAGACTGAGGTCGTTTTAAAATGTTCAGCTGCGGCTTTTGTGCAGACACAGCAGACTGGAATTGAAATTCGAGTTCAACTGATCCGGCTACAAATAGTTAGAATAGATTGTACCGCAGTCCCGGATGCCTGTTAAGTTGCTGACTCCAGCTGTAGTTACTGCCCACTGAGCACACCCTCAGGTTAGGCAAAGCTGTATCTAAACGCTGTGTGCCTGGTCTGCGGTACAGTGAACTGTTTTAACACCTTATTCTGGGTAATTGGATTGTTGGACACGGTGTATTAATATTGTAAATGTGGAAATTAAATTAAGCTGGAGCCAATGTTACTTTAACCATTATCAGTATGATTAATATCAATTACAATCTCGAATATGTTCCAAAACATAAATGGACATCTGTCTGTTTGTCTAACAATGAGGATTTTCCAGCCTCTCCACAGAGATTCCCTATTTCACGCGGGTTTCTGCAGAATGTAATGAGAACCTGTTCCTCAATCTCTTTGCACCTGCTCCATCGTCTATTCGTAAAACACGTGTGAAGCATTTTGTATCTTCACCTTCCACTGAAAGATGCCATAAAATTTCATCCGGTCCCGGAATTATAACATACATAACGGGTTACATTCTAAACTCACATCCAGTACGAGTTCATTTGGTGTGATGTAACTTTATGAAATTGAAGTTGCACTTTTCACACATATTCTGGGCCCGCTGACAATTATTTCTTTTAACCTATAATCAATATTTGTTTTAATAATTCTGCTCGTATCATTTAAATTTATTTCTGACAACTCTCCAATTCACGTGCCATAGTTTAAAATAAAATATTATTATTATCGACACATAGAACAATCCGCCATGGGAAGATACATTTACATTAAAATGCGCAAGAAATATTCTGACCTTCACATCCCGCCTGTATTTATCGGTAAATGATTATGAGTCGGCTTATTCACCGGCAGCGGAACACGTTGTATACGGACAAGCATAGTGAGGTTAAGGAGGGATCATTCCCGATATAGGAATGTCGATATAGTTCCCTGGCCGCATTGCAGCTGTCTTGCATTTCTTGGTGCTCCCACATGTCTGCGGCCCGTGTTTTTCTGGGCGGTAGAGGTCCGGGGTTTGGAAGCAGCTGTGGAAGTATGTCTGACGCTTTGCTACAGTTTACTGTTTAAAATCCACTTACTGCATGAGGGTGTCGCTGGCAAGACCTGCGTTTATTGTCCAGCCCTCCTTGCCCTTCAGAGGTTGGTGGCGATGTGTCTTTATGCACCTCTGCAATCCCTGATGTGCAAGTACATCCACCGTGCTGTTTGGCTGGGGGAGGCGTTTGCAGGTTTTTACCGAGCTACAGTGAAGGAATGGTCCACATCTTTCCCAGTTCGGATGGTGAATGACTTGGAGAGGGTCTGCCAGGTGTCGCTGTTCCCAGGAATCTACTGCTGACGTTCTCCTCGATGGTCGTGGTCGTTGGTTTAGCGGGAATGTCTCAGGGACGTGGCAAGTTTAATGAAACGGCTGACATGTGCCTTGTAGGTGATTTGCAGTCTTTACTGTGTCAGGAGTTGAGGGCGAATTGACTGAATTCGTGATGCTTGGGCCTCCGGTGCAGGCCGAGATGAATCACCCACGGGGCACTTCTGTCTGATAATTGTTGTCATAACTTTTGCACAGTTGTTGCTGGGGTCCTGCATCGCTGTGGATGGGGATATTTGTGTATACTCATTTTTCAGTGCGTTGTTTAATTGTCCAGCACCATTCAATGTATTTTTGCAGATGACACACTGACAAGTAAGTTCATGGTTGAGCTGCCCATCGATAGAAATGTGCTTTTATCTGGATGTTCTCCTAATGATTCTGTTTTGTGGCTTGTCATTGTCTGTGGCAATGCGCTTTTAGAGCAAACTAATGGAAAATAACTGAGAAAACATTACGAAGATTAACTCGGAAAAGGATGGTTTATAACTGGAGCAGGAAAACAAAAGACGGAATGGAATAAATGCGTTTCGTATACTCCAGTGAGACCATTGTGGTTGTGACATTCCTGAGTAGCTATTGGAATATGTTCCATCAGTCAGGCAATGGGTATCAAAAGATGGATTTATAGGCAGTATAACTATCAGGATTGAGTTCTTAAGGATGACTGAGGATTTCCAGGATCGGCCACACTTGACGAACACTCGATATTATAGAAAGCGGAGATACAGGATTTACATTATCGTTGTTAATTTTGGTATCAAGTGACAAATTTCGGCAAACCAACAGCACGGAGGAATCTCTGTCCAGTTTTAATAGTTTTTCATAGTTTTAATAGTGTATATACGAGCGATTAAAAGCAATCAGGGGATTTGACAGACACGCTGGCTGACCAGTCTGCGAATATATATTTTTATTTTTTAAAATAAATTTAGCGGACCCAATTCATTTTTTCCCCCAATTAAGGGGCAACGTAGCGTGACCAATGTACCTACTCTGCACATCATCGGGTTGTGGGGGCGAAATCCACGCAAACCAGGGGAGAATGTGCAAAATCCACGCGGTCAGTGACCCAGAGGCGGGATCGAACCTTTGACCACTGCACCGTGAGGCAGCAAGGCTAACCCAGTGCGCCACCGTGCTTACCGTCTGGGAGTATATAAAGGAAAAATGAATAGTATTGAGCCAACACATAGAATGTGACCATGATTTATGGAGTCCCCAACATCATGGTGGCGCCATTTTGAATAGTTAGCCGATTCGTGAGATTGTCAACATAGACCGACGGTATTGCAGGGTGACTATGGCAAAAGTCATGATGATCTGTGGGAGACAATGACCTCAGGAATATTGGGAACAGCTCAATATTTTGGCAGTTAAAACAATTCTGGGTAAATGTTGACACGTTACTGATATTAGCCATGTTACAATCGATTTAATCACAATTCCCGGTGTTCCTTCTTCCTGACATTCATGAAATTCAACCCGAAAGAAAATGTCGGATCCTGGATTTAGGTGGAATATTTTATCATTAGGTGTGAATTAATAAAACAAATCACCGTGTTGTCTTTGTTTGTATTCTTTTAAATTTAGAGTACCGAATTATTATTTCCCCAATCAAAGGACAAATTAGCGTGGTCAATCCACCCACCCTGCACATCTTTGGGTTGTGGGGGTGAAACCCACGCAGGCACGGGGAGAATATGCAAACTCCACATGGACAATGACCCAGGGCTGGGGTTCAAACCCATGTCCTCAGCGTCGCAGTCCGAGTGCTAACCACTGCGCCACACGCAGCTCCAGGGTTGCCTTTGTGATGCTTGATTTGGACAGTTTCATTCATGTCGTGTTCCAGTGAGCACTGATTCTCAACTATTTATTCCAGGCAGACCCGGGAGCAGCCAGGCTGATTCAGCAGGTAATCGCTTTCATTCTCATAGCTGATATTTTCCTTCCCAACGCATCCAACTGAATTTTAAATCTGTGAGACAATCTCAGTGCTTTTCTGTTTAAGTATTGACACGTTATCAATTAATTCCTGTTGCGAGATTAATGCTGGATATTTCAGAGCGACAATTGATTGTGTCCGTGGGCTTAGAGAAAAATCAGACACAGCTGTCGGTCTGAAACAGATATTCAGTTCCCGAATTGCCAGCCAGCGCTGACATATCGTGGAATTTTACGGTCCTTCCGCCGTCGAATCATCCGGTTCCACTGAAGGCAGTGGGTTCACCACATTTTCCCCTCCCGCCCCCTCCCTGAGCGGGCAGCACATTACATATCTGTCCCTTCCAGCGGAGAGCGGGAGGGCGCAGCTGGCTCGGCGGTGATGGCAGATATCTTGTAATCCGCACTAGGATTGGAATCTCACTGTGCTCGGCCAATCCGTGTGATTGACCGCTGACTATTCCACTCTTGACCTGTGTAGAGAAAATAAATTATTTTTTTAATATAAATTTAGAGTACCCAATTCATTTTTTCCAATTAAGGGGCAATTTAGCATGGCCAATCCCCCAACCCTGCACATCTTTGGGTTGTGGGGGGGTGGGGGTGATACCCACGCAGACACGGGGAGAATGTGCAAACTCCACACGGACAGTGACCCAGCGCCGGGATCGAACCTGGGACCTCGGCGCCGTGAGGCAGCAGGTCTCACCCTCTGCACCACCATGCTGCCCTGAGCGAATAAATTCTGTGCCGATGCACACTCCAGGGTGACGCAGCCGGTAGAATTGTTTTTAAATAACCCACTATTCGCCCCGTGTTTATACCATTTAGAAAGATTCTCTCTTACATTTGCAATGTCTAATATTTGCTGCGTGTTTGTTGAGCTCCTGTAAACGGCCCAATGCTACCAATGATTCCGATATTTCCCGCTGTATCGGGGACCAATAACTCTGCATTTTATTTCTGTATTTTACAGAGGCGGTGAAGCTGAGACTGAGCAATGTGGGCAGTCGGTGCGCTGGGAGAGTGGAGATTCACTATAGGGGACAGTGGGGGACAGTGCACCATTCTGAATGGGACACGAAGGACGCCGCTGTTGTGTGTCGGGAGCTGGGCTGCGGCACCGCGCGCGCTGCACCGCGCAGCGCTCACTTTGGTAAAGGCTCCGGACCCATTGTGACGTTGCAGGTGCAATGCAAAGGGAGCGAATCCGCTCTGCGGGATTGTCCTTCATACCGTTGGGATGCCTATTCCTGGTCGCATTCCAATGATGCCGGAGTAATTTGTTCAGGTAAAAATCTTTCTTCGTCTATTCTCTACCGAATGGAATCTGTTCACTGAAAATAGCGGCAGTGAATTTGAACTTATAGGACATCCTGATTAATAAAATGGGTTACTTCACCATCCAAGGCCTGCATCCTGTGCTGGGTTAACGTTGCGGGTAAACGCCCATTCGCTTTCATGTGCAGGGAGAAATTCGCGGCTCCATCAGTGGCAACATTTCGACCTTTAGTTTCTGAAGTAGAAAATGGACGTGAGAAACAGGGAATAGAGCCAGCGCTGCTATTGGTAGGTCAGGGGTTACTTCCCCTCAATTTGGCATTCTATCAATCAAGACTTCAACGTTACAACACTGGTGATAAAGTGCGTGTTTGCAACATGACACTGACGGTCTCTTTTAGACAGACGGACAATTAAGTTAATCTGAAAGGAAAAATTATGGTCGCGAGAGAAGCAAAAACATTTGGTGGAAGGAGGTAAGTTGCTTGATTAGTGTTGGAGCGGAAATGAGCCAATGTCCAAACTAATCGTGACAGATTCTCATTCAGCAGATGTGTACAGATTTGTAAATCATTTGTATCATTGTAATCTATTGTTGCTCAGCCCACAGATTTCCCAGATTGGTATCCCAAGGTGCACACTGCGCTGGAAGACTGGAGATCCAGGTCGGTATAACCTGGGGAACAGTTTGTAACCTTGACTGGGACTGGAATGATGCCATGGTAGTCTGTGCTCAACTTCAGTGTGGAGTCGCCGTGTCTGTGAGAAGAGGGGGTGATTTTGGAGAGCGCACTGGACTGATACACAGCGATAAATTTCAATGCATAGGCAACGAGACAAGCCTGGAGGACTGTCCTCTTGTTCCAGTAAATCGGACCCAATGCACTCACAGCAACGATGTCAGTGTGATCTGTTCTGGTGAGTGTTGAATTATGAATGATAGATCATTTTTGTCCAATATTTCAGTAACTGAGCAAAAGACAATCCAAGTCCGAGATATTCAGTTCTAATCACTTATTTAGAGATCACGATGCCCGGCCAATCAGTGATTAATTTCATATTTCTGGCGTGACCTTACAAAGTAAGCACGGATATTGATAATGGTAAATATCTACATTTAATTGATCTTGTGAAAACAACAAATTATCATTGCTAATTACACATTGATGTAACTTTATATCGTACACTTCAATAGACAAGCTCTGTCTCCCCAGTCATGATCCACTTTATGGACTCTAACAATAGGTAATTTAGTAATTAACGGTGTTTACATTGTTAATAGAGAAAGATCTAGGGTATTGACAAAAGGAAAAAGATGAAGAGGTCGAACCATACAGTAATAGAATTTGAAGTGTAGAAGGAGGCCATTCGGCCCATCACGTTACCACCGGCCCTTGGACATAGCACCCCACTTAAGGCCTCAACTCCGTCCTATCCCCGTAACCCAGTAACCCTACCTAACCTGTTTTGGATACTAAGGGCAATTTATCATGGCCAATCCATCGAACCTGCACATCTTTCCACTATGGAAGGGAACTGGAGCACCCGGAGGAAACCAATGCAGACACGGGGAGAACGTGCAGACTCCGCACAGACAGTGAACCAAGTCGAGAACCGATCCTGGGACCTGGAGCTGTGAAACAACGGTTCTAACCATTGTGGTATCGTGCTGCGCCTAAAGTATATACATCATTTTTTGCTGCCGATAGAAATTAATGAAGTTAGCTCTGTAACATAATTGCAAATGCCCGGTTAACATTCGGACACCAGCACTTGTAGTGGATAGTTTTCAAGCAGTTGAGTATAGAAATGAACAATACATGGAGAATTTTCCAAGAACGTCATAACCCCAAGAATTAAAACTATTCCAATAAACGGCCTCTTTCTGCATTTCCCGATCAGCGCCCTGTCTAAACATTGAAAGTCCTTCAACATTTTAAACATAATTCAGTCAACTCTGGACTGAGTCGATACGATACGTTTTTCAAACTGGCCTAATCATGCAAAGCTTAATTAAACATCTTATACTTAGTTGTAATCTATACAATGTCGCCTTTAAACCCACTATAATCGGCAATATTCCATCAGATTGATTTTCAGGATGAACACTCAAATTTGAGTCGTGGCAGCTTCTTAAAAGTGTCCAGCACCATTTTAACTCCTTTAAAATGAGTATTTGGTGAACATGAGCAGTGGGTATAGGTGCCTTGGTATAATTTACTTTCCTTACTTTTGACGTGTGACTATTCTAATGGATATCTACAAGTTACGTGGGTCCGTGTTTATATCCGAAACAGGCCAACATGGTCCCCGATTGGTTGGTGGCCAGGACAGGTGCTCAGGACGGGTGGAGTTGTTACACGGAGACCGCTGGGGGACGCTGTGTGATGTTTACTTTGGTTTAGAAGCCGCCAGTGTGATCTGTCAGCATCTTCAGTGCGGGGCGGTAAAGAACATCATGAGAGGTGCTGCCTTTGGAAAGGGAACCGGCCCTGTGTGGAAGGAGAACTACAGGTGCGGCGGGAACGAGTCCAGGTTGTGGCAGTGTCCGCTTTCATCCGTGGACGATTTTAGCTGCTCCCATGGAAATGAAGCCAGTGTCATCTGTTCGGGTGAGTGCCCTCAATCCAGATAATCCGAGCAAAGTAAAATGTGGTACAGAAAGTGACCGTGCAAGCGTTTTGGAAATGTAACTCACCTCATCACAGCCCTGGAGTGCCCTCGCAGACTGTATTATTTCCCTTCCACATAATTGATCAATTCTCTTTTCAATGACATGATTGATCTCCACCTCCATAATACCCACACTGTCCATTTCCGATCCAAACCACTCACTGCCGATGAAAGTACTCTGAGGTCACAATTATTATTTTGTCAAGTATCTTAAATCTGAACCTCCTCCCATCCTCGCCCTATGCCGACGGGAACATTGCGTCCATATCTGTGTTACACAGAACTCAGGACTCTGAACACCCGGTCAAATCGGGAAGTTAAAAAATCCTCACACTGCATTGAGGGTAATTAGAGGAGAAGTCCCGCGTGTCCACGCCTGTATTTTCTTTCACTCAATATCACACAGGACAGATTAATGGCTACTCTCACATGGCTGTTTGCGGGACTTTGGTCTCCTCCTTAATGTCTCTATTTTTTTTTTCATTTTGCATATTCCAGCAGCTGTTTCAGACAATTCACCTTTGCAATGGCAGAATAATAGCTCTCGGTATTCGGCACTGCAGGCAAATTCTTTCCCACACTCTGAATTTACATCCCTAGAATGCAAGCATAATTTCAAAGGAGTTACATTCTCTTCTCCTGTAATCCCAGATAATGCCGCAATAGCCCATCCTCTCGTGCTAGCTGCCTGCACCGATTCTCCGAACGTGATCGATTTCCCCTAATGTTACCTCATAGCTCCAAAATGTTTTCCAAATCTGTCCTGACCATACCGATGGAACTAGCCAATTGAACTGGAAGGATATGGGACGCGACTGCGTTCAGCTGCAACCTATCCCAACATTCCCTGATCACTCTTCCGCAGAACTGTTGCCCATATTGGAGGAAATTTATGTCCAAACCCCAGCATCTAATATCCAGCAAGGTGCACATGCGTTTCCTAATGTTACAAAAACAGAGCTGCATTTGCTCAGCATCCGCTCAGTCACACCCTTCACTCTTGCACCAGAGAAGCAGTCGGGGTGAAGATGATCTAAATCTGCGTTAATTTGTTTCACTGTTACCATTGTTCTCAACGTCTCACTTCACACAGATGAAAATTGGTCACTGAGATTGATGAATGGGGGTAGCAGGTGTGATGGCCGAGTGGAGATTTACTACAACCGCAGCTGGGGCAGAGTCCAGGACAGCCTCTGGGACCTGAATGACGCTCACGTGGTCTGCAGACAGCTGGGCTGCGGAGCCGCGATAGCCGCATATAACTCTTCACAATACGGAGAGGGTGAAGGGTCAGTGTGGTTGAATTATGTCCATTGTAAAGGAAACGAATCGCATGTCTGGAACTGCAGCTCATTCCCACCGATGTTGCCTCACACTGACAGCATCGACGTAGGGGTTCTGTGTTCAGGTGAATAAACACGTCATGTGACTGAAATGAATGGGAAATGTGTCATGGGCAATGGGAACATGTCATTTCTTCCTCAGGGGCCTGTGGAACAATTATTTAACACTGGAGCCAGGATGAACATGGGCAGTAATAACACATATTTGGAACTAT
Organism: Scyliorhinus torazame; assembly: GCF_047496885.1. NCBI lineage: Eukaryota > Metazoa > Chordata > Chondrichthyes > Carcharhiniformes > Scyliorhinidae > Scyliorhinus > Scyliorhinus torazame. Next base: position 41,411,139 of record NC_092726.1, on the reverse strand, counting down.
GTTGACAGATTGAACAACGCGATAAATCTCTAGGTCCCGCCCACAGTAAATACAGACAAAGCCAATAAGGACCAATGGCAACGATGACAAATGAATTGGTCAAAGGGGTAGATTTCATCAGCGCAACTGAAAGGGAGAGGAAAGGTTTATGTAAAGGAATTCTGATATTGTCTGTCAAAAGCCAATGTCGGGGCTGTTGATTTTTTTTTTGTTCGTTCTTGTGATGTGGGCGTCGCTGTCTGGGCCAGCAATTGTTACCCAAATCTAATTGCCCTTGAACTGAGTGGAGTTCTAGACTATTTCAGACTGGGGGAAACTAAGACTTAACCGCATTGGTGTGTGGGGCTATAGTCACATGTAGGTCAGAGCGGGTTAGGACAACAGATTTCCTCACTGAGGTGCATTAGTGAATGAGATGGGATTTTACGACAATCGACAATGGTGACATGGTCATCAATAGACGTCCAATTACAGATTTTAGTTGAATTCAAATTCCACCATTTCGCAAGATGGGATTAGAAGCCGCGCCCCCAGAGATATCCCCAGGTCTCTGCATTAGTAGTCCAGTAACAATACCGCTACGAAGACGCCTCCTCATTAAGTATGGAGGATCGATTGATGTATTTGTGCATTTGAACATGACAATGATATTCTAAAGCTAAATTATATTATAGGATGAAAGTGCAGGATAGATCAAATAGGTGATTTTGGTAGGCGGGGGGAGTGTGTGAGGCAATGTAATTGCGGTGGGCATTTCTGGTGAGATCAAATTTGCGCGGTTCACTTTGGAAAGTGTTGTTTGCAATAGCGTTTTTGAAGGGAGCAAGATTGGTTTCCCAGCTAGGCATTTGAGAAATCCTCCTGTCTTGAAAGAACATGGATCTTCTGAAACTTTCAGCCGGATGTGTGGTGAATTCGCGGGGAGGGTCAGTGCTTGAGCGGTTAAGCCGCTTATTCTCTCAATGATGCTACCAACCCATTGAACATTTTCTGATTTGTACCATTAAGAACATTATGGCGATATCTGATGAAATATGGGCAGCAAAACAGTATGCAGTGAAAAACATAACATAAAATGTTTGCTTAAAGGGATTGTGTTTAGACCAATTAATTAGCATAATTAGACAATTGCGGGCGAAATATACTATCCAGCATAGAATGACCAATCCCGAAAACCACGGTGCAGATTTTATAACATAAATTAAGAGTACCCACTAATTTTTTCCAATTAACGGGCAATTTAGCGTGACCAAATCACCATACGCGATTCATGTTTGGGTTGTGAGTGTGAGAACAACGCAGACACGGGCAGAATGTGAATTCTCCACATTGCCAGTGACCCAGGGCCGGGATTAATCCTGGGACCGCTGCGCGGTGAGGCAGCGGTGCTAACCACTGCTCGCTTTATCAATCTCCAAATGATTTGTATCGGTTGACTCAGATTTTCGGAACAGGCATTTCCCTTCGTCCCATTGAAGAGCAGTTCCACATTGCCTTCACGGCGTTATTTTCGAGTCACCATATTATACATTTAGGTAAGACTACAAAAGTGTTGGACAACAAGTATTCATTTACCTGTGAACAGCAGCTTGAAAGGGAGATTTTGATTCAGCCGGCTATTACACAATAGATTGAATTAAACAGTGATATGAATTTGTGTGAGAAGGATAATATTCCACTGCATTATTTTCTATCAGGACACAAACAGTTAAGGCTGTCTGACGGGGCAAGCCGGTGTGCTGGCCGATTGGAGATTTATTACTCTGGGACCTGGGGCTCAGTTTGTGACGATTCCTGGGACCTGACAGACGCTGACGTTGTTTGCAAACAGCTGGGCTGTGGAAATGCATTGCAGCTTCCATTTCCTGCTCCGTCTGGACCAGGCACAGGCACCATTTGGCTTGAAGAGCTGGACTGCTCCGGGAACGAATCGTCTATCTGGCAATGCCCCCATGCATTGTGGGGAAACCACGACTGTAATCATAAAGAAGATGTAGAGATCATGTGCTCAGGTAAAGATCGTATTTCCTTCAGTTATAAGCGAAGTTTCATACTGAAGATATATCCCCGAATTTGGTCGGAACTGCACTGACGTAGGTTAGTCGGACTAACGCCGAGTGTGGCGTTTATTCTGCACACAAATAGCATTAAAACGTTGATTCAGCCTACCGGATCTATGTTCCCTTCCGATTCTTTCTCCTCTCACTTCCGTTTATACTCTCAGTGTAAAAGTATCGGTGCTGTCCGCCTCAAGTATCTTATGTTTTCTGAGTTTCACTTTCCTCCAACCTTCTGACAATCAGAAGAAAAACATGTTCTCCTGAACTCACTGTGAATGTTATTCGTACAAGATATGGTCGTAACAGGGTCATACAAATCCACAGCACAGAAAAGAGCTCTCGGCCCATCGTGTCTGTTATATATTGTGCAGTCCTCTTCAGAAGTAACTGCTTGCCCCATTTTCTGCCTCCTATAAATTTGGAACTTTTACTTGTGAGGGCAAAGTACGACTGGTTGATGTATATCATCAGGAACAGTAAAACCAGCACCAATCCATGTGAACATCCCGTTCGTACTTCTGCTATTTAACTAACAGAATAATTTACAGCTAATTTTACAGCAACTTTCCTACTGACTCGCTGGTTTCTCATTTTATGACCTGAGTTAACAATATGGGAACTTGTCAAAGCTCTGCTGACAATCCAGGCTGATTTAAAGGAACGGATTCATCATAGATTATCATAGAATTTTCAGTGAAGACGGACGCCATTGGGCCCATCGAGTCTTCACCGGCTCTTGGAAAGAGCACCCTACCCAAGGTCAACACCTCCACACCCAATCCCCATAACCCAGTAACTCCACCCAACACTAAACTTTGCAAAGTTTCCTAGTCATTCAATGCGGTACATCATGTAAATATCTGGTTTGGAATTCACATTTACTTATTATGGACTGTATCGTTTGGTTGCAGCTGCTCGTTTCTGATAATTTTCTGATATAATATCAATGAAAATGTTAACTCAACTGGCGCAACATATGTATTGCAGTGCACTGTGGATAAACAATTGGTCAATTGAACCAACAGGGTGTTTGTTATTTCATTGATAGAACACAAAGAGCTCCGTCTGGTTAATGGAAAGCATCGCTGTGAGGGGAGAGTGGAAGTGTTCTACAATGGGACCTGGGGCACAGTGTGCTCTGACAAACTGGAGAACCGTGATGCAGATGTGATCTGTAAACAGTTAGAGTGCGGTACCGCCGATTTCATTGACTATGACGCTAAATCATTTGGAATGGGTACCGGCCACATTTGGCTCGATGAGATCGAATGTCTGTCACATGAGACGACACTTTGGCAATGTCAGGGAGACCCGTTGGGTCAACACAACTGTGAACATCGGGAAGATGCGGGTATTGTTTGTTCAGGTAACACAATGAACTACTTTGTTTGCAGATGTAATTTCACATATTAATGTCATCTTCATTCAACATGTCTGTCTTATCAACAGGGGGAAACACAATAAAGGGACCACACTACAGTCTCAAGGACTGCGGTGGAGAATCAGGTTCTCCTTCACCTTTTCTAACAGCTGCCTGATTGTATTCTGCGCTTGTGTCACGTCAAGTGTAATAATTATTTTTTCTTTGACAAATTCAGGACAAATCTTGCGCTTGGCTGGAGGTGACACCAAATGCTCCGGACGAGTGGCGATATTGTGTAACAACACTTGGGGCACGGTATGCGATGATTCCTGGGATATGAACGATGCCAGAGTTGTGTGCAGGCAGTTGGAGTGTGGTCCCCCTCTATTGCCCCAGGAGGGGCCTCTTTTGGCCAGGGTAACGGTACTACCTGGCTGGATGAGGTGAAGTGCACTGGAAATGAATCCTTTCTCTCTGATTGTCCTTTATCATTGTGGCCTCAAGCTGACTGTGATCACAAGGAAGACGCCTGTGTGGTTTCTTCCGGTAAGCATCGCACAGAGTGGTGGGAGCTTGATCTGGACAGGGGTGTTTGGTTCTTGGTTTCATAGATTATCATAGAATTTACAGTGCAGAAGGAGGCCATTCGGCCCATCGAGTCTGCACCGGCTCTTGGAAAGAGCACCCTACCCAAGGTCAACACCGCCACCCTATCCCCATAACCCAGTAACCCCAACCAACACTAAGGGCAATTTTGGACACTATAGATTAAATCTTCTGAATATGAAGCACGTATATAAATTAAGAATAACAGCTAAATTTCGAACATCAAACCCAAATAATTGTTTATTTTTTTCGACATGTTCCACAGATCCGCTTTTCTCTCCAACTTCTTCTCCATCCACGCCTCAAGGTACATCTCGTTGATAGAAATCATTCAATATTATTGTTATTTTTATATTCGGGGAATAATTGGACATTGGAATTGCCTTGTTGCGAGGATTTCTCAAAATGATAATCATGTAAACATTGAAAATTACACGGTGAAAGCTTTATCTGTGAAAACTTTCCTGAATCTTTAATACAGCTCCTGAAGATGAAAGCACTTCCATTCCTCTTGTTATCTGCATATCACTCGGAGTCCTATTGATCTGTGAGTTACTCGCCCTGGTGACAGTAATGCAGAGGAAGATGTCAATAAAAGGTGCGGCTCGAATCGAATTGTGAACCTCACACTGAATTTTGAATGTTGCTTTATCTTCTCTTCAATGTCTCTTTCCCCAAACTGTACCCAGTCGGTTGTAAGACAGAAAATAACATGCTATTGGTCAGTCGTTTCGTTCAAGGTATTCGAGAAACAGTAACATCATAGAATCATAAAAATTGTACAGTACAGAGGGAGACCAGTCGCCCCATCGAATCGGCACCAACCCTCCTAAAGAGCACCCGACGTAGGCCTGATCCAACCCTCTATTCCCGTACCCGCACCTAACCATAGGCACTAAGGGGAAATTTAGAATGGTCAATCTGACTAACCTCCACATCTTTGAATAGATTCAAAACATTACACTTAAAATAGGGAATTTTCATCAGCCGTCCAGGAGACTCGAAATTAGTTTCATTTTTGTAACAATAGATCAACACATGGAATGAAAACACTTTAAACTCTGAGCTCAGTATTTTCTTTAGCTGCTTATATATATTATTCCATTCAGTATTCGTTGTAAGCCTGCACAGTCTGTGACGATGTCCACTGTCAACTTCTCTGAATGGAATCAGCCTCCGTTTTCAGAAGTGATGGAACATTTTCTATCTTTTACATTCTGCATCCCAGCACAACAAACACTCTGGTATCAGTGGATCTCTGCTGGTGGTGCAGTGAGTACTGGGCCCACAGCCGAGTCAGAAGCTCCGCTTCAGGTCCAAAGACTTCATATACCAAGGAATATCAAAACACCTTGAAAGTTCTTTCCATGGCCACAATGACACACAGGTAAAGTGGGGGAAAGTCCTGCTCCGTCAAGCTTGGTATGGATTTGTGACCGTCTGGCGACAGGTTGGCGACATTTTCCCTACAGAATTTTGGCTATAGAATCTGATGAACCTTTGTCTTGTGAACCACTATGATTGGGGCTGAGAAACAAAACTGCTCCCTGTATCTTAACTCGCACCAAGTTATTTTGATTCATATCTGATGGACAGAACAATAGTGGCCCGGAAATCCCTCCGTTACTGATCCTTGAAATCGAGTCAGTGGAATTATTACTGGGCCAATCATCCAGAGACACAAAGTAATGCTCTGTGTTCCGTGGTACAAATACAGCCTCGGCAAAGAGGGAGATTTGAAATGAGTCAATCTGGAATTATATGTCTAACTATGATTGTAACAATATGCTAATCGTTCCGCTCTCCCGCCAACAGGTCCTCTCACTGGCGGCTGGGACTCACCATCTGGTTTCTACCAACCAATTTATGCAGAAATATATAATACTCCACCTGACAAGGTTTCCATCCAGACCCGTGCTTCAGGTTTGCATTCTGTATTCACTTCAAAACCAAGTTACAAGGGCAAATACCGGTTCAGGTTTAACAAGTTTAATTTTCAGTGCACTGGCTGCACAACACCATTCTCGTGCAACAAGGAGATCTGTATTTCTTCATCTTCAGATGATGAATGATTTTGATTCGATTCCCACTCTCCCGAATTGTTCCAGAATGTTTTTTGGCGGCCAGTGCATAACATAGAGAGCACCGTAGCAGTTTCCCACAAGGCTGCATCGCGGCTCCATTTGCCCCCAGCAACGTTCAGCTTCAAATAAGTATCGGCAAAGCGGCTGCTGGAATATGTAAATGAACATTTCAAAGCTTGCAGATGATACCAAGTTGGGTGGGAGGGTGAACTGTGACGAGGATGCCGGAATCCAACAGCATGCTCTGGACAGGTACGGTGAGTGGGGAAATCAATGGCAGATGCAGTATAATTTGGATAAGTGTGAGATTAATCACTTTGGAAGCAAAAACAGGAAGGCAGATTACCACCTGAATTGTTGTAATTTGGGAGAGGGGAGTGTGCAGCGGGACCTGGGAGTCATTGCGCACCAGTCGCTGAAGGTAAGCATGCAGATGCACAGGCGGTAAAGGAGGTTAAGGGCTGGATGAGCTCAGTGGGCTCGACCGTTGGTTTCTAGTGCCGAACAAGGCTAGCAGCGTGGGTTCAATCCCCGTACCAGCTTACGCGAACAGGTGCCGTAATGTGGCAACGAGGGGCTTTTCGCAGTAACTTCATACTTGTGACAATAAAAGATTAGTATTATATTATGGTATTTTGGCCTTTATTGCAAGAAATTTCGAGCACAGATGCCGGGATGTGTTGCTGCCATACCTCGAATATTGTGCACAGTTTTGGTCTCCCTTTCTGAGGAAGGATGTTCTTGCTCTCGAGGTAGTGCAACGAAGGTTTATCAGACTGATCCCAGGTATGGACTGATACCAAGAATGGTAGATCTGTCAAATGCGGAGAGATTCAGTACGTTAGGATTGTCCTCTCTGAAGTTCAGGAAAATTATCTCATCGAGACTTACAAAATTCTAACAGGTCTAGACAGGGTAGATGCAGGGAAGATGTTACCAATGATGAGTGTGTCCACAACCAGGAGTCACAGTCTGAGGATTCAGGGTAAACTATTTCGGACAGAGATGAGGACACGTTTCTTCACCCAATGTGTGGTGAGCCTGTGGAATCCATTCCCACAGAATGTATTCACGAGGCGGCAAGATATAGCACTTGGGGAGAGTGGGACATAAATGGAAAAGATAGCAGAGGCAGTACTGCAGTTATTTACTAATCATGACTAAAGGTGTAATGTCAGGCTCCTAGCGGAAAGCTAGGGATATTACGAATAAATAATATTACTAAAGGATATTACTAATAAAGGATGAGAAGAATGTCTAGGAAAATAAACATCAATCCGCTGAACATTATCGAGAGGAAAATTTCGACTAAAGGAGGGAAGAAAATCAATACAAATAAAAGAATATTAGAACGGTCAGCGCATCTTTCAAATAGGACCTCTCATATAATCAACAACACCGAATTAATTTAAAGGCGCCGGAGCAGATATGGTTTACACTGTAAATCTTGATGTCTAATATTAGGCTAGAAGTTAGCACCTAATACACTAATGAATGAGACAAGAGCACAGCTGTCAGCTAGGTGATAAGTAGGTGCAATGTGTCCTCTGAGTCAGACGTTTTCAGGTTCAGGTTCCACCCCAGAACTTGGACAGATAAATGAAGTCTGGCACTGCGGTGCATTGCTGAGTGGGGAGCTGTGCATCTTCGGATGTCAGCTTTCATTGGAGCTAGTGAAGAGAGGAACATCATGTCCTCTATTCTGAGTATAAAGTATCAATTGACCACGCTGAAGAAGTCTTGAGGGTTTGCCGTTTTGTCCTGACCAATAATGACCCCTGTCGCAAATTCACACAATCAGGTGACATGTTCTTTTTGTTGAAATGCTGTGATGTCCGTGGTATATTGCAACTCACAAATTGACTGCTGTGTTCCCATATTGTAACAGCGACTAATTTTAATTGTACATCTTTAGCTGCAAAGAGTTTAAAACCTGCTGATCATGAAAAACACGAAAAACAAGTGGTTATTTCATGAGTATGAAGTCACGTGGCAAGCAGAAGAATTAGTCCCAGTTGGTAGTGATCGAAGGACTAAATTCTGGGAATAAATGCATCCATATAGACGGAAGGAGGTTAGGAATGTGCTCTGCATGAATAGGCGCTAAGATGAATGTTGTTTGTAATTTGTTGGATCAACTTTGAGTTTGGAGTCAAAACTACATTTTAACGATGGTCTCAAATTGTGGTAGGCGGAGATGTACTGACTTGATAGAATAGATATACGATTGGAAAATTAATTTTCACATAAGTAACTAACATAAATGAAAACTTTGTGAGAAAAGGCACCATGTCATGTATTAAATTAAGAATAATTTAAATGGCATACTTTCTAAAAGGGATTAAGAACACAAAGGTAGAAATCTGATGTAAAGTAAAAAGGTCAACTAAAACCAAATAAAACACAAATGTTCATTTCTAACACCGGGAAAACAGACATTTCCGGACAAAGTCAGCAGGTGTGGCAGGATTTTGGGAGAGACCAACAAATCCAACACGTTGAGACCATGTGACTCTTCCTGCCAGACCATCTGACTGACATAATTTGATTTTCAGCATCCGCAGTATGTTGCTTTTATAAAAGTTTATTTTTAACCAGGTATAACTGGAAGGTAGAAGAATGAAGATCAAAGCCAATCGAACTCTGGTTGGATGGAATTGGAGTAGATTGTATGGATCTGAAGAGGATATTACGAAAGTGCAAGGACAGTTAAGGGGAGGGCTGATCACAATGTACAAGAGCGTGAACAGTATTGAGGGGTGCTGTTTATCCAGAATGGATGAACAGAAAGGAAGCAAAATGATCGCATTTGGCGCATTCTGGCTCTTCCCTGAACCATTGCCCGCGGGTTCCACGATCTAAATCCACTTCTGATGTATTTACCGTCAGTGATATTGAAACAGAGGGAATTATTGTGGGAGGGGAAGCGGTTCTGTATCAAACACCCAACGGCTGATGCAGACCTCACGGATTATGGCTTATATTATTTAATCCACTGGGATATCTGACACATTAACTATCCGAACGGACGGAACTGTTAGATGACAGAAGTGACATTTATTGTCCACCTGATGGACATAAATAACAAACCAGTCATTTTCTGGAACAAAGGGTTTACTGCAGAAACTCAGTATTAGTAAGGAAGTGGAGATAGGAAACTGATGACAGTGAAGGCCGATAAATATCAGGACTTGATAATATACATTCCAGGCTACTTACCAACGTGGCGCTAGATCTTGTTGATGCATTGTGCGTCATCTTTTATGATGATTTGCACTTTGTAATTAATTATTGGAGGAAAGCTCATGTAATCCCATTATCCAGAAGGAGAGGGTGACTGAAAATGGGAAATGATAGATCAGTACACCTAACGTCAGTAGTGGGGACAATTCTAGAGTCATTATGAAAAACCAAATAGCAGGCCACTTATAAAACAGTGATAAAATCGTGCAGAGTCATCATGGATTTACGAAAAGGAAAACATGCTTATGAGTACGACTGGAATTATTTGAGCATATAATCAGCAGAATATATAAGGTGGGACAGTGGGCCTGGTTTACCTAGACTTTCAGAAGGCTTTCTACAATGACCCTCACCCGATTATTAGCAAGTGACATTGAAACGCAAACGATTAGGAGAAGGATATTAAGATGAATGGAATTTTGTTTGGCAGAAAAGAAGCAGAAGAGTAGGGATTTTTAAAAAAAATCAGAATGGCAGTCATTGAGGTATTGCATGTTTCAGTGCTGGGACCCAAGCTGTTCACAATATACATTAATGATTTAAAGAATGCAATATGCCCAACACTTCAGATGACACACGCTGGGTGAGAGGGTGAGCTATAAGGAGGATGGATACAAAGATGTTTCAGTGTGATTTGGCCGAGCTGAGTGGGAAAATTCAGGGAATATGCAGTGTTATGTGGATAAATGTGAGGTTGGCGGCAAAAGTAAGAAGACAGAATATCATCTGATTGGTTATAAATTGAGAGAGCGGTTTGTGCAACGAGACCCGGGTGTCTTCTCACACCAGTCGCTGAAGGTAATCCTGCAGGTACAGCAGGTGGAACAGAAGGCAACTGGTTTGCTGGCCATAAAAGTAGAAGAACAGGATGTCATGGTGCAATTATAAAGTGCCTTCGTGAGACCACACCAGGAATATTGTACAGTTTTGGTCACCTTATCTGAGGGGTGATTTGTTTTTGCCATAAAGGGAGTGCAACGAATATTTACCAGATGGATCCCTATAATGGTGGGTCCGACATATGAGGAAATAGTGAGTCCTTCACGATAATTTACGCTTGAGTTCAGAAGAATGCAGAGCGTTTGTGGCATCTATCTGAAACCTATAAAATGCAATCAGGATTACTTCCTTCACTTGGATATGATATTGTGTAATTTGCTACTACAAAAAGTAATTGAGCCCAAAACACATATGTTGATTTCCAGAACGAATTAGAAGGGCCGAATGACCCACTCCTGCTCCTACGTTCCATATTTCTATGTCTCTCTATGTTCCTCTGTATAGTTGTCCTGAAAAGTTTGTGCAGTTTCTTCGCCTGATCTCCCAAAGTTGAATGTTCTTCCAAAGTGGAGTCATGTATCAATTCCAGGACATTGTCACAATGATGGTGAAGTTATTGATACCTCGCCTCTGATTGGTTGAAATATTATGTGTCGTGATGACTTTATGATGACTCCACCACAAACAACTGATCCATTAACCAATCACTTTCTGTTTAGCAGATTCTGCAACGATTAACACTCTCAACCAGGTTGAATATTACAGCAGTCACAGTTTGGGTGACACTGATCCTGGATCCGCATATCCTGAAGATGAATGCTCAAATATGCAGGGTATGTAGAAATTTACTTTCCACCATCTCGTTTCAGTTCTTCACTCTGTAATATCTGAAATACCAAAACAGATCAACTATTAAATGAGAGATTCAAGGATCTCAGGTATTGCACAATGATTTCAGTAACCGAAACATCGAAACTGCTTGAGTCTGAAACAACGTCTTATCATTTCTCCCAATAAAATAAATTAATTAAAAATAAACGTTTCCTTGTGATTCTACACAAGCCTATGGAGGCTGTGAAATGTTTGCAGGTTGGTGGGATGTACATTTTCTGGGAACAGTATGAATTTAAACTAAAATTGAAAATACTGCCGCACAAGCTGGCTCAATAATTCTCTCCACTCAAACTCAATGACATCATACCGTAATCGATCTACTTTCCTGCCCCGGTATTACTTGGGAGAGAATGATTAAAGTATATCATTCTAACTGTCCTTTGGACGTAAGTAACTTCAACTGCAAACACCTGTGCCTCTCAGCTCCTGTTTCTGCCGACTATGACGATGCTGAGACTGAAACCATTGACGCCCAGAGTGGACACATGCTGCAGGATCCTGGGTCTGATGATCGCATTACATTGGGAAAGTTCAGCGGTGATATCCACACTCTGGGTAAGATAATCCTTTGATTCTTCTGTTTCTTTGAGAATCGCTCGCTTCCGTCGATGATTTTCTCCAGCTCCGCTGAGATAGGCTCTAGGATGAACGATGAGCCCAATGGACGACCTGCAGATTTTGCTACATCTGGGGCAGCTTGATGGGCTGGGAAAACAGGTTGTTTAACAGGAGGATCATCAACTTTTCACAACTCAAGTTCGGCTTTGCGCATTTCCACGAAGTCTCTTGATGTGCTTCATGCCATTGGGGGTGACCCTTCTACATTATTGGGCTTTCAAATTCCAGGTCCTTCCATTGGTCATCGCGCATGTTTCAATTTGCTTGGATGTTTGATGACACCCCTGTACTTTTCCACGTCCCTCTTGCTGTCTTCTGTTGCGACTGCGTTCCCAATAGATTATCAGCTCTGGTTATTCCCTCAGTCACCAACCTTCTTGTGAGGAATTGACTCTCTCTGGATTGAAGTTATTCTAATCGATCATGGAACAAAGTGGGATTTGCAATTGTTCATGTCGCAAATGCAAATAATTTAAAGAAAACATCTAACTTTCAGCCCAATGTTTAACTGAAGTATGCTCATCCCCACAGTGTACAACAGTCATATCCTCATTGACCCAGTGTTATCGGTTCCTTCCACACCTTCTCACAATACCAATGTTATCTGTGTCACAGGCCGGGGGGTTCTACCATCATTGGGCAGTGACCTTTTACATCTAAAGTTTACAAATCTGCATTGCACTGTTAAACGGTGATGGTTAGTTCCATTTCCCTCTGTATGTGGCGCGCTGCTGGGGCGTTCCGTGTCCCGTATAATTTTGGGTCTCCTGGACTATTCCCACGGTTCACTGAGTGAGAGTTTATGAGAGAAAAAACGGAGAATGTTTTTGATAGAATTTTAAAAGGCCAGTTGCACTTGAAATGTTACGAAAGAGAAAACATGTAGATGTGATTTCTTTCGATGATCTCTTCTTTCTTTTCACCCATCTCAGATAATAGTCAACTCCACATCCCTGAGGTGACGTCCACAGATATATGATTCTACATTAAATCTGATGGAAGACATCAGAACTTTTCCAAAATGTCATCGCTTTGATTATGCTTTGCTGCCCGATATCAATATTGTATTTGACTGAATGAGAGATTACTTCCTGTTGTGTTTCTTAGAATCACATTTCTCTCCTTATTTTGTGTGAAAGAATCTGCATTCTGTCTCTTTAGAAATGAAAAACAAAATAGAATGTATATCCAGTATTGCACTGCCCATGTTAAAGCTGTGTTAAATCGCAGTGCATTGTGGAACCGAACCGGCATTATAATTAAATAACTGATGCTGTTTCATGTCAGGTGTATTGGAAGACCATTTGGTATGATCCCTCACTCTTGCACCATTACATTAAGATTAGGAGTGATAAATGCATTATTTCTCTGTTTTATCTCCAGTTATTGATGATGTGGAGATGCCGGCGTTGGACTGGGGTGAGCACAGTAAGACGTCTTACAACACCAGATAAAAGTCCAACAGATTTGTTTCGAATTACTAGCTTTCGGACCTCAGCTCCTTTCTCAGGTGAAGGAGCTGCACTCCGAAAGCTAGTAATTCGAAACAAATCTCTTGGACTTTAATCTGGTGTTGTTAGACATCTTACTGCCCTGTTATTGAGCCCGTACATCATGTATTCGAGGAACAGCGATCACTGCATTCTCCCAGCAGCCAAGTCCCACACATTCATTCCAGCACTGCCCCTGACAATCGGGTCCTGAAGGCTGTAATCAGAATTTAACGTAGTTTTCTCACTTTAATTCCCCAATTTGTATATTCATTTCCATTAGTGTTGCCCCACTCAAGAGATCATCGGCAGTATCACCCAGTATCACCCAGTACTGGAGAGAATTCTTCGAGACAGGATCTGCTCACATTTGATTATCATAGAATTTACAGTGCAGAAGGAGGCCATGCGAATCATCGAGTCTGCACCGGCTCTTGGAAAGAGCACCCTACCCAAGGTCAACACCTCCACCCTATCCCCATAACCCAGTAACCCCACCCAACACTAAGGGCAATTTTGGACACTAAGGGCAATTTATCATGGCCAATCCACCTAACCTGCACATCTTTGGACTGTGGGAGCAAACCAGAGCACCCGGAGGAAACCCGCGCACACACGGGGAGGATGTGCAGATTCCGCACAGACAGTGACCCAAGCCGGAATCGAACCTGGGACCCTGGAGCTGTGAAGCAATTGTGCTATCCACAATGCCACCGTGCTGCCCATTTGGAAGCAAATGGACGTGTTAGTGAGAGGCAGCATGGTTTTGTGAAGGAGAGGTCGTGTCTCACTAAATTGATAGAGTTTTTCGAGGAGGTCACAAAGATGATTGATGAAGCTAGGGCAGTGGATGTTGTCTATATGGACTTCAGTAAGGCCTTTGACAAGGTCCCTCATGGCAGACTAGTACAAAAGGTGAAGTCACACGGGTGAGCTGGCAAGGTGGATATAGAACTGGCTAGGTCATAGAAGGCAGAGAATAGCAATGGAAGGATGCTTTTCTAATTGCAGAGCTGTGACTAGTGGTGTTCCGCAGGGATCAGTGCTGGGACCTTTGCTGTTTGTAGTATATATAAATGATTTGGAGGAAAATGTAACTGGTCTGATTAGTACGTTTGCAGACGACACAAAGGTTTGTGGAATTGCGGATAGCGATGAGGACTGCCAGAGGATACAGTAGGATTTAGATTGTTTGGAGATTGGGCGGAGAGATGGCAGATGGAGTTTAATCCGGACAAATGTGAGGTCAGGCATTTTGGAAGGTCTACTGCAGGTAGTGAATATACAGTGATAGGTAGAACCCTCAAGAGTATTGAAAGTCAGAGAGATCTAGGTGTACAGGTACACAGGTCACTGAAAGGGGCAACACAGGCGAAGAAGGTAGTCAAGAAGGCATACGGCATGCTTGCCTTCATTGGCCGAGGCATTGAGTATAAGAATTGGCAAGTCATGTTGCAGCTGGATAGAGCCTTAGTTAGGCCACACTTGGAGTATAGTGTCCAATTCTGGTCGCCACACTACCAGAAGGATGTGGAGGCTTTAGAGAGGGTGCAGAAGAGATTTACCAGAATGTTGCCTGCTATGGAGGGCATTAGCTATGAGGAGGGTCAAAGACAGAGTGGCTAGTCAGAGGCTTTTTCCCAGGGTAGAGGGGTAAATTAATAGGGGGCAGAGGTTTAAGGTGCGAGGGGCAAGGTATAGAGTAGATGTACGAGACATGTTTTTTACGCAGAGGGTAGTGGGTGCCTGGAACTCGCTGCCGGAGGAGGTGATATTTAAGGGGCATCTTGACAAATACGTGAATAGGATGGGAATATTTGGATACGGACCCAGGAAGTGTAGAAGATTGTAGTTTAGCCGGGCAGGATGGTCGGCACGGGACTGGAGGGCCGAAGGGTCTGTTCCTGTGCTGTACGTGTCTTTATTCTTTGTCCTTATAAACAGTGCCCTAAAGTAAACGAAAGGCATTTGAACAGGCCCCTCCAGTAAATCATTACATTTAAACCGTGTCCTCCAGTAAACAAAATGTATTTAAACAGTACCCGACATAAAACAAGTGCATTTAAACAGTGCACCTACAGTGAATCAAATGTATTTAAACAGTGCCCTAGAGTAACTCAAATGTATTTATACCGTACCCTAAAGTAAATCAATCACATTTAAACCGTTCCCGACAATAAACCAAATGTAGTTAAACAGTGCTGTATAGTAAATCAAATGCATTTAAACAGTGCGCTACAGTAAATCAAATGCATTTCAACTGTGCCCCACAGTAAATCAAATGTTCTTAAATATTGCCCTAGACAATACAAATGCAGTTGAACAGTGCCCTGCACTAAATCAAATGCATGAAGAAAGTGTGCCGCAGTAAACCAAATGCATTTAAACAGTGCCCGACTGTCAATCAAATGTATTTCAACGGTGCCCGACACTAAAGCAAATGCATTTAAACAGTGCCCTACAGTAAATAAAATGCAGTTAAAGTGCCCTGCTGAAAATCAAATGCATTTAAACAGTGTCCAACAGTAAACTAAAGACAGTTAAACAGTGCCCGTCACTAAATCTAATGCATTTAAACAGTGCCCTACAGTAAATAAAATGCAGTTAAAGTGCCCTGCTGAAAATCAAATGCATTTAAACAGTGTCCAACAGTAAACTAAAGACAGTTAAACAGTGCCCGTCACTAAATCTAATGCATTTAAACAGTGCCCTACAGTAAATAAAATGCAGTTAAAGTGCCCTGCTGAAAATCAAATGCATTTAAACAGTGTCCAACAGTAAACTAAAGACAGTTAAACAGTGCCCGTCACTAAATCTAATGCATTTAAACAGTGCCCTACAGTAAATAAAATGCAGTTAAAGTACCCTACAGAAAATCAAATGCATTTAAACAGTGTCCAACAGTAAACTAAAGGCAGTTAAACAGTGCCCGTCACTAAATCTAATGTATTTAAACAGTGTCCTATAGGAAATCAAGTGCATTTAAACAGTGCCCAAATGGAAACCAAATGAATTTGAACAATGCTCTATTTGAAGAAAATGCTTTTAAACAGTGCTCGACAGTAAATCAAAGGCATTTAAACAGTGCACTACAGAAAATCAAATGCTTTAAAATAGTGCGCTACAGTGAACCAAATGCCTTTAAACAGTGCCTGACAGTAAACAAATAGCATTAACAGCGCATTACAGGAATTCAAATGTACTTAAAGAGGGTCCTGGAGTAAATTAAATGCATTTAAACAGTGCTCTACTGTAAATCAAATTTATTTAAACAGTGCCCTCCAGTAAATCAAACGTATTTAAACAGTGTCCTACAGCAAATCAGATGCATTTAAACAGTGTCCTACAGTAAATCAAATGCATTTAAACAGTGTCCTACTGTAAATAAAATGCACTGAAGCAGTGCCCTACAGTAAATCAAATGCATTTAAACCGTGCCCTACTGTAACCCAAATGCGTTTGAACAGTGATCTACGTCAAATCAAATGCATTTAAACTGGACCCTCCAGTAAATAAAATGTATTTAAACAGTGCCCGACAGTAAATCAAAGATAGTTAAACAGGGCCCTGCTGAAAATCAAATGCATTTGAACAGTGCCCCCGAGTAAATCCAATGTATTTAAACAGTGTCCTACAGTAAGTCAAATAGATTTAAACAGTGTCCTCCAGTAAGTCAAACACATTTAAACAGTGCCCTACAGTAAATCAAATGCTTTTAAATAGTGCCCGACAAAAACCAAATGCCCTTAAAGTGTCTTACAGTAAATCAGACAAATTTAAACAGTGAAATGAAATGAAAATCGCTTATTGTCATAAGTAGGTTTCAAAGGAAGTTACTGTGAAAAGCCCCTCGTCGCCACTTTCCGATGCCTGTTCGGGGAGTCGGTACGGGAAATACGGGGAACAGTGCCCTGAAGTAAACCAAATGCATTCAACAGTGCACAACAAAAAATCAAATGTATTTAAACAGTGCCCTAAGATAAACCAAATGCATTTAAACAGTGCCCTCCAGGAAGTCAAATGCATTTAAACAGTGCCCTAAGATAAGCCAAATGCACTTAAACAGTGCCCTACTGTAAGTCAAATGCATTTAAACAGCGCCATGCAGAAAATCAAATGTATTTAAACAGTGCCCTACAGTCAACCAAATACATTTATACAGTGCACCACAGTAAATCAAATGTATTAAAAAGTGCCCGACACTAAAGCAAATGCATTTAAACTGTGCTCTGAAGAAAATCAAATGCATTTAATCAGGGCCCTACAGCAAGCCAAACGTATTTAACCAGTGCCCTAATGTAAAATCACTTGAATTTAAACAGTGACCTGAAGTAAATCAAATGCATTTAAAAAGTGCCCTACAGTAAATCATATACATTTAAACAGTGCCCGACAGTTAACTGAGGCAGTTAAACAGTGCCCGTCACTAAATCTAATGTATTTAAACAGTGTCCTACAGGAAATGAAGTGCATTTAAACAGTGCCCAATTGGAAACCAAATGAATTTGAACAATGCGCTACATTAAAGAAAATGCTTTTAAACAGTGCTCGACAGTAAATCAAAGGCATTTAAACAGTGCGCTACAGAAAATCAAATGCTTTAAAATAGTGCGCTACAGTGAACCAAATGCCTTTAAACAGTGCCTGACAGTAAACAAATAGCATTAACAGCGCATTACAGGAATTCAAATGTACTTAAAGAGGTCCTAGAGTAAATTAAATGCATTTAAACAGTGCTCGACTCTAAATCAAATGTCTTGAAACAGTGCTCTACTGTAAATCAAATTTATTTAAACAGTGCCCTCCAGTAAATCAAACGTATTTAAACAGTGTCCTACAGCAAATCAGATGCATTTAAACAGTGCCCTACCGTAACCCAAATGCATTTAAACAGTGCCCTACGTTAAGTCAAATGCATTTAAACAGAACCTTACAGTAAATAAAAAGCATTTAAACAGTGTCCTACAGTAAATCAAATGCATTCAAACAGTGCCCTACCGTAACCCAAATGCGTTTGAACAGTGATCTACGTTAAATCAAATGCATTTAAACTGGACCCTCCAGTAAATAAAATGTATTTAAACAGTGCCCGACAGTAAATCAAAGACAGTGAAACAGGGCCTTGCAGAAAATCAAATGCATTTAAAGAGTGCCCCGAGTAAATCCAATGTATTTAAACAGTGTCCTACAGTAAGTCAAACACATTTAAACAGTGCCCTACAGTAAATCAAATGCATTTAAACAGTGCCCTGCAGTAAATCAAATGCATTTAAACAGTGCCCTACAGTAAATCAAATGCTTTTAAATAGTGCCCGACAAAAACCAAATGCCTTTGAGGTGTCTTACAGTAAATCAGACAAATTTAAACAGTGAAATTAAATGAAAATCGCTTATTGTCAAAAGTAGGCTTCAAAGGAAGTTACTGTGAAATGCCCCTCGTCGCCACATTCCGATGACTGTTTGGGGAGTCGGTACGGGAAATACGGGAAACAGTGCCCTGAAGTAAACCAAATGCATTTCAACAGTGCACAACAAAAAATGTAATGTATTTAAACAGTGGCCGACAGAAAATCAAATGTATTTAAACAGTGCCCTACGGTAAATCAAATGCATTTAAACAGTGCCCTACAGTAAGTCAAATGCATTTAAACAGCGCCATGCAGAAAATCAAATGTATTTAAACAGTGCCCTGCGGTAAGTCAAATGCATTTAAACAGCGCCCTATAGCAAATAAAATGCATTTAAACAGTGCCCTACAGTATATCAATCGCATTTAAACAGTGCCCTCAGTAAATCAATCGCTTTTACAAAGTGCCCTCCAGTAAATCAAAAACTCTTAAATAGTGCCCTACAGTTTTTGAATCGCATATAAACCGTGCCTCAAAGTAAATAAACCGCATTTAAACAGTTCCATGCAGTGAACCAAATGTTTTTAAACAGTGCTTTATAGTAAATCAAATGCATTTACAGTGCCCTGCAGTAAAACAAATGCATTTCAACTGTGCCCTACAGTAAATTGAATGTGCTTAAGTACTGCCATGCACAACACAAATGCAGTTGAAGAGTGGCCCACACTCAATCAAATGCATTTAGAAAGTGCCCTTCAGTAAACCAAAAGCATTTAAACAGCGCGCCAGAGTAAATAAAATGCATGAAAACAGCGGCCTATAATAAACCAAATACGTTTATCCAGTGCACTACAGTAAATCAAATGCATTTATACCGTGCACCACAGTAAATCAAATGTATTTAAAAAGTGCCCGACACTAAAGCAAATGCATTTAAACTGTGCTCTGAAGAAAATCAAATGCATTTAATCAGCGCCCTACAGCAAACCAAACGTATTTAACCAGTGCCCTGATGCAAAATCATTTGGAATTAAACAGTGCCCTACAGTAAATCAAATGCATTTAAACAGTGCCCTACAGGAAATCAAATGCATTTAAACAGTGCCCTACAGTAAATCAAATGCATTTAAACAGTGCCCCACAGTAAATCAAATGCATTTAAACAGTGCCCTACAGTAAATCAAATACATTTAAACAGTGCCCGACAGTTAACTGAAGGTAATTAAACAGTGCCCGACATTAAATCAAATGTATTTAAACAGTGTACTACAGCAAATCAAAGGCACTTAAACAGTACTTTACAGTAAACCAAATGCATTTAATCAGTGCCCTACTGTACATCAATCGCATTTAAACAGTGTCCTACAATAAACCAAATGCACTTAAATAGTGCCTACAGTACATCAATCTTATTTGTTCTGGGCCAGGGTTTAGAGATTCCCAAAGTGTATCATGAAGTTCACCTCACGCTCCTGACCCAGAACTTTTAATAGACTGTGGTATGGGGAGCACACGGCCCACTCTACAGGAGTGGTACAGCAGAAATGGAAAATATATTTTAAAAAACAAATCGATGTTTATTCTATGAATTTAAGTTAACCTTTTTAAAACATACAGTGAACTTCTTAGCAACCATTAATTCAACTACAACCCCCAAAGAATACAACACTAAGTAATGCTTACGCTGTCCTTTTAACATCCAGAAGACTTACAAAAAACAGAACCTTTAACAGAAGCACATCTGGTTAACGTCACTCCTGAAAACGTTTATAATTCTGACTTCACCAAATGATCAAGAGATAGACGCTTCATGGCAGAGAGATCAAGAGTACACCCGCGCTGTCTGGCTTCTGCTCCAACACTGAGACTAAAACACATCCTGCAGCAAACAGCCTAAAACGAAAGTAAAAAGCTGCCAGACAGCCCAGCTCCACCCATACTCTGACATCACTGATAAACACCCGTTTCTTAAAGGTACATTTCTTAAACACCCATTTCTTAAAGGTACTCTCACATGACATCTCCGCCCAAGAAAAAATATAAACCATCAACTTCAAGATGGTTTCATTTTTCACCTTGTCACTATCCTTTAAGAAATGCACGAAGTAAACACACGTTTGCGTTTCTAAAAACAACACACGCAAACAGGGATAATAATATAGTCCATTTGTGTTCTTCTTCTTCAACTGAAGCCCTTCTCGATTGACAGTCACTTTCAACATGAAATTTTACTTAAATGTTTAATGAAATTCACTCATGCCAAGAAATCGCATTATTTCCCTACGTTTGAGGGTATCGGAAACTTCGCAATGAAAGTGACTTGGGTTTTTCCAAATTCACTTTTGGCTAGGTTTATCACCAAACCCGCCTCCGGAAGTCGATCGAATAATTCCATCAGACGTTTCAGCTGTTCTTTCCATGTCTGGCTGAACACTATCAGATCGTCGATGTATACCACATGATTGGGTAATCCTGAAACAACTTTGTTAGTTAACCATTTAAACGTGGTTGGGCGTTTTTCATGCCAAATGGCACAACTTTGAATTGTTATATACCATCTGGAGTCACAAAAGCTGAAATCTCCTTCGCCCTTTCGGATAAAGGTACCTGCCAGTAACCCTTAAGTAAATCCAGTTTGGAAATAAAAGCTGATTGTCCCACTTTCTCAATGCAATTCTCCAAACGTGGGATAGGGTAAGAGCCCGTTCTTGTAACTGCATTAACCTTTCTATTGTCTACACACAACTGTTGGGTACCGTCTGGTATTGGTATCATCACTATGGGCGAGCTCCATTGGCTGCAACCCACTTCAATTATGCCATTTTAAAGCATAATCACCATCTCTTTGTTAACCTGTGCCAATTTTAAAGGATTAAGTCTACATGGATGTCGTTTGATTGGAACAGCATTTCCCACATCTACATCATGTATAGCCATTTTAGTGCTTCCCAATTTATGTCCACAAACTTGCCCATGTGATAACTTTCAGGTCAGTCCGTTTTTCCTCTGGAAGGTAACTCTACAATTTATCCCAATTTTTAAGAACATCCCCGTTTTCCAATTTAATTTGAGGTGTGTCAAATTCACAGTCATCTGGATTTGGTTGGTCATTTTGAGTTAGAATCATTAAAACCTTTTTCTCTCCTTCCCTTTCCAAGCACCTTTTAAGCATATTCACATGACACACTCGGTGAGTCTTCCTTTTATCTGGTGTTGTTCCACGTAATTCATTTCACTTAATTTCCTTTCAATCTGATATGGTCCACAAAGCCTAGCTTTTAAAAGTTCACCTCCCACTTGGAACAATACTAAAGCTTGATCTCCACAGGCGAAACAACAAACTTTGGATTTCTTGTCCGCTACCCGTTTCATCGCATTTTGTGCAACTTTTAAATGTTGTCCAGCCAATTGACCTGCTCTATTTAATAGTTCCCTAAAATTTGCCACGTAATCCAATAATGTAATTTCTGATTACTCACGCACCAATTTTTCCTTACTCAATTTAAGTGACCCTCGTACCTCATGACGAAAGGTTAGTTCAAAAGACTAAATTTGGTTGACTCAGTAGGTGCATCCATAATTGCAAACAGTACGAATGGAATTTCTTTATCACAATCCTCTCAATTATCGTGACACTAAGCCCTCAACACTGTCTTTAATTTCTGACATTTACCTTTCGATTACTCCCTGCGATTCTGGGTGGTACGCAGTTGATTTAAATTGTTTTATTCCGAAACTATCCATAACTTCTTTGAATAATCAGGAGGTAAAATTTGACCCTTGATCCGGTTGTATTTCTGTGGGTCGTCTATTGCTAGTAAATAATTCAAGTAATTCCTCCAGAATCTTTTTAGCTGTAATATTACTGGATGGCCTCCGGAAACCTAGTAGACACCTCCATTATCGCCAAAAGATATTGATTCCAACATTTTGTTTTAGGAAGTTGTCCTACACAATCAATTAGGACCCTTGGAAAAGGTTCCTCAAATGCTGCAACGGGTATTCAGGGCGCTGCTTTTATCACTGCTTGAGGTTTCCCTATCATTTGACATGTGTGACATGACTGACAACATTTAATTACATCTTTCTGGCGTACAGGCCAATAAAATTGTTTTTGTATTTTAGCTTAAGTTTTCCTTATTCCCAAATGACCTCCCACTGGAACCTCATGTGAAACTCGCAACACCTCCTTTCCATACCCAACGGCAATACTACTTGATGAACCTCTGCCCACTTTTCATCAGCCTGCATATGTAAAGGTCTCCATTTTCTCATCAAGCCATTACTTTTACGGTAATAACACTCTGTTATACACTCTTCCGTGTATGTTTCTGATACATCCGTTTTATTTCTACACCTTTCTGTTGTAACTCTGCCAATTTTCCTGAACTAAAAATATCCGCCTCATCCTCCACCTTTGTCAACCATCTGATCAAAAATCCTTTCTGATAATTGCACTTCAACTTCATCTTCACTCTCTGAATTCCCCTCCTGTCTTAACCTGTGACTTTGCGACCTTGTAACTACAGAATCCGGAAAAATCCTTCAACACTTCAGTTGTCTGATTTTCCACTGGATTATCAACCACCGTGGGCATCAGTCCCACCTGCGATTCAGCTGTATCATTACCAGAGATAAACTGTATTCCTGGACAAGATAGTTTCTCTATTACTCCTACTACCACCTCACGCCTCTTCACTGGACTTTCCAACCTTACCTTATATAATTGAACACTACTCCTCTCACCCTGAATTCCACATATTACCACCTTTTCTGGCAGCATTCTTCCCAAACTACATAACTCCTCATCTCCTACCATTAAAGATTGATTAGCTCCCGTATCTCTTAAAATTGTGACTTCTTGACCTACTCCTCATGATACACATGAGTAACCTTTACCAACACAAGTAAATTCTTTAAAGAGATCTGGCACCATTTGATAAATCACCTCTTGATCAGGTGTACAATCTTTTGCAACTCCTTCGCTTCATTTGGGCTTTCCTTTACCACTTTAACTACCCCCACTGTCTTATCCTGTTTTACCACATCAGCCTTCCCAGCGCTTTTCTTCAAGCACCAACACTGTGACTTTACATGGCCTAGTTTATTACAGTGAAAACATTTGAACCTTTTCATGTCTCTTCCACCCTCCTGGATTTTTACTCTGAGGTACACTTTCCTTATTATATCCCATCACATCACCTTTACTTTTACCACTTGAGTATTTCTCATGTCCCCAGTTTCTATCCCTCACAGGCTGAAACTGATGTCGGAAACCAAGCTTTGATTTATGAACTAATTCATAATCATCTGCCATTTTGCTGCTAATCTCGCAATTTTAACCCTCTGTTCATGCACATGAGTGCATACTGCATCAGGAATTCAATGTTAAACTACTCCAAAAGTATAATTTCTCTGAGAGCTTTGTACGTTTGGTCTATTTTCAAATCCCTTATCCACCTATCAAAATTAATTTGTTTGAGCCTTTCAAACTCCATGTATGTATGACCAAATTCTTTCTTTAATTTTCTAAACCTTTGTCAGTGAGCTTCGTGCCCGAGTTCATATGCACCTAAGATGGATTTTGTCACCTCCTCATACGTCCCAGATACCTCCTGCGGTAGTGATGCAAACACTTCACTGGCTCTACCTTCCAGCTTTGTTTGAATCAGTAATACCCACATGTCCTGTGGCCATTTTATTTGTTTAGCCACCTTATCAAATTAAATGAAAAAGGCTTCTACTTCCTTCTCGTCAAACCTTGGCAATGCTTGGACATATTAAAAAAAAATTCCACCAAGCCTTCAACTTTGACGCTCTTTCTCACTCTCTTCATCACTATCATCCAACTGTACGTTTCCCTTTGCATCTACCAATTTTAACTGACTGTCATGTTTCATGGCTATTTTCTGAAGTTCAAACTCTCTCTCTTTACTTTTTCCCCTCATCTGTATCTCCCGTTCTCTTTCTCTTTGTTCTGCTGGGGCTATTCTTCCATTTCTACTTACTTCTCTCACCTTTTCTATTTCTTCTCTCTCTCTCATTCATTTCCGTCTCTCTCCCTTTCTTATTCCTCTCTATCTCTTTCTTTCTCCCTTTCTTTTTCCTACAGCAAACTAAAGGCATTTAATCAGTGCCCTACAGTAAATCAAATGTACAGAAACAGTGCCCCAGAATAAATCCAAAGTATTTAAACAGTGCACTGCAGTAAATCAAATATAATTAAATAGCGCACAACAGTCCATCAATTGTATTTAAACAGTGCCCTCGAGTCAATTAAATGCATTTCAACAGTGCCCGACTGTAAATCAAATGCATTTAAACAGTGCCCTAAGTTAAATCAAATGCATTTAAACAATGCCCTACAGTAAACCAAACGTTTTTGAACAGTGCTTTATAGTAAATCAAATGCATTTAAATAGTGCCCTACAGTAAATGAAATGCATTTAAACAGTGACACAGTAAATCAAATGTATTTAAACAGGCGCTGCAATAAATCAAATGCGTTTAAACAGTGCCCTACCGGAAACTAAATGCATTAAAAAAGTGCCACGAAGTAAATCAAATGCATTCAAACAGTGCCCTACAGTGAGCCAAATATATTTAAATCGTGATTTATAGTAAATTAATTGCATTTAAACAGTGCCTGACAGTAAATCAAAAGTATTTAAATTTGCGCCCTAGAATAAATTAAATGCGTTTACACAGTGTCCGACACGAAATCAAACGCATTGAAACAATGCCCTACAGTAAGTCAAGTGCATTTAAACAGTGCCCGACAGCAAACTAAAGGCATTTAAACAGTGCCCTGCAGTACATTAAATGCATTTAAACTGCCCGACAGTAAATCAAATGTATTTAAACAGTGCCCCAGAATAAATCCAAAGTATTTAAACAGTGTACTGCAGTAAATCAAATATAATTAAATAGCGCACAACAGTCCATCAAATGCATTTAAACAGTGCCCTCGAGTCAATTAAATGCATTTAAACAGTGCCCTACAGTAAATCAAATGCATTTGAACAGTGGCCTAAAATAAATCAATTATATCTAAACGGTGCCAAATGTATTTAAACAGTTCTTTATAGTAAATTAAATGCATTTAAACAGTGCCAACAATAAATCAAATGTATTTAAACAGTGCCACGACAGTCAATCAAATGTGTTTAAACACTGCGCAAGAGTAAAACAAATACTTTTAAACAGTGCACCACAGTAAATCAAATGCATTTAAACAGTGCCCTACAGTAAATCAAATGCATTTAAACAGTGCCCAACAGTAAATCAAATGCATTTTGTTCCCTACAGTAAACTAATTGCATTTATACAGTGCCCGATACTCAAATGCATTTTAACATTGCCCTCCTGTAAATCAAAAGCATTTAAACAGTGTTCTACGTTAAATCAAATGCATATAAACAGTGCCCTACAGTAAATCAAATGCATTTAAACAGTAACATAGTAAATCAAATGTTTTTAAACAGGCGCTACAATAAATCAAATGCATTTAAACAGTATCCCACAATGAACTAAATGCATTTTAAAAATGCCCTGCAGTGAATCAAATGCATTCAAACAGTGCCCTCCAGTATACGAAATGCTTTTAAACAGTTTCTGACAGTTAAATAAATGCATTTAAAGAGTGCCCAACACTCAAATGCATATAAGTAGTGCCCTACAGTAAATTAAATCAATTTAAACAGTGCCCTGTTGTAAACCAAATGCGTTTAAATAGTGCGGTGAAGTAAATGAAATGCATTTAAACTGTGCCCTACAATAAATCAAATGCATTTTAACAGTGCCCATCGTAAATCAATGCATTTAAACAGTGCCCTACAGGAAATCAAATGCATTTATACAGTGCCCTACAGTAAACCAAATGCATTTAAACAGTGCCCTATAGTCAATCAAATGTATTTAAACAGTGCCCGACAGTCAAACGGACCTTATTTAAACAGAGCCTTACAGTAACACACCAATTAAAAGTGCCCTACTGTAATCGGACTTAAAATGTGCCCGATAATAAATCATGTTTTTAAACATTAAACATGTTTATGTAAAGCGAATTGCTTTGGAGACCTAAAAAACAACTTTCCCGAGGCCAGTATATGCCCTTCCAAAAACTGAACGGGATCCAGCCAAAATAATACTGTTCCATATTTCTATCCAGCATATTAATTCTGCTCCATTTTAATATGCAGCCATATTAAAACGGCTCCATATTAATACTGTTCCATATTAATACTCTTCCACATTAATACTGTTCCATATTAATACTGTTCCATATTCGTGCTGCTTCATTTTAAGACCGTTACAAATGAGTACTGTTCCCTATTAATGTCCAGCATATAAACATTGTTCCATATTAATACTCGCTCAGATTATAACTTTTCCATATTAGTAGTGTTCCATATTAATACTGTTCTATATGATTACCGGTACATATTAATATCCAGCCATGTTAACACTGTTCCATATTAGTACTGTTCCATATTAATATCTGGCCAATTTAATATCCGGCTATATTAACACTGTTCCATAGTAATACAGTTCCATATTAACATCCAGCCACATTCCATATTAATAATAATTATCTTTGTCACAAGTAGTCTTACATTAACACAACAACGAAGTTACTGTGAAAAGCCCTTCGTCGCCACATTCTGGCGCCTGTTCGGGTACACAGAGGGAGAATTCAGAATGTCCAATTCACCTAACAAGCACGTCTTTCGGGCCTTGTGGGAGGAAACCGGAGCAGGAAATGCACGCAGACACCGGGAGAACATGCAGGCTCCGCAAAGAGACTGACCCAAGCTAGGAATCAAATCTGGGACCCTGGAGCTGTGACGATATGGTTCCATATTAATACTGTTCCATATTAGTACTGTTCCATATTAATATTCAGCCATATTAATACTATTCCATATTAATACGGTTCCAAGTTAATATGCAGCCATATTAATCCTGCTCCATATGAATAATGTTCCATATTAATATCCAGCCACATTAATGCTCTTCCATATCAATATGGTTCCATATTAATATGCAGCCAGATTAATACGTTTTTGCTCAATGCCTGCTACCCCGCCCCCCACATGGAGGTTGGACATGGCCCGACTTGCACAGAATGCTTTGTGCAAGAAAATATCACAGCCACAGATAACTATATTATTAATAACTAGAATGGGGAAGTCCCGCCCTTCACGCTCTGGGAGGCCACGAAGGCTGTGGTCAGGGGTGATATCATAGCCAAGAACGCACGTAGAGACAAGGTAGAGAGGGTGGCTAGGCGACAGTTGTGGACTCCATACTGGAGGTAGACAGGCGATACTCTGAGGGCCTGACCAAAGAACTCCTGGCGGAGAGGAAAAAGCTACAAATGGACTTTGATCTGCTCTCCACGAGGGAAGCATTGCAGTAACTCCGCCAGGTACGGGAGACCCTTTACGAACACGGAGATAAAGCCAGCCACTGCTGGTTCGCCAGCTGAGAAAGCAGGCAGCCACGGGGGTAATAGCTCAGATTAGAAGCAGCAGACCGAATCCAGTGGCAGAGCCAAAAAATGTCTACGAGGCATTTGAGACGTTCTACCGGAGGCTATTCACCTACAAGCCATCACCTTAGGGATGAAACAGTTCATCGATGGACGGGACACGCCAGTTGTGAGACAGGCTGAAAATGGGACTGGAAGCACCAGTAAAACTGGGAGAAGGATAGCGCAGTGGTGAGCCGTCGTTCCTCATGATCCCGCCCGCCCCAAACATCCCTGTGACGATGGATGTGGCTGTCCTGAAACCCAGTTGTGTGTAGAAGCTGGGATTCGTCTTTCTGGAGCGCAGGAGGTTAGGGGGAATTGAAACAAGTCTTCAACGTCATAAAGATTTTTTTTTAATGATAGAAATGGATAGATCCTCTGCCCCCAATTGCTCGACTGCATAAATCCCACCTTAGTTAGTGTACCAATCCACCGGACTTTCCACAATACCATATCCAGCAATGCTCAGGAAGAATAATTGTTTTCCTATCCAGCCGAATGTTCTATATTGAAGAAGCTGGTGAACTTTAGAAGGACAATTCTGCCTTCCTATCCACACTGCTGTTCACACATCAGTGCACTACGTCGAGATATACTTTGGACTGACTTTTCTGTGTCATTTTTGGCTCTATTGTTCATAAAAACAGATCAAGCTGAGCTGGACGAGATCTGCGTGTTCCCAGTGCACTCTGCTGAACACATCCAGATATCGTCTGGAGTAATATTTCGCTCTTCCGTTCTAACCTGGTGCTCCAACGGACACATGCACCTGCCCTGCAGCCGAACATGTATGTGTTTCATTTCCCAACCACTGTCCACACCCACTGACCCAAGCTGTACTTCAGAAGCCAATCTGCCTGTGCCATTCGCCTTGGATTGTTTCGAAATCCCACGTCAGGCTCGAATGCAGGTTACGATTCTTTATAGAATCATAGAATACAGAGCGGAAGGCGGGTCATTCGGCGCAACGCGTCTGCACCAGCCCTTAGAAAGAGCAACCTATTTAAGCCCACACCGCCACCCTATCCACATTCCCGCAAACCAAACTAACCTAAAGGGCAATTTAGCACGGCGAATCCACCTGACTTGCACATATTTGGACTGTGGGAGGAAAACAGAGAACCCAGAGGAAACCGTGTCAGAGAAAGTGCAAACTCCACATGGACAGACATCCGAGGCTGGAATTGAACCTGGGTTGCTGGCGCGCTGAGGCAAGCGTGCAAACTACTGTGACACCGGATTGCAGCCTCCTGGACTCTGCACTGCACAGATTCACCGTGTAGGACAATCTCTGGGGTCTCTGACATCCTCTTTTTTGTTTTACAATGAAATACACAGTTCTTAAAATTTAGAGTAGTCAATTATTTTTCCAATTTATGGTGGCTAATCCACCTACCTCTCACATCTTTGAGTTGTGGGGTGAGACTCACGCAGAACCGGGGAGAATGTGCAAACTCCACGCGGCCAGTGACCCGGGGCCGGGGTCGCAATGTGGACTGGGAACTTCAGGTAATTAGGAGAGCAAAAACGGTACATGAAAGGATACAGGCAGGTAAAATGAACGAACGTCCTAAGTAATTTTACCAGCTCATTACGGGTAAAAGGATAACTCGGGAAATAGCCGGAAAACATGGGCTATCGCTTCTCGGCCTTTTGGTTCAGATCAAGTGTTGTATCTGTTCTTATCAGTTTAATATCTTGTATGTCCCCTTCGGGGGACCGAATATTAAATTGATTTTTGGGACACGGAGATGGTTCAGGGGCTTTCTTGCTCCGCTCCAGGCATCAACCTGGTCTTGCAATGTTTCCAGGAATGGTGCCTTCACCCCGCTTTGGGCACAAATAGTGCAAAAGCAGAAAATGGCGCAAAACCTGGCTTCCCCTCTCCTGTCTTGTCCAGTTGTCTCATCCTGACCAATTAAAAAAATTTCAGGCTCCAGAGCATTGCTAGCTTTTCTGCTGGCGGGCGCTTCGCGCACTAATGTCGTGAGCCTATGGGCTCGCGGACTTGCGGCAGCCAGGCTCCGTTTTCAGCTGATATGCCAAACAGATTTCCTGCTGCTTTTTACAGGCCACTCACCCTCACCCTCGGATGCCGACTTGCCTTCTCCTCACTTCAGTTACCACATCCCTTCATCCTGCACAACGGGGAAGTGTGGCGACAGACTGAACGGCATCCTGATTTGGATGTAGGTACACCTTCACGGCGTCTCTTTTCGTTCTCGTGACTCCACGACCAACACGCCAGGGTGGAGCTCAGGGAGACTAGACATTTCCCCCTGTTGGATTCCGCCAGTACTTGCTGCTTGCACGGATTGCCCTTTGTTCGGCAAAGGTGGAGATTTCTTCGACTCCCTCCGTTGGGTGTCACTGGGCCTTCACAGCGTCTCCATTTAATCTGGTGACGACAGGGGGCGGCTTGCCAGACGATGTCTTCCTGTTGTGTTTTACTGGTTCTGCATGCACAGACTCCACCGTGCTCGGCCAAGCTGGAGGTCTCTTGACCAACAGTGACCGTAGACTAAAAGTTCCAAAGCACGGTCGAGCGCAGCAAGGTGCTCCTGAATGTCGGTGGACGAGGAGGACAAGAGCCATAGCCGGAAAATATTGGCTATCGCTTCTCGGCCTTCTGGCTGAGATCAAGTGTAGTCTCATTTGATCGAGGGAAGCTGAGGATCTCGATGACGATCGTGGATTGGAGAACTCGGAGGGATTGAAGTCGTCAAAGAGGAAACGTTTGGAGCCCGGCTGCTATTGGTGGATCTACATACTGGCCTAAACTTCTGGTTTAGGCCTAACGCCGATACAGTTCAGACCCAACGTACGAGCTATGGATGCAGCTGCATCCCGACCACCAGGCTGGGGAGTGCGAAACACTGTCCGAGTCACAGTGAAGAAAACGGAAGGAGAGTCACCTGTGGACAGGAAACATTTCGTGAAGGGGGTGCTGCTCGAGTGTTGAGGGTTTAAAGCAACAGAGATCTTCTGCTTGCAAAACTTCCCCAACAATGTTTGTTTTGATGTCACCTTCAAGAGCGTCGCAGCGTGCATCAAATTCTTGATTGTCTTCAAGGAAAATGGTAACCAGAGTCCCTTGTCGATCCTGACTGCGGATCCTCTGTTTACGCTACCGTCGCAGCGAAATCGGGTTGTTACACTGCACACGTACAACCCCCACGTCCCTGTGTCTGATGTGCCTACGTTCCTCGCCAGGTACGCTGAACTGAAAAGTGACAGCGTGCAAGTGAAAGACACCTTCGGCATCTGGACAAGTGAGCACCAGGTCAAGGTGACTCTATGAACAGACAGCAAATGAACCATCCTGCATCCCCCCTCCAATTTCGCTATTGGAGTAAGTCGTGGCTACCTCGACTACGTGGGACAGCCACGAGTATGCCACACCTGTGGCAAAACGGGGCATGTTGCAGCAAACTGCAGTGTGACCTTCTGCAAAAACTGCAGGCAGGAGTGACACATGATTAAGGAATGCAAGGAAGACAAGTACTGCAACCTGTGTGGGGAGGCCGGCCGTCTTTACAGGGCCTGCCCGAAACGCGGGGCGACATACGCTCAAATCATCAGCAGCGGAGTTAAAAAGGCGACCAGAGAGGAGGAGCATACACCCTCCACCGAAAAAGATAGCACGGCTCAGAATGAGGAAAAGCAACAGAAGGGCCCCCAACAAAAAGAGGAGGCCCCAGCACCTCCTGACAACCCAGCCCCAGCCCCATCTGATGAGGAACACTCAATGGAAGAGGAAGAGGATGGGACAAAGAATAAAGAGCCCTGGGAAACAGTGAACAGGGACAAACGAAAGCGGAAACAAAAAAACAAACTGAAGAACCCCCCGAGGGGTAGTGGCAAAAAGCGACAACTTTCAGCCGGCGCACTTAGCGCCGACACCTCATCCGATGAGTGAAAACAGGACAAGAATCGGCCTCAAATAAACAGACAAAGCACCAACGTGGAACGGGAGGCACAGACCCTCCAGACCACCGACCGGGAAGAAAACAAGGTCACAGACCAAACCCCGATAGTAACGAGCAGCAACAACCCAGGTGAAGACCGGCCTGCAACCCCAACACCTACTGTCTGCCACGACGAACCCCAGGAATACACCCCCCCCCCCCAATGCATCTGCATCAAAACCACGGGGCCAGTATGGACCAGAACAGCTTCCTCAGCCCTGCACCTGTGCTAAAGTTTGCGAGCACTACCGGCATGCTGGGGAACATTCAACAGCTGGAACAGCCAACTGTATAGACTCTGGACTCTTGAGACTGGTAAATCTACCTTTTTATAATGGGTTTAAAAATTGCATCCATAAATGTGCGAAGCATCAAAGATACTTCGCGGTCTGTAGCCACACTCAACTATTTGGCAAATGCAAAAGCTGACCTACTGTTCCTGCAGGAGTGCGGAATTCCGCACCTCAGCAACTACAGGCGCTGCTCGAGCTGGTGGTCCCACGGACCATCCATCTGGTCAGGAGGAAACGACTGCCGCTCCTCCGGCCTGGGTATTCTGCTGCGGGGAGGCAACTTCACCATCTCTGACGTTAAGGAGGTGGTGGGCGGGCGCCTCCTCGTAGCAGACGTGAAATACAAAAACACCCCTCTCAGACTTATTAATGTGTACGCCCCGGCCGTAAAAAGTGAGCGGCTGGCAGTCCTTCAGCAACTCCCACTGCTGTTGGCCACCTCCAAGCCGGTCATCCTGGGTGGTGACTTCAACTGCATCATCGATGCGGCTGGACGATCCAGCAAAGCCGACAGCAAACTAGACGCTACGTCCAGACTCCTGATGGAAACGGTAAAAGACGCCAAGCTGCTCGACGTCTGCATCAACCCTGCAGACGGCGCGCAGCGTAGATACACATGGTCATGGCCAGACGGGTCCGTCCGCTCCAGGATAGACTTCTTTTTTGTGTCCCGAGCTTTCACGGTCAGGTCCACCGACGTAACGCCGGTGTTCTTCTCTGACCACTGCCTCCTACTGGCCGACTGCTACCTGCAGGAAGACCAGGGGGTAGGCAGGGGGACATGGAAGCTAAATGTAAAACTGCTGACCCCTGAGAACATCGAGGAACTCAGGAGGGATTACAAAGGTTGGACAACCGTGAAACCCCTCTTTGAGGCCCCACATCTCTGGTGGGAAGCAATCAAGGGGAATATCAAGAGGTTTTTCATCCTCAAGGGCGTTCAAACGGTGAGAGAGAGACGAGGGGTCATGTCCAGGATCCAGAAAAGTATGCAAAATTTGCTCCAGCTGCAGTCGATGGGGGTGGATGTCAAGGAGGATTTCCAAGAGGTGAAGAGCCAGCAAGCCTCGGAGGCCTCCAAGGTTATCTTCCGTTCCAGAGTCCGCTCCGTGGAGCAGGACGAAAAGTGCTCACGCTTCTTCTTCCAAAAGGTGCACAGAGAGACCTCTGTGATCAGCAGCCTGAAGGAAGAAGATGGCTCTGAAAAGTCATCGCAGTCTGACATCCTGAGGATCAGCCAATCCTTTTATGCCGGACTGTATGACCTGAAGCCAACAGATAGCACTGTTTCCCAGACCTTCCTGTCGACTATCACGGAGGTCATAGGCGACAGCGAGCTGGAAAACCTGGACAAACCACTAACTCTGGACGAGCTGACAAAGGCCGCCAAGTCCTTCGAGACGAGTAAAACTCCCGGAAGCGACGGCTTACCGGTTGAGTTGTATTCGGCTCTGTGGGACTGGATGGGCCCAGACCTGCTGGAAGTGTACGAGAGTATGCTTCTGGAAGGCAGCATGTCAGAGTCCATGAGGAAAGGCATCATCACCCTCATCTACAAGCAGAAGGGGGAAAGGGAAGAAATTCGAAATTGGCGACCCATTTCACTGTTGAATGTGGACTACAAAATTCTAGCCAAGGTCATCGCCAATCGGATCAGGTCTGCTCTGGAGTCGGTGATCCACCCTGACCAGACCTGTGCTGTACCCGGCAGAAAGATCTCTGATAGCCTCGCGCTACTCAGGGATACGATCGCCTACGTGCAGGACAGGGGGGTGGACACTTGCCTCATCAGCCTTGACCAGGAGAAGGCTTTTGACAGAATATCACACACCTACATGATGGATGTGCTCTCCAAAATGGGGTTTGGGGAGGGAATTCGCAATTGGATCAAACTGCTCTCCACAAACATCTATAGCGCAGTCTCAATCAATGGCTGGGAATCAGAAAAGTTCCAGATAAAATCTGGAGTCAGGCAGGGCTGCCCTCTCTCCTCTGCCCTTTTTGTGTGCTGCATAGAACCTTTTGCCGAGTCCATCAGGAGGGATCCGGGCATAAGAGGAGTGACGATTCCAGGTAGTGGAGGCATGCAAGTCAAGGCCTCCCTGTACATGGACGACGTTGCCGTCTTCTGCTCGGATCCTGCGTCTGTGCGCAGGCTCTTGACCACCTGCGACCAGTTTGAACTGGCCTCGGGAGCCAAGGTAAACCGGGGCAAGAGCGAGGCCATGTTCTTTGGGAACTGGGCCGACCGGTCCTTTGTCCCCTTCACTGTCAGGTCAGATTACCTGAAGGTGCTGGGGATATGGTTCGGAGCTGCTGGGGCGTGCACCAAAAACTGGGAGGAGCGCATAGGAAAGGTAAGACAGAAACTGGGCTGGTGGGAGCAACGCTCCCTCTCCATTGCGGGCAAAACCCTGGTCATCAGGTGTGAGGTACTCTCGGTGCTACTGTACGTGGCGCAGGTCTGGCCCATAACCCGACCCTAGGCCACAGCAGTCACCCGGGCCATCTTCAAATTTATCTGGCGATCCAAGATGGACCGTGTCCGAAGGGACACCATGTACAAACCTCTGGAGAAGGGAGGGCGGAACGTACCCAACGCCTCCCTCATCCTGTTGGCCACCTTTGTGTCCAGCTGCATCAAGCTGTGCGTGGACCCCCAGTATGCAAACACCAAGTTTCACTACATACTGAGGTTCTACCTGTCCCCGGTGTTACGAAGGATGGGCCTGGCCTCATTGCCGCGGAACGCTCCAAGTAGTTGGACCGGACCGTACCACCTGTTCTTCGTGGAAAAGTTTTTGAAGTAAAACACCTTTGACCACAAGGCAATGAAGCAGTGGTCAGCACGTAATGTCCTCGAGACCCTCAGGGAAAAGGAGACCGTGGAGGACGTTGGATGGTTCCCTGAGCAGACTGCCAGAGTCATCTGGCAGAACGCCTCATCACCAGAACTTTCAAACAAGCACCAAGACCTAGCTTGGCTGGTGGTGAGAAAGGCCCTCCCTGTCAGATTCTTCATGCACACCCGAAGGCTCTGCAACAATGCACGCTGCCCTCGGAGTGGCTGTGGGGGAAATGAGACGGTCACACACCTCCTTGTGGAATGTGCCTTTGCAAAGAAGGTCTGGAGAGAGATGCAGTGGTATTTGTCAAGGTTTATCCCAAACAGATCAGTGACACAGGACTCTGTGCTCTACGGACTGTTTCCAGGGACACACACCGAGACAAATATCAACTGCTGCTGGAAGGTCATCAACTCGGTAAAAGACGCTCTTTGGTCTGCCCGAAACTTGCTGATCTTCCAGTGCAAAGAATTGTCATCGACCGAGTGTTGCAGACTGGCACATTCCAAGGTCCAGGACTACGTGCTGAGGGACGCACTCAAGCTTGGGGCAGCTGCCGCCAAGGCGCAATGGGGAAAGACCACTGTGTAAAGTCTTTCCAGCAAATGTACACCAAGGGGCGCGTAACAGTGTAAAGCCCCTCGGTCTGGGCAACCAACACTCCAATATATAAAACAAACATGCCACTGTAAATATTTAAGAAGGAATTGTAATGTAAAGAGTGATATGTGTACGACAATATCAAAATTAAATGAAAGAAAGTCAAGGCAGCATGTAACCCTGCCGGAAATGTACAGTCAAGACAATTTGAAATGTTTCTGTAATGCTCATGATAAAGTTTTATGAATAAAGTATATTTTTTTGGAAAAAAAAAAATCTGTTCTTATCAGTTTAATATCTGATATGTCCTCAATCTGGGGACCGAATATTAAATTGATTTTTAGGACTGGGAGATGATTCAGGGGCTTGCTCCTTCCGCTCCACGCATCAACCTGGTCTTGCAGTGCTTCCAGGAATGGTGCCTTCACCCCGCTTTGGGGCGAAAATGTATAAAAGCAGAAAATGCCGCAAAACCTGCCTACCCCTTTTCTCTGTTATCCAGTTGCCTCATCCTGACCAATTTAAGGCATTTCAAGCTCCAAAGCATTGCTAGCTTTTCTGCTGGCGGGAGCTTCGTGCACTCATGTTGCGAGCCGATGGACTCGAGGACTTTCGGCAGCCAGGCTCCGTTTTCAGCTGATATGCAGCACAGATTTCCTACTGCTTTTTACAGGCCACTCACCCTCACCCTCGGATGCCGACTTGCCTTCTCCTCACTTCAGTTACCACATCCCTTCATCCTGCACAACGGGGAAGTGTGGCGACAGACTGAACGGCATCCTGTTTGGATGTAGGTATACCTTCACGGCGTCTCTTTTCGTTCTCCTGACTCCACGACCAACACGCTATTGTGGAGCTCAGGGAGACTAGACATTGCCCCCTGTTGGATACCGCCAGTACTTGCTGCTTGCACGGATAGCCCTTTGTTCGGCAAAGCTGGAGATGACTTCGACTCCCTCCGTTGGGTGTCACTGGGCCTTCAGAGCGTCTCCATTTCATCTGGTGACGACAGGGGACGGCTTGCCAGAGGAAGTCTTCGTGTTGTGTTTTACTGGTTCTGCATGCACAGACTCCACCGTGCTCGGCCAAGCTGGATGTCTCTTGATCAACAGTGAGCGGAGACTAAAAGTTCCAAAGCACAGTCGAGCGCAGCAAGGTGCACCTGAATGTCGGTGGACGAGGAGGACAAGAGCCATTGCCGGAAAATATGGGCGATCGCTTCTCGGCCTTTTGGCTAAAATTAAGTGCAGTCTCATTTGATCGAGAGAAGCTGAGGATTTCTATGTCGATCGTGGATTGGACAACTCGGAGGGATTGAAGTCGGCAAAGGGGAAACGTTTGGAGCTTGGCTGCTATTGGTGGATCTACATGCTGGCCTAAACCTCGGGTTTATGCCTAACGCCGATACAGTTTCACACCCAACGTACGAGCTATGGATGCAGCTGCATCCCGACCACCAGGCTGGGTAGTGCGAAACACTGTCCGAGTCACAGTAAAGAAAACGGAGGGAGAGTCACCTTTGGACCGGAAACACTTCGTGAAGAGGGTGCTGCTCGAGTGTTGTGGGTTTAAAACAACAGAGATCTTCTGCTTGCAAAACTTCCCCAAGAATGGTTTCTTTGATGTCACCTTCAAGAGCGTCGCAGCGTGCATCAAATTCTTGAACGTCTTCAAGGAAAAAGGTAACCAGAGTCCCCTGTCGATCCTGACTGCGGAGCCTCTGTTTACGCTACCGGCACAGCGAAATCGGGTTGTTACACTGCACACGTACAACCCCCACGTCCCTGTGTCTGATGTGCTCACGTTCCTCGCCAGGTACGCTCAGCTGAAAAGTGACAGCGTGCAAGTGAAAGACACCTTCGGCATCTGGACAAGTGAGCACCAGGTCAAGGTGACCCTACGAATGGACAGCAACGAAGCCATTCTGCATCCCCCCTCCAATTTCGCTATTGGAGTAAATCGTGGCTACCTCTACTACGTGGGACAGCCACGAGTATGCCACACCTGTGGCAAAATGGGGCATGTTGCCGCAAACTGCAGTGTGACCTTCTGCAAGAACTGCAGGCAGGAGGGACACATGACTAAGGACTGCAAGGAAGACAAGTGCTGCAACCTGTGTGGGGAGGCCGGCCATCTTTACAGGGCCTGCCCGAAACGCGGGGCGACATATGCACAGATCATCAGCAGTGGAGTCAAAAAGGCGACCAGAGAGGAGGAACATACACCCTCCACCGAAAAAGACACCACGGTTCAGAATGAGGAAAAGCAACAGAAGGGCCCCCAACAAAAAGAGGAGGCCCCAGCACCTCCTGACAACCCAACCCCAGCCCCATCTGATGAGGAACACTCAATGGAAGAGGAAGAGGATGGGACAAAGAATAAAGAGCCCTGGGAAATCGTGAACAGGGACAAACGAAAGAGAAAACAAAAAAACAAACTGAAGAACCCCCTGAGGGGTAGTGTCAAAAAGCGACACCTCTAAGCCGGCGCACTTAGTGCCGACACCTCATCCGATGAGGGAAAACAGGACAAGAATCGGCCTCAGATAAAGAGGCAAAGCACCAACGTGGAACGGAAGGCACAGACCCCCCAGACCACCGACCGGGAAGAAAACAAGGTCACAGACCAACCCCCGATAGCAACGAGCAGCAACAACCCTGGTGAAGACCGGCCTGCAACCCCAACACCTACTGACTGCCACGACGAACCCCAGGGCTACACCACCCCCCCATTGCATCTGCATCAAAATCACTGGGCCAGTACGGACCAGAACAGTTTTCTCAGCCCTGCAACTGTGCTAAAGTTTGCGAGCACCACCGGCATGCTGGGGAACATTCAACAGCTGGAACAGCCAACTGTATAGACTCTGGACTCTTGAGACTGGTAAATCTATCTTTTTATAATGGGTTTAAAAATTGCATCCATAAATGTGCGAAGCATCAAAGATACTTCGCGGTGTGTAGCCACACTCAACTATTTGGCAAATGTAAAAGCTGACCTACTGTTCCTGCAGGAGTGCGGAATTCCGCACCTCAGCAACTACAGGCGCTGGTCGAGCTGGTGGTCCCACGGGCCATCCATCTGGTCAGGAGGAAACGACTGCCGCTCCTCCAGCCTGGGTATTCTGCTGCGGGGAGGCAACTTCACCATCTCCAACGTTAAGGAGGTGGTGGGCGGGCGCCTCCTCGTAGCAGACGTGAAATACAAAAACACCCCTCTCAGATTTATTAATGTGTACGCCCCGGCCGTAAAAAGTGAGCGGCTGGCAGTTCTTCAGCAACTCCCAATGCTGTTGGCCACCTCCAAGCCGGTCATCCTGGGTGGTGACTTCAACTGCATCATCGATGCGGCTGGACGATCCAGCAAAGCCGACAGCAAACTAGACGCCACTTCCAGACTCCTGATGGAAACGGTAAAAGACGCCAAGCTGCTCGACGTCTGCAGCAACCCTGCAGACGGCGCGCAGCGTAGATACACATGGTCACGGCCAGAGGGTCCGTCCGCTCCAGGATAAACGTCTTTTTTGTGTCCCGAGCTTTCACGGTCAGGTCCACCGACGTAACGCCGGTGTTCTTCCCTGACCACTGCCTCCTACTGGCCGACTGCCACCTGCAGGAAGACCAGGGGGTAGGCAGGGGGACGTGGAAGCTAAATGTAAAACTGCTGACCCCTGAGAACATCGAGGAACTCAGGAGGGATTACAAAGGTTGGAGAACCGTGAAACCCCTCTTTGAGGCCCCACATCTCTGGTGGGAAGCAATCACGGGGAATATCAAGAAGTTTTTCATCCTCAAGGGCGTTCAAAAGGTGAGAGAGAGACGAGGGGTCATGTCCAGGCTCCAGAAAAGTATGCAAAATTTGCTCCAGCTGCAGTCGATGGGGGTGGATGTCAAGGAGGATCTCCAAGAGGTGAAGAGCCAGCAAGCCTCGCTCTACACCTCGGAGGCCTCCAAGGTTATCTTCCGTTCCAGAGTCCGCTCTGTGGAGCAGGACGAAAAGTGCTCACGCTTCTTCTTCCAAAAGGTGCACAGAGAGACCTCTGTGATCAGCAGCCTGAAGGAAGAAGATGGCTCTGAAAAGTCATCGCAATCTGACATCCTGAGGATCAGCCAATCCTTTTATGCCGGACTGTATGACCTGAAGCCAACAGATAGCACTGTTTCCCAGACCTTCCTGTCGACTATCACGGAGGTCAGAGGCGACAGCGAGCTGGAAAACCTGGACAAACCACTAACTCTGGACGAGCTGACAAAGGCCGCCAAGTCCTTCGAGACGAGTAAAACTCCCGGAAGCGACGGCTTACCGGTTGAGTTGTATTCGGCTCTGTGGGACTGGATGGGCCCAGACCTGCTGGAAGTGTACGAGAGTATGCTTCTGGAAGGCAGCATGTCAGAGTCCATGAGGAAAGGCATCATCACCCTCATCTACAAGCAGAAGGGGGAAAGGGAAGAAATTCGAAATTGGCGACCCATTTCACTGTTGAATGTGGACTACAAAATTCTAGCCAAGGTCATCGCCAATCGGGTCAGGTCTGCTCTGGAGTCGGTGATCCACCCTGACCAGACCTGTGCTGTACCCGGCAGGAAGATCTCTGATAGCCTCGCGCTACTCAGGGATACGATCGCCTACGTGCAGGACAGGGGGGTGGACATTTGCCTCATCAGCCTTGACCAGGAGAAGGCTTTTGACAGAATATCGCACACCTACATGATGGATGTGCTCTCCAAAATGGGGTTTGGGGAGGGAATTCGCAATTGAATCAAACTGCTCTACACAAACATCTATAGCGCAGTCTCAATCAATGGGTGGGAATCAGAAAAGTTCCAGATCAGATCTGGAGTCAGGCAGGGCTGCCCTCTCTCCTCTGCCCTTTTTGTGTGCTGCATAGAACCTTTTGCCGAGTCCATCAGGAGGGATCCGGGTATAAGAGGAGTGACGATCCCAGGCAGTGGAGGCATGCAAGTCAAGGCCTCCCTGTACATGGACGACGTTGCCGTCTTCTGCTCGGATCCTGCGTCTGTACGCAGGCTCTTGACCACCTGCGACCAGTTTGAACTGGCCTCTGGAGCCAAGGTAAACCGGGGCAAGAGCGAGGCCATGTTCTTTGGGAACTGGGCCGACCGGTCCTTTGTCCCCTTCACTGTCA
This sequence comes from Scyliorhinus torazame, assembly GCF_047496885.1. Lineage (NCBI taxonomy): Eukaryota > Metazoa > Chordata > Chondrichthyes > Carcharhiniformes > Scyliorhinidae > Scyliorhinus > Scyliorhinus torazame. The sequence continues at coordinate 41,370,265 of NC_092726.1, read as the reverse complement.
GGTCAGATTACCTGAAGGTGCTGGGGTTATGGTTCGGAGCTGCTGGGGCGTGCACCAAAAACTGGGAGGAGCGCATAGGAAAGGTAAGACAGAAACTGGGCTGGTGGGAGCAACGCTCCCTCTCCATTGCGGGCAAAACCCTGGTCATCAGGTGTGAGGTACTCTCGGTGCTACTGTACGTGGCGCAGGTCTGGCCCATAACCCGACCCTACGCCACAGCAGTCACCCAGGCCATCTTCAAATTTATCTGGCGATCCAAGATGGACCGTGTCCGAAGGGACACCATGTACAAACCTCTGGAGAAGGGAGGGCGGAACGTACCCAACGCCTCCCTCATCCTGTTGGCCACCTTTGTGTCCAGCTGCATCAAGCTGAGCGTGGACCCCCAGTACGCAAACACCAAGTGTCACTACATACTGAGGTTCTACCTGTCCCCGGTGTTGCGAAGGATGGGCCTGGCCTCATTGCCGCGGAACGCTCCAAGTAGTTGGACCGTACCGTACCACCTGTCCTTTGTGGAAAAGTTTTTGAAGGAAAACACCTTTGACCACAAGGCAATGAAGCAGTGGTCAGCACGTAATGTCCTCGAGGCCCTCAGGGAAAAAGAGACCGTGGAGGACGTTGGATGGTTCCCTGAGCAGACTGCCAGAGTCATCTGGCAGAACGCCTCATCACCAGAACTTTCAAACAAGCACCAAGACCTAGCTTGGCTGGTGGTGAGAAGGGCCCTCCCTGTCAGATTCTTCATGCACACCCGAAGGCTCTGTGCCAATGCACGCTGCTCTCGGAGTGGCTGTGGGGGAAATGAGACGGTCACACACCTCCTTGTGGAATGTGCCTTTGCAAAGAAGGTCTGGAGAGAGATGCAGTGGTATTTGTCAAGGTTTATCCCTAACAGATCTGTGACACAGGACTCTGTGCTCTACGGACTGTTTCCAGGGACACACACCGAGACAAATATCAACTGCTGCTGGAAGGTCATCAACTCGGTAAAAGACGCTCTTTGGTCTGCCCGAAACTTGCTGATCTTCCAGTGCAAAGAATTGTCCTCGACCGAGTGTTGCAGACTGGCACATTCCAAGGTCCAGGACTACGTGCTGAGGGACGCACTCAAGCTTGGGGCAGCTGCCGCCAAGGCGCAATGGGGAAACACCACTGTGTAAAGTCTTTCCAGCAAATGTATACCGAGGGGCGGGTAACAGTGTAAAGCCCCCTCGGTCTGGGCAACCAACACTCCAATGTATAAAATCAACATGCCACTGTAAATATTTCAGAAGGAATTGTAATGTAAAGAGTGATATGTGTACGACAATATCAAAAGTGAATGAAAGAAAGTCAAGGCAGCATGTAACCCTGCCGGAAATGTACAGTCAAGACAATTTGAAATGTTTCTGTAATGCTCATGATAAATTTTTATGAATAAAGTATATTTTTTGAAAAAAAAAAAAAAAATCTGTTCTTATCAGTTTAATATCTGATATGTCCTCAATATGGAGACCGAATATTAAATTGATTTTTAGGACTCGGAGATGGTTCAGGGGCTTGCTCCTTCCGCTCCACGCATCAACCTGGGCTTGCAGTGCTTCCAGGAATGGTGCCTTCACCCCGCTTTGGGGCGGAAATGTATAAAAGCAGAAAATGCCGCAAAACCTGCCTACCCCTTTTCTCTGTTGTCCAGTTGCTTCATCTTGACCAATTTAAGGCATTTCAAGCTCCAAAGCATTGCTAGCTTTTCTGCTGGCGGGAGCTTCGTGCACTAATGTTGCGAGTCGATGGACTCGAGGACTTTCGGCAGCCAGGCTCCGTTTTCAGCTGATATGCCGCACAGATTTCCTGCTGCTTTTTACAGGCCACTCACCCTCACCCTCGGATGCCGACTTGCCTTCTCCTCACTTCAGTTACCACATCCCTTCATCCTGCACAACGGGATACTGTTGCGACAGACTGAACGGTATCCTGTTTGGATGTAGGTATACCTTCACGGCGTCTCTTTTCGTTCTCCTGACTCCACGACCAACACGCCAGGGTGGAGCTCAGGGAGACTAGACATTGCCCTCTGTTGGATTCCGCCAGTACTTGCTGTTTGCACGGATTGCCCTTTGTTCGGCAAAGGTGGAGATGACTTCGACTCCCTCTGTTGGGTGTCACTGGGCCTTCACAGCGTCTCCATTTCATCTGGTGACGACAGGGGACGGCTTGCCAGACGATGTCTTCCTGTTGTGTTTTACTGGTTCTGCATGCTCAGACACCACCGTGCTCGGCCAAGCTGGATGTCTCTTGTCCAAGAGTGAGCGTAGACTAAAAGTTCCAAAGCACAGTCGAGCGCAGCAAGGTGCACCTGAATGTCGGTGGACGAGGAGGACAAGAGCCATTGCCGGAAAATATGGGCCATCGCTTCTCGGCCTTTTGGCTCAGATCAAGTGTAATATCTGTTCTTATCAGTTTAATATCTGATATGTCCTCCATCTGGGGACCGAATATTAAATTGATTTTTAGGACTCGGAGATGGTTCAGGGGCTTGCTCCTTTCGCTCCACGCATCAACCTGGTCTTGCAGTGCTGCCAGGAATGGTGCCCTCTCCCCGCTTTGGGGCGCAAAATGTATAAAAGCAGAAAATGCCGCAAAACCTGGCTTTCCCCTTTTCTCTCTTGTCCAGTTGTCTCATCCTGACCAATTTAAGGCCTTTCAGGCTCCAAAGCATTGCTAGCTTTTCTGCTGGCGGGAGCTTCGTGCACGAATGTTGCGAGCCGATGGACTCGCGGACTTGCGGCAGCCAGGCTCCGTTTTCAGCTGATATGCCACACAGATTTCCTGCTGCTTTTTACAGGCCACTCACCTTCACACTCGGATGCCGACTTGCCTTCTCCTCACTTCAGTTACCACATCCCTTCATCCTGCACAACGGGGAAGTGTGGCGACAGACTGAACGACATCCTGTTTGGATGTAGGTACACCTTCACGGCGTCTCTTTTCGTTCTCCTGACTCCACGACCAACACGCCAGGGTGGAGCTCAGGGAGACTAGACATTGCCCTCTGTTGGATTCCGCCAGTACTTGCTGCTTGCACGGATTGCCCTTTGTTCGGCAAAGGTGGAGATTACTTCGACTCCCTCCGTTGGGTGTCACTGGGCCTTCACAGCGTCTCCATTTCATCTGGTGACGACAGGGGACGGCTTGCCAGACGATGTCTTCGTGTTGTGTTTACTGGTTCTGCATGCACAGACTCCACCGTGCTCGGCGAAGCTGGATGTATCTTGACCAACAGTGAGCGTAGACTAAAAGTTCCAAAGCACAGTCGAGCGCAGCAAGGTGCACCTGAATGTTGGTGGACGAGGAGGACAAGAGCCATTGCCGGAAAATATGGGCTATCGCTTCTCGGCCTTTTGGCTCAGATCAAGTGTAGTATCTGTTCTTATCAGTTTAATATCTGATATGTCCTCAATCTGGGGACCAAATATTAAATTGATTTTTAGGACTCGGAGATGGTTCAGGGGCTTGCTCCTTCCGCTCCACGCATCAACCTGGTCTTGCAGTGCTTCCAGGAATGGTGCCCTCTCCCAGCTTTCGGGCGCAAAATGTATAAAAGCAGAAAATGCCGCAAAAACCTGGCTTCCCCTTTTCTCTCTTGTCCAGTTGTCTCATCCTGACCAATTTAAGGCCTTTCAGGCTCCAAAGCATTGCTAGCTTTTCTGCTGGCGGGAGCTTCGTGCACGAATGTTGCGAGCCGATGGACTCGTGGACTTGCGGCAGCCAGGCTCCGTTTTCAGCTGATATGCCACACAGATTTCCGGCTGCTTTTTACAGGCCACTCACCTTCACACTCGGATGCCGACTTGCCTACTCCTCACTTCAGTTACCACATCCCTTCATCCTGCACAACGGGGAAGTGTGGCGACAGACTGAACGGCATCCTGTTTGGATGTAGGTATACCTTCACGGCGTCTCTTTTAGTTCTCCTGACTCCACGACCAACACGCCAGGGTGGAGCTCAGGGAGACTAGACATTGCCCTCTGTTGGATTCCGCCAGTAGTTGCTGTTTGCACGGATTGCCCTTTGTTCGGCAAAGGTGGAGATGACTTCGACTCCCTCTGTTGGGTTTCACTGGGCCTTCACAGCGTCTCCATTTCATCTGGTGACGACAGGGGACGGCTTGCCAGACGATGTCTTCGTGTTGTGTTTTACTGGTTCTGCATGCACAGACTCCACCGTGCTCGGCCAAGCTGGAGGTTTCTTGACCAACAGTGAGCGTAGACTAAAAGTTCCAAAGCACAGTCGAGCGCAGCAAGGTGCACCTGAATGTCGGTGGAAGAGGAGGACAAGAGCCATTGCCGGAAAATATGGGCTATCGCTTCTCGGCCTTTTGGCTCAGATCAAGTGTAGTATCTGTTCTTATCAGTTTAATATCTGATATGTCCTCAATCTGAGGACCGAATATTAAATTGATTTTTAGGACTCGGAGATGGTTCAGGGGCTTGCTCCTTCCGCTCCACGCATCAACCTGGTCTTGCAGTGTTTCCAGGAATGGTGCCCTCTCCCCGCTTTGGGGCGCCAAAAGTATAAAAGCAGAAAATGCCGCAAAACCTGGCTTACCCATTTCTCTCTTGTCCAGTTGTCTCATCCTGACCAATTTAAGGCCTTTCAGGCTCCAAAGCATTGCTAGCTTTTCTGCTGTCGGGAGCTCCGTGCACGAATGTTGTGAGCCGATGGACTCGCGGACTTGCGGCAGCCAGGCTCCGTTTTCAGCTGATATGCCACACAGATTTCCTGCTGCTCTTTACAGGCCACTCACCTTCACACTCGGATGCCGACTTGCCTTCTCCTCACTTCAGTTACCACATCCCTTCATCCTGCACAACGGGGAAGTGTGGCGACAGACTGAACGGCATTCTCTTTGGATGTAGGTATACCTTCACGGCGTCTCTTTTCGTTCTCCTGACTCCACGACCAACACGCTAGGGTGGAGCTCAGGGAGACTAGACATTGCCCCCTGTTGGATACCGCCAGTACTTGCTGCTTGCACGGATTGTCCTTTTTTCGGCAAAGGTGGAGATTTCTTCCACTCCCTCCGTTGGGTGTCACTGGCCTTCACAGCGTCTCCATTTCATCTGGTGACGACAGGGGACGGCTTGCCAGACGATGTCTTCGTGTTGTGTTTTACTGGTTCTGCATGCACAGACTCCACCGTGCTCGGCCAAGCTGGAGGTTTCTTGACCAACAGTGAGCGTAGACTAAAAGTTCCAAAGCACAGTCGAGCGCAGCAAGGTGCACCTGAATGTCGGTGGACGAGGAGGACAAGAGCCATTGCCGGAAAATATGGGCTATCGCTTCTCGGCCTTTTGGTTCAGATCAAGTGTAGTATCTGTTCTTATCAGTTTAATATCTGATATGTCCTCAATATGGAGACCGAATATTAAATTGATTTTTCGGACTCGGAGATGGTTCAGGGGCTTGCTCCTTCCGCTCCACGCATCAACCTGGTCTTGCAGTGCTTCCAGGTATGGTGCCTTCAGCCCACTTTGGGGCGGAAATGTATAAAAGCAGAAAATGCCGCAAAACCTGCCTACCCCTTTTCTCTGTTGTCCAGTTGCCTCATCTTGACCAATTTAAGGCATTTCAAGCTCCAAAGCATTGCTAGCTTTTTTGCTGGCGGGAGCTTCGTGCACTAATGTTGCGAGCCGATGGACTCGCGGACTTGCGGCAGCCAGGCTCCGTTTTCAGCTGATATGCCGCACAGATTTCCTGCTGCTTTTTACAGGCCACTCACCCTCACCCTCGGATGCCGACTTGCCTTCTCCTCACTTCAGTTACCACATCCCGTCATCCTGCACAACGGGGAAGTGTGGCGACAGACTGAACGGCATTCTCTTTGGATGTAGGTATACCTTCACGGCGTCTCTTTTCGTTCTCCTGACTCCACGACCAACACGCTAGGGTGGAGCTCAGGGAGACTAGACATTGCCCCCTGTTGGATACCGCCAGTACTTGCTGCTTGCACGGATTGTCCTTTGTTCGGCAAAGGTGGAGATTTCTTCGACTCTCTCCGTTGGGTGTAACTGGGCCTTCACAGCGTCTCGATTTCATCTGGTGACGACAGGTGACGGCTTGCCAGACGATGTCTTCCTGTTGTGTTTTACTGTTTCTGCATGCTCAGACTCCACCGTGCTCGGCCAAGCTTGATGTCTCTTGACCAACAGTGAGCGTAGACTAAAAGTTCCAAAGCACAGTCGAGCGCAGCAAGGTGCACATGAATGTCGGTGGACGAGGAGGACAAGAGCCATTGCCGGAAAATATGGGCTATCGCTTCTCGGCCTTTTGGCTAAGATCAAGTGTAGTCTCATTTGATCGAGGGAAGCTGAGGATTTCGATGACGATCGTGGATTGGAGAACTCGGAGGGATTGAACTCGCCAAAGAAGAAACGTTTGGAGCTTGGCTGCTATTGGTGGATCTACATGCTGGCCTAAACCTCGGGTTTAGGCCTAACGCCGATACAGTTTCACACCCAACGTACGAGCTATGGATGCAGCTGCATCCCGACCACCAGGCTGGGGCGTGCGAAACACTGTCCGAGTCACAGTGAAGAAAACGGATGGAGAGTCACCTTTGGACCGGAAACACTTCGTGAAGAAGGTGCTGCTCGAGTGCTGTGGGTTTAAAGCAACAGAGATCTTCTGCTTGCAAAACTTCCCCAAGAATGGTTTCTTTGATGTCACCTTCAAGAGCGTCGCAGCGTGCATCAAATTCTTGAACGTCTTCAAGGAAAAAGGTAACCAGAGTCCCTTGTCGATCCTGACTGCGGAACCTCTGTTTACGCTACCGGCACAGCGAAATCGGGTTGTTACACTGCACACGTACAACCCCCACGTCCCTGCATCTGATGTGCTCACGTTCCTCGCCAGGTACGCTGAGCTGAAAAGTGACAGCGTGCAAGTGAAAGACACCTTCGGCATCTGGACAAGTGAGCACCAGGTCAAGGTGACCCTAAGAACGGACAGCAACGGAGCCATCCTGCATCCCCCCTCCAATTTCGCTATTGGAGTAAATCGTGGCTACCTCTACTACGTGGGACAGCCACGAGTATGCCACACCTGTGGCAAAACGGGGCACGTTGCCGCAAACTGCAGTGTGACCTTCTGCAAGAACTGCAGGCAGGAGGGACACATGACTAAGGACTGCAAAGAAGACAAGTGCTGCAACCTGTGTGGGGAAGCCGGCCATCTTTACAGGGCCTGCCCGAAACGCGGGGCAACATACGCTGAAATCATCAGCAGCGGAGTTAAAAAGGCGACCAGAGAGGAGGTGCATACACCCTCCACCGAAAAAGACACCACGGCTCAGAATGAGAAAAAGCAACAAAAGGGCCCCCAACAAAAAGAAGAGGCCCCAGCACCTCCTGACAACCCAACCCCAGCCCCATCTGATGAGGAACACTCAATGGAAGAGGAAGAGGATGGGACAAAGAATAAAGAGCCCTGGGAAACAGTGAACAGGGACAAACGAAAGCGGAAACAAAAAAACAAACTGAAGAACCCCCCGAGGTTGTAGTGGCAAAAAGCGACACCTCTCAGCCGGCGCACTTAGCGCCGACACCTCATCCGATGAGGGAAAACAGGACAAGAATCGGCCTCAAATAAAGAGGCAAAGCACCAACGTAGAACGGAAGGCACAGACCCCCCCAGACCACCGACCGGGAAGGAAACAAGGTCACAGACCAACCCCCGATAGTAACGAGCAGCAACAACCCAGGTGAAGACCGGCCTGCAACCCCAACACCTACTGACTGCCATGACGAACGCCAGGGCTACATCACCCCCCCCAATGCATCTGCATCAAAATCACGGGGCCAGTACGGACCAGAACAGCTTTCTCAGCCCTGCAACTGTGCTAAAGTTTGCGAGCACCACCGGCATGCTGGGGAACATCGAACAGCTGGAACAGCCAACTGTATAGACTCTAGACTCTTGAGACTGGTAAATCTACCTTTTTTATAATGGGTTTAAAAATTGCATCCATAAATGTGCGAAGCATCAAAGATACTTCGCGGTGTGTAGCCACACTCAACTATTTGGCAAATGTAAAAGCTGACCTACTGTTCCTGCAGGAGTGCGGAATTCCGCACCTCAGCAACTACAGGCGCTGGTCGAGCTGGTGGTCCCACGGGCCATCCATCTGGTCAGGAGGAAACGACTGCCGTTCCTCCGGCCTGGGTATTCTGCTGCGGGGAGGCAACTTCACCATCTCCGACGTTAAGGAGGTGGTGGGCGGGCGCCTCCTCGTAGCAGACGTGAAATACAAAAACACCCCTCTCAGACTTATTAATGTGTACGCCCCGGCCGTAAAAAGTGAGCGGCTGGCAGTCCTTCAGCAACTCCCACTGCTGTTGGCCACCTCCAAGCCGGTCATCCTGGGTGGTGACTTCAACTGCATCATCGATGCGGCTGGACGATCCAGCAAAGCCGACAGCAAACTAGACGCTACGTCCAGACTCCTGATGGAAACGGTAAAAGACGCCAAGCTGCTCGACGTCTGCAGCAACCCTGCAGACGGCGCGCAGCGTAGATACACATGGTCACGGCCAGACGGGTCCGTCCGCTCCAGGATAGACTTCTTTTTTGTGTCCCGAGCTTTCACGGTCAGGTCCACCGACGTAACGCCGGTGTTCTTCTCTGACCACTGCCTCCTACTGGCCGACTGCCACCTGCAGGAAGACCAGGGGGTAGGCAGGGGGACGTGGAAGCTAAATGTAAAACTGCTGACCCCTGAGAACATCGAGGAACTCAGGAGGGATTACAAAGGTTGGAGAACCGTGAAACCCCTCTTTGAGGCCCCACATCTCTGGTGGGAAGCAATCAAGGGGAATATCAAGAGGTTTTTCATCCTCAAGGGCGTTCAAAAGGTGAGAGAGAGACGAGGGGTCATGTCCAGGCTCCAGAAAAGTATGCAAAATTTGCTCCAGCTGCAGTCGATGGGGGTGGATGTCAAGGAGGATCTCCAAGAGGTGAAGAGCCAGCAAGCCTCGCTCTACACCTCGGAGGCCTCCAAGGTTATCTTCCGTTCCGGAGTCCGCTCCGTGGAGCAGGACGAAAAGTGCTCACGCTTCTTCTTCCAAAAGGTGCACAGAGACACCTCTGTGATCAGCAGCCTGAAGGAAGAAGATGGCTCTGAAAAGTCATCGCAGTCTGACATCCTGAGGATCAGCCAATCCTTTTATGCCGGACTGTATGACCTGAAGCCAACAGATAGCACTGTTTCCCAGACCTTCCTGTCGACTATCACGGAGGTCATAGGCGACAGCGAGCTGGAAAACCTGGACAAACCACTAACTCTGGACGAGCTGACAAAGGCCGCCAAGTCCTTCGAGACGAGTAGAACTCCCGGAAGCGACGGCTTACCGGTTGAGTTGTATTCGGCTCTGTGGGACTGGATGGGCCCAGACCTGCTGGAAGTGTACGAGAGTATGCTTCTGGAAGGCAGCATGTCAGAGTCCATGAGGAAAGGCATCATCACCCTAATCTACAAGCAGAAGGGGGAAAGGGAAGAAATTCGAAATTGGCGACCCATTTCACTGTTGAATGTGGACTACAAAATTCTAGCAAAGGTCATCGCCAATCGGGTCAGGTCTGCTCTGGAGTCGGTGATCCACCCTGACCAGACCTGTGCTGTACCCGGCAGGAAGATCTCTGATAGCCTCGCGCTACTCAGGGATACGATCGCCTACGTGCAGGACAGGGGGGTGGACACTTGCCTCATCAGCCTTGACCAGGAGAAGGCTTTTGACAGAATATCGCACACCTACATGATGGATGTGCTCTCCAAAATGGTGTTTGGGGAGGGAATTCGCAATTGGATCAAACTGCTCTACACAAACATCTATAGCGCAGTCTCAATCAATGGGTGGGAATCAGAAAAGTTCCAGATCAGATCTGGAGTCAGGCAGGGCTGCCCTCTCTCCTCTGCCCTTTTTGTGTGCTGCATAGAACCTTTTGCCGAGTCCATCAGGAGGGATCCGGGCATAAGAGGAGTGACGATCCCAGGCAGTGGAGGCATGCAAGTCAAGGCCTCCCTGTACATGGACGACGTTGCCGTCTTCTGCTCGGATCCTGCGTCTGTACGCAGGCTCTTGAACACCTGCGACCAGTTTGAACTGGCCTCTGGAGCCAAGGTAAACCGGGGCAAGAGCGAGGCCATGTTCTTTGGGAACTGGGCCGACCGGTCCTTTGTCCCCTTCACTGTCAGGTCAGATTACCTGAAGGTGCTGGGGATATGGTTCGGAGCTGCTGGGGCGTGCACCAAAAACTGGGAGGAGCGCATAGGAAAGGTAAGACAGAAACTGGGCTGGTGGGAGCAACGCTCCCTCTCCATTGCGGGCAAAACCCTGGTCATCAGGTGTGAGGTACTCTCGGTGCTACTGTACGTGGCGCAGGTCTGGCCCATAACCCGACCCTACGCCACAGCAGTCACCCGGGCCATCTTCAAATTTATCTGGCAATCCAAGAT